>NC_054483.1:91239874-91544185 GCF_017639515.1 Carcharodon carcharias
TTGGATTTCCAGCATCCATAGTTTTTTGCTTTTATCAGTAGGTTTTATAGCCTGCTATTGCCCCACATCTCTGCTTTTCTTCCAGGATTGCACAATCTAAATTTAACTTGGTGTTAGATCTGAGTAAATTGTGTTTAATTTTATTTAGCACATCAGAAAATTCATTTATTAAGAAATTAATGTCAATGAAAAAAATCAAAGCATTTTCAACAATTGGTAGGTAACTGGTGGCCAGATTATGTAATTAGACCCACCAGTTTATATAGTCAAAATCTGTAATAAATGTATACATAAGAATTTGCATAGAAATAGAATTAACACAAAAAGTGTGATGAAAATGTGACAACATAAAGTGCACACCAGACACCTATACTTTGTTACAGATGTAAAACAGAGTTTTTGAAAAAAAGACTCATTAATCCACAGCTGACATGTAAAAACGAGTTTTGTCATCTTTAATTGATGTCAGCCACTATTTACAAGAACCTGCAATTATCTGTACTCCCATTGGGAGTACATCACAGTGGCCTGAAAGGGACAGACCAGGCCAATAGCTTACTATCACAACCATATTCCAGATCTTTATGAACAACACCCCAAGAGAGTTGATTATTCTAAAACAGTATGAATTTCAAACCATTTATCTTTGTCATAACTAATATCTATCAAGAGATAGTGCAAAGATTTCTTTTTGAATTGTGAGAAATCTGTAAAAAGTTAAATAACACAATTTGGAAATAAATAACTTTCATTTGATCTTAAACTTTCATTTGATCTTAAAAACTGCAACAGCATTAAAAATTCACATCTCAGGTATAATTTGCAAATTTGATAATTTGAGTTTCTGAATCCAAGTTATTGATATCAAGTAGAAACAATAATGGTCCCAACACTGAAGTGGGACAGTTAGGATTGGTATTAAAATTTATATACAGTATGTACATTAATCTTTAGAGTAGACTCAAGGGGCATGATGGGATACTTGACATTCTGGATATGAACAATAGTAGCTGCTCACAGCCTGAGTAAATATGAAGGGAATAAAGGAAATTCAATACCAGAGAGGGCGGGGAGGTCTTATACTGTCTAGCTCACTGATTAGGGCAAAGAAACTCACCAGGTGACCTATGTTTTGGAATAATCAGTCATTAGTGACTGTTTAACGAAATCCTGTAGTGATTAATAGCGGCTGTTAATGAGGTCTAGCAGTAATGTTTGGAAGTAAGAACTATAAAAGGGTGTTGCAAACTATAAAATTTTGATAAGTTTCCCTTGGTTAGCTCAGGAAGTCTCCTGGTATGCGTGAATAAAGGTGTTTTACTTACTTGAACCTCTAGAATGGCTGTTTTCTACCACAACAGCACCAATCTCAAGGGTACCCTACTCCACGCTTTCTCCCAGCTACTCCAGCATTGTCTATTGTTTTTTTTTTTATCATTTAACCATTAAAAAAAAATCCTAAATTTATCCAAACTCCCATGATTTTGAACACCTAACAACATTTTGTGTAGAATTTTGTCAAATGCTGCATTGTGGGACTTGCCTGTCATTTGGCATTGACACTTTCTTAGAAGAGTTAAGAGCTTTGTCAAGGACCAAGATCCCCCTCTAAATCCATGTTGTCTGCAGTTTACTGGGCAATTATAATGAAGGTAATCCTCAGGTTTACTACTGAGAATCTATTCCATCATTTTATACAATGAAAGTGAAGTTAGATCAATGGGCCTGTAGTTGTTATGATGGTTTTCTTTCCATTTTTGAGTGTGGGCACCACAATAGTTCATTTCTATTGATACTTCTCCCATGTGCGGAAATTCCTCATGGCAATGCACTATGTGAGGCAGAGTTGGGGAGTTCCACCAGTGGCCTGGTCAACATTAATCCTGCAATGTCATGAAAACAGGTTATTTGATCATTTATCTCATTGGCTGCAATGTGTTCCTACATTACAATAGTGACTACAGATTGTAAATATCCCATACCTGGATGTAAAGTGATTTGGGGTAGCCTAAGAAAATGAAAGGTGCTGTACAAATGCAAGTTTCTTCTTTCTTATCAATTCTTGCCAAACGCCTTTTTTAGCAATCGACAATAAAGACCAACTATCCCTGCGGATTTTATTGATTTGAATCTATTCAGCCTCTTGTAGAACTTGTGGGTGGAATTTTCTGTTCCCGCCAGCAGTGGGAATAGTGGCGGGCAGGAGCACTAGGTTTGTCATGATGTCCCTCCAGTGGGAAATTAGCTCAGAGTTTTTTTTCTCCCAACTTTGTTGGTGGGTTAAAGGTGGGTCAAGTTCCTGGCTGATCTATGGCAGAAACCACATTTGCATCTCATGAATGTTCATTAAAAAGCCAGCTCACCAGAATTATGTTCCCCCTCCAAATTAATTGCCAGTCAGCGGATAATTGGCGTGGACCCGGCGAGTTTCATTTCATCAACGGCTTCAAGGTCAGTAGATGCTGCTTTTGTCTACCTTTTAAGATCTTCACTGCAGATTTCAGGTGCCTGTATCACAATCGGCACCAAGGCAAGGCAAAGGAAGCAATACCAGCAGGGAGGGGCAAGATGGAGGCAGGAGTGGGGGTCTTGTGGAATATGATAGAGGATGGGGGAGACAGAGGTAGGACTGGGATGAAGGAAGTGTGGAACATGGGAGGGGAGAGGGGGGGGACCGAAGCAGTACTAGGGGGTGGTCAAGGAATAGTGGAATATTGAAAGACTGTCTTGGGGCAAGAGTTATAAGATTGTCCAAGGAAGAATCAGAGACTGTCGAGGGGCTGAGACCACGCTGCTGGGGACATATTGAAGAGACAGTCCTGGGCCTGAGGCCTCGATCTCAGGGTATATTGAAGAGACTGTCCTGGGGCTGTGAGGACCATGTTAGAGGGCTCTGCATGGCATGCATATCTTGGCTCCAGTCTTGGGTAGTGGAAGATCTCTCTGGGCAGTGAAGGTCATGCACAGTATGGTGCGCAGGGCATGGTCAGTCACCTAAGGAACTTGGCCCTGGGGGTTCAAGTCATGATAGTGTGATGCAGAGGGCACAGTAATGTTCAGGAGAGGCATCTGGATCCTGTAAGTCAGTAGCTAAAAAGTACCAACAGGAGCGGGGGTATTGGATGGTTTCATGGCGGGAAGGGTCCGAAGAGTCATGGTGCATGTGGCCTTGAGAAGGGAAGGGCTCAGGTCAATAAAGGGCGCATGGTGATATCAACATTAAAGGGTTCAGTGGGGAGGACAGGAGTATCCACATGGCTAATGATAGGGTCAAGGGTAACATGGAGAGGCTGGATAGTGACAGGACAAAGAGGAATTAGGAGGCAGTTAGTATGGAGGACGATGGGAGGAACTTGGTAAGTGATAAGGGGAAGTTGGAGGCTGGTCTCCTGGATGTGTCCGTGAGGTGATCACCAGATTGTGAACTGCAGCCTGCTCTAGAGTTAGGTCCCACCGCGGTGCATGTATCTGCACTGGTGGGATTCAGGTGAACACAGGGTCTTCCTTGAATGCTTCTTCTGCCTCCTCACCTGAGGTGCTCTGGGGGCTGGGACTGAGGTGCTTGCTTGTCGTCTTCCTCTTCCTTTTCTTGCTGGTGGCTGGAAAAGAGAGAAGGGATAATTAGTGATTGACTAGGCAGGCTCCAATATTATAGGTCACTCAAAATCATTGTCCCATGTTGTTGACATGCACTGAATGGACCCTCACTGGCTTTTTGGGGAAGGCCAATCTTGCCTTCCACGCAGGGATGATCTCTGTCCTCTCCAGGGAGCTCTGTCGCCTGTTTCTCATGGAAGGAGAATTTCTTAAGTTCACGGGTATTGTTTCCAGCTTTCACTCTCTCCTGTCCATTGTAGGAGATCTTGACCTGCATAAAGCCAGATCCGTGAGCACTATGGATGAAAGAGCATTTCAGAAGCAAGCATGCTTATTGTATCTGTTGAGCCCTCCAAATAAGGGATTATGACACCGCTTGTGCAGGAACTTACGTAAGATGGTGATCTTTGAGTGGCTGGCAGATATGCAGTTCTGATGTCCCATCTGCCGATAGTGTGTGACATCCATGTGGACTCTGACCCTTAAACTGATGCCCTTATGACAGTGTAAGTTTGGAATGAGTAGAAGTTTCACTTACCTTGGGGGAGCACATCAGATCATTCATTTTTTTCCTGCACTGCAGGGCAGCCCTTTTCTGCCAACCATGGGCCCTGACTTCCCTGGTGACCTCTTCCCAGGCTGGTATGGTCAGATGGGAGGACTTCCTGCTCCCATCCCTGGGAAAGAGGAATGCCCACCTTTCCTACGTGGCCCAGAGGAGAGTCCCCAGTAAAGCCTTGATGAACCATGAAGCCGAGGGTTTGGTACAATTGGACGCATGGTGATGCAGAAGTTCACAACACATCCTAGGCCACAGTGAGCGAATGTGTGTTTGCCTGCTGTTTAAACATGGCTCCAGGACCTTCGATCCCATGAGGTAATGATGAGGTGGACCCAGCCCCTCTTCCATGAGATTCAATGAGCTCCTCATTGATTCAGATGGGGCGGATAAACCTGCCCCGCCACCCAGCAGGAATCATGTCAACTTTCCCACCTGCCACTGCACTTAACTCCAGAAAGGAAGCTTCCACCATGCATCTTATTTAAATAAAAGTAATTTATTTCATCAGATTATCTCTTTATTTGGAAACAGCATATTGCTCCTGCATCCCCCCACGAGTAAAACAAAATTATTATTCAAAATATTTGCCACCTTACACTCTTTCTCAGTTTCAAGTTTCTTTGCATGTTTTATTGTTTTACTTTTTAATTGTCCTCCTATGATTGAAGTACTGAAATAATGGGCAGAATTTTATGCCCTCTCCCATTGCAAGTTTGGTAGCCAGGGGTGGGGGGTGGGGGGGCTGCGGAGGGTAGTTTAATCAGGCAGGAGAATGGTAGATGGCAATTCTGCCACTTTCCCACCTCTCACCCGATTAAACCTGTGGCAAGAAAGCTCTTGGATGGCCTTCCCACTTAATTAATGCCCACTTAAGGGCCTCATCTCACTGTCACTGGTATTCACCCAGCAGCAGGAAGGGTAGTTGCCATGCAGGGAGCACATCAAACAAGCCCGTTTGGGTTACTTGCAGGCTTCTTAGGCAGGGGGGTGGAGCGGTGGGTGTGTGGTGGGTGCCTCATTTAAAGGCACTCAGTGCCTGATTGAGAGAGCACTGGGGGGGGTGGGGGGGGGTGGGGGGGTGGGGGGGGGGGGGGGGGGGGGGGGGGGGGGGGGGGGGGGGGGGGTGGTGGCGGAGGTGGGGTGTGTGGGGGTGGGTGTGTGTGGGCCCAGTGAGAGCCACCCCCCCTGCTGCCAAACCACTGCTTCCCATTCCCATGTCTGCACCTGGCATCCTACCATCACTCACCTATTACCTGGGTCCATGATGATCTTGAGCCTCAGCTGGTGGTGTACAAGCAGCACATTGCCCCAATGGCACTACCATTCAATAGAGTTGGCAGCCTCTGACTGGCCAGCAGGCCTTGGCAGATATGACTTCTGCCTCTGGGGAAGGCCGCTGTTGTTCAGTTAAGTGCTTGAGCACGACATGATTTGGTACGCCTTCTCACAAAAAGGGCTCCCGCCGGGGTGGGGAGAGGTGGGTAGTGGGGGAGACCCCTGTTGTCTCCATCCCATTCAGCCCAATGTCTTACTATTACATTTTCCCTCCACAACCATGGACTAAATTGTTACGTCCTAATTATTGTGGTCTCTTATGGTCTGTTGCCACCATATATGGTAGGGTATCTATGTAGACCCCAAGGGATCTGTCCCTTTGCTTTCTATGCTAAGCAAGATATTCAAACTGATGAGTGTTCTGGTTGAACACAATTACGTGAAGTTTATTACTAGCAACAACTATATACAGCTCTGCACAGGCATTGATCTGGCCTGGGTCCGAACAGTTACATAGGCTGATAACTTTACTATATGCCTGACTCATAATGTAAAGATGAAGCCTGACTGATACAGAGTCACAGACAGTAGTGAAAATCTAACTTAGAGACTATATCTTTTATCCTCCAGCCTTATACATGGCGATGTCATTGTGTTGTCACTATGCAGCCTCTTAAAGGTATATGCCATTGTTTGCATTGGAATGCATACAATATCACAGCACTAATAGGGGTGGCCACAGAAGTGGGTGGGCGTTGGCCAGCGTGCGGATTTCCCAAAACCATCCCACCACCCAGTTATTTTTCCAGAGGCAGGGTTGGGTGTGGGGGAAGCTTGGTACCCACCTGCAAGCCCTTTTTAAGTTTAACTATAGATTAAGAATCAAGATATGACATAGTACTAACCATCAGGTAAATTAGGCTAGCTTATTAAACAGAGAACTGACTGTAGTGGCAGTTATCTGTCAATCACATGAAAGCAATCAGTTCAAGTGGTGTCAATTACTGTAGCAGGAAGCTAAACAAGCTAGTGACTTATCAAAGGGTCTATAAAAGAGCTAGGCTTTTCAAACTGCATGATCAGTAAGGGGCACGTGAGGGGACAGGCAACTACGCCGGAGTAAGATGGAGACTGAGTGAGTGGCGAATTAAGTTCACGTGGCAATTCAATGCATGGGGGGAAGGGATGTAGTATACATAGGAATTGTTATAAATTAATTAAGTGAGTAATCAGTTAGGTTCACTAAATAACATAAATAACAATGGAAGAAGAGGTGTTATGTTGCAGCTGTGGAATGTGGGTTTTTGGACGCCAGGGCATTCCATGACAAACATGTCTGCAGAAAGTGCAAGCAGCTAGAGGAATTCTGTATCAGGATTATTGATCTGGAAGCTGAATTGCAGGCACTGTGTAACATAAGGGGGAGGGAGAAATACCTAGATACTTTGTTCTAGAAAACAGCTACGCCCCTTGGAGTAGGGTCGTCTGTTTTGGTCAGCCGCGAGGAACAGGAGAACAGGACCTTGAGTGAGGCAGGTAAAGGGATCAAGCAGACAGTAGCGGATGAGCCTCAGACTTTGCAATTGTCAAACAGGTTTAAGGTACTTACAACCTGTGAGGATGAAAGCGAGGTCTGCAATGTGGATGAGCAGGCTGGCCATGGCACCATGGTACAGGAAGCTGTTCAAGCGGGGACAACAAACAGGAATGTAGTGGTGGTAGGAGACATATAATTAGGGGGATTGACACTGTTCTCTGCAGCAAGGAGCGTAAATCCAGAAGGCCGTGTTGCCAGATATCAGGACATGTAGGTACCAATGACATAGGCAGGAAAAGGAATAATGTTCTACGTAGTCAATTTCAGATGGTAGGTACCAAATTAAGAAGCAGAACCTCAAAGGTAATAATCTCTGGATTATTACCTGAGCCGTGTGCAAATTGACATGGGGCAAATAAGATTGGAGAGATGAATGTGTGGCTCAAAGACTGGTGTGGGAGAAATGGGTTCCGGTTCGTTGGGCACTGGCACCAGCACTGAGGAATGTTGGGGCTCAACCACTGGGACAGTCTACATCTGAACTGTGCTGGGATGAGCGCTCATGCGAATCGCATAACTTGGGAAGTAGAGTGGGCTTTAAACTAAACAAGGGGAGTGAGGGATCAAGCTTGGGTAGATGTAACAAATCAAGGGGTAGAATTAAGGCAGGAGGTCATAATAGTAATATGGGAAATGAGGGTCAGAGAATGGCAGGAAGGGGCAGAGAGATAAAACCTAAAAATATACCAATAGTGAAGACTAGATGTTAAAAAGGTAATAAAAAGACAAAACTAAAGGCTCTGTATCTAAATGCACATAGCATTCATAGCAAAATACATTAATTGATAATGCACATTGAACTAAATAAATATGATCCAATTACAATTACTGAGACATGGCTGCAGTATTACAAGGATTGGGCCCTGAATATTTGAGGTGTATATGACATTCAAGAAAAATAGGAAGCTAGGTAAAGATAGAGGGGTAGCACTGTTAATCAAGGATTGCATTGGTGCAATAGTTAGAGTTGATCTTTGTTTAGATGTTCAGGGTGTAGAATTGGTTTGTGTGGAGATGAGAAATATTCAGGGGAATAAGCGATTAGATCAGTGCAAATGGTCTCCAGGCTACATAACAGTAACCATGATGTAGGACAATGTATGCAAGAAAAAATATTGGGTGCATGTGATAAGAGGTTGGTAATAACCATGGATGATTTTAATCTACATATAAACTGGAAAAATCAGATTGGCAATAGTAGCCTAGATGAGGAGTTCAAAGAATGCTTTTAAGAGAGTTTTTTTTAGAGCAGCACGTTCTGGAACCAACCAGGAAACAAGTTATATTAGACTTGGTATTGTGTAATGTGACAGGTTTAATTAATGACCTCAGAGTAAAGGCACCCCCAAGTAGCAGTGACCGCAATATGATTGAATTTGACATCCAGTTTGAAGTGGAGAAGAGTGGGTCTAAGATTAATATTTTAAACTTAAATAAGGGAAAATATGTGGGCATGAAAGCTGAGCTAGCTGAAGTGAACTGGGAAACTAGGCTAGGGGGTAGATCAATGGAGAAGCAGTGGCAGACATTTAAGGGGATATTTCAGAATACTCAGAATAAGTATATTCCTACTATAAAGAAAAATTCTAAGGGGAGGACCCATCACCTGTGGTTAACTAAAGAAGAAAAGAAAAGCATCAAACTTTAAGGAAAAAGCCTATAACTGTGCAAAGATGAGTGGCAGGTCAGATGATTGGTCAGAATATAAAGAACGGCAAAGAATAGCCTTTTAGTTAATCAGGAGAAAGAAATTAGAGTATGAGAGGAAGCTAGCTAGAAATGTAAAAATGGATAGCAGGAGTTTTACAGGCATTTAAAAAGGAGAAGAGTACGTAAAGTAAGTGTTGGTCCTCTAGAGAGTGAGAATTGGGAATTAATAGTAGATAATAAGGAAATGGCGGATGAAATGAACAACTACTTTGCTTTGATCTTCACTGTATGGGATTCAAAAAACATTCCTGTAATAGCTGTAAATAAAGAGGTGGATGGGAGAGGGGAGCTTGGTGAAATTGCAATGACTAGGGAAGTGGTACTGAGGAAACTGATGGAGCTGCAGGCTGACAAGTCTCTGGGTCCAGGTGGACTTCATCCTAGGGTCTTAAAAGTGGTGGCTAATGAGGTAGTAGATGCATTGCTATTAATTTTCCAAAATTCCCTGGATTCTGGAAAGGTTCCTTCAGACTGGAAAGTAGCAAATATAACTCTTTTATTCAAGAAGGGAGGGAGGCAGAAAACAGGAAACTATGAGTCAGTTAGCTTAATGTCTGTCATGGGGAAGGTGCTAGAATCGATCATTAAGGAGGTTGTAGCTGGGTGCTTAGAGAAACTCAAGGGCCAGAATTTTGAGGTTGGCAGGCTCGGGAGCGACCGAGAATTGGCCCGCTGCTTATGATTGGCTCCCGATTGCGATTTGACGCCGGCTGGCCAATTGAAGGCCATCCAGACTGAGAGATGCGCTGAAATGCTCAGCTCAGCGCTGTGGAGGTGGGGATGGGAGGAGGGTGAGCGCTGAAGTCAACGTGCGCACAGGGGAGCGCTCACAGAAAGGTCCCTGAAGACAAAGAGTTACCTCAGGGAGTTGAAGAACTCAAATCCAATAAAAACAGATTTTAAAAACCAGAAAAAATGTCTACGCATCAGAAACAGTTAACGGAACTATACAACATGAAAATTCCGTGCAAACGCTTTTTTTTATTATTTAATGATGGAAACCTCATCCCTCCCTTGGATGAGGTTTCCTGAAAAATGCAAAGGCCGCCTGGCCATTTCGTCTGCCCGCCCTGTTGAATGTCCAGCGAAAAATCCCAGTTAATTGCGTTGTTAATGGATTTGATAGCCCCCTTAATTGTAGGCGGGCGTGCATCCGAGTTTAATGTGCGCCTGCCAACTGAAATATCGTGCGAGTGTGTCAGGTGTGCGCCCGCATGCTGAGTGAAAAATTCTGCCAAGGTAATCGGGAAGAGTCAGCATGGTTTTGTGAAAGGGAAATCATGTTTAATCAATTTATTGGAGTTCTTTGAAGGGGTAAAATGCATTGTGGGTAAAGGGGAGCCTGTAGATTTGCTGTACTTAGATTTCCAGAAAGCGTTTGATAAGGCACTACATCAAAAGTTATTGTGTAAAATAAAAGCTCATGGTGTAGGAGATAACATATTAGCATGGAAAGGAGATTGGCTGGCTGGCAGAAACAGAGAGTATGAATAAATGGGTCTTGTCTGACTGGTGTGATGTAATGAGTGGAGCCCCACAGGGGTCTGTGCTGGGGCCTCAACTTTTTACAATTAACATCAATGACTTAGATGAGGGAATTGAAGGCATGGTAGCTAAATTTGTAGATGACACAAAGCTAGGTAGGAAAGTATGTTGTGAAGAGGACATAAGGAGGTTGCAGATGGATATACATAGGTTGAGTGAGTGGGCAAAAAATCTGGCAGATGAAGTATAATGTGGGAAAATGTGAAGTTGTTCACTTTGGCAGGAAGAATAAAAAAGCAGAGTATTACTTAAATGGAGAAAGGTTGAAGAATTCCGAGGTGCAGAGGGATCCTGGTGTTCTTGTGGAAGAGTCACACAAAGTTAATATGCAGGTACAGCAAGTAATTAAGAAGGCTAATGGTATGTGTTAGAGGCGGTTCAGAGGAGGTTTACTAGATCACTACTTGGAATAAGTGGGTTGTCTTATGAGAACAGATTGGTCAGACTGGGCTTTTTTCCACTGGAGTTTAGAAGAGTGAAGGGTGACTTGATTGAAGTATATAAGATGATGAATGGTATTGACAAGGTGGACGTGGAGAGGATGTTTCATCTTGTGGGTGAGTCCAGAACAAGGGGGCACTGTTTGAAAATTAGGGGGTTGCCCTTTTAGGACAGAGATGAGGAGAAATTTATTTCTGCGGGTTGTGCGACTTTGGAACACTCTGCCTCAGAAGGCAGTGGAAGCGGAATCATTGAATGTTTTTAAGGTGCAGCTAGATAGATTCTTGTCAAGCAAGAGAATCAAAGGTTATCGGGGGTCAATAGGAATGTGGAATTCAAAACACAAACAGATCAGCCACCGAATGGTGGAGCAGGCTCGAGGGGCCAAATGGCCTACTTCTGCTCCTATTTCATATGTTCATAAGTGGCAGCTAGGCAATTCATCTTGTTCAAAGCCTATTGTTGAAGGTCGACTGGAATTTTCCAGTCTGCCTCCAAGTCCCAGAGATATCAGGAAACAGTGCAGCTGGCCTCTGGGTGGGAGACCAGGGGTGGGGCCAGTGCTACATGCAGGCTTGGAGACCCGCCTCCTTGCCAGCCTGGGCTCAGCTACAACTGCAGGCCAGCCATTGGAGGGATTCCTCCTCCACCATGGTAGCATGGCTGCTGAGCGCTTCCTTTCATTTTAACTTTAAAATAAATGGAGAGCAGTGCCTCCATCCTCAGTGCCGGAGGGTCTGCTATTACCCCTCCAGATTCAAGATCCTGCCCACCATCCTTAATTAGACAGCAACCCCTGCCCTCCAGCCCCTCTGCCAATTAATTAGTCACAGCCGGGTAACTGTCCCCAGCACAGTACAATCTTATCTTATTAACCCTATCAACCGGATCCCAAATCTTGGAGGGAGTGTCCTGCCCAGGTCATTCTTAGGTCTTTCCCCCTCCAGTTTCCAGTGTAATGTGTTCCTGTGTGCTCCTGTACTCATCTCAATGAATCTTTTCCTCTTCTTTCCCTGCTGTATTTGTAGAGGTTATGCAGTTCTTTATTTCACTTTTGATTTGGTCATTTAATCTGTTTTGAATCATACTTCCTTAGAATGAGATTGCCGCTTCTAGTATGTATTTAACCCCTTCCCCCTTTTCCGAGCTGCCTCTCCCTTCTTAAAGTACGTTCCATTTTTAATTATTTCCCATTCCAATGAAAGATCATTGACCATAAGCGATAACTATGTTTCTCCCTTGCCAGACCTGCTGGATATATCCAGTAATTTTTTTATTTCTGATTCCCAGCACCTGCTATATTTTGCTTCTGTATTCAGCCTGCAAGCTAACATTACTCATTTAAATGTCTTTAACTTGTCTTGTACTGAAGTGCTAGTGAACACATTCTGCCAATCAATTTGCTTTTGGTACAATCCCCATTGCTCTTTGTGCTAACATAATTATCCCATGTATGTCTTGAATGTAAATTTAATAATGTTCAACATTTTTTATCAGTCCCAAAATTTTAAATGTAACAAGGTCCTACTGCATTTGTAAATTTATTGTTTTATAAAACTGGTTGATTTGATTGCTTCAATAAACCTCTTTCCACTTAGAGGGGATAGAGTATTCATGATGATTATACCTTAGTAAAGTATGTGCTACTTTCTGAACAGGTTTGGAGTAGTGCATAATTTAATCAGGCACAAATTGAAGGAGTTTCAAGTATACAAGATAATTGTACTTTAAAGAGGCATGAACAACTTTGTGAACCCCTGATTCTGACTGAAATAGGGAGTATGTTTAACCAGCAGTAAGAGGTGACATTGTAATTTACAGTATGGTAATGATGGTTTGCACTATTTGTCTGATATAAGCTTGAACAGTTTAAATTTGGGGACTGTACTTCTGAATTCTAGATTATATTGAACTTGATAGTTCTCTGGTCTAGGTCCTCCAATGATGTGATGACTTCTGTTTCCTGAATCATTTATGAATATCAAGTCCCATCATTTTCTCTGTGTGCTCTCAGCACCTTTAAGGTGGGGCTGGCCCCCATCTCTTCAGCATCTGTGATAAGTGATGCTGTGCTCCTGAAGGGCTCAGGTGCTGAATGTGGACAAAGGGTCAGATGTTTTTAAAGTTTTATGACTGCATCTCTATGATACGACCCTGATCACAGAGCGCAAGTGAGCTGCCCTCGGCTAGACAGGAGTCAGATATTCTCAGAGGCTACGTGAAGATCTATGGAGCATCCTCACTGCATGTCATCATTATCCTCCTGCAATTGAGCGACTATTAGGACCTCCACTGCATCTCCATGACAGGAGCATTATCACAGAGGGTATGTGCACTGCCATAAGCCAGACTAGAGTCAAACATTCACAGAATCAATGTGAGGATCTTATGGTGTCTCCTCAGGCCTGTCTTCATCATCCTCCATAAATCCAGCAGCCATGAAGGCATCCCAAGCATGGCTGCCTCATCTGGGCAGTGCGAGGGTTTCATTGCCATCATCATCGCCTTCGAGGACTTCCTTACCCTCATCACCGTTGATGTCCTCCTCATCGGAAGAGACCTCCAGCTCCTCCATCTCCTCCTCAGCCAGCTCCTCTCCCCATTGCAGCGCCAGGTTGTAAAGGACACAGCAGGTGATGACAATTCGTGACACCCTCTACGGATTGTATTGCAGGGATCCACCAGACCAGTCCAGGCACCGGAACCTCATTTTCAGCATTCCGATGGTCTGTTCCACCAAGTTGCGAGTTGCAGCATGAGCCTCGTTATACCTTCGCTCTGCTGCAGTCTGAGGCCACCGGGTGGGTGTCATCAACTATGTCCTCTGTGGAGAGCCCTTGTCCCCGAAGACCCAATCTTGCAGCCTGTGTGGACCCTGGAAGACATTAGGGACTTGTGGCTGACTGCATACTCCCTGGAAACTGTGCGCAGCGCTACAGGAAGAGTTTGTGGTGGTTGCACACCAGCTGTACATTCAGCGAATGGAATCCCTTGTGGTTGACATAGTTGATTGTGTGTTGCGACGGAGCTCTGAGTGCCAAGTGAGTGCAGTCAATGGCAGCCTGCACCTGTGGGGAAACCTGAGGTCTGGGCAGATCCAATTGCTCTTGCATCCTGGCCCTCCTGACCCCGGGCAAAATGCACAAAGTTGTGTGCCCTTGTGAAGACGGCATCCGTGACCTCATGGATGCATTTGTGAGTGGAGGCTTGTGATATCCCACAGAGGTCACCTGTGGAGCCCTGAAAGGAGCCACTAGTGTAGAAATTGACCACCGCTGTCACTTTCACTGCCACTGGCAGTGGATGCCCTCCATGTCCATGTGGCTGACAGATGTGACCGACCAGTTCCCTAGATGTGCGCAGTCTTCGGCGACACTGGTTGTTGGTCATCTGCAGGAATGAAAGGTGGCATCTATAGACCCTGGGTCTAGCAAGGCACCGATCATAACGGCTCTTTGTGGCTGTTTGGTGACGTGTGCAGGAGCACCAGCTGCCCCTTGTTCCAGTGGGTGCTGTTCCTCCCTCTGCCCAACCAGAAGCATCAGTCACTCTCTTCTCTGTCATCTTTGCTCTCTGTGTGCTATGAGGCATATAGCTAGTTTGTCGAGCTGCATGATCCTGATGTACTCCTCCTCTAGGGTGAAAGAGAGAGACAGGTGGGTTAACATGGGTGTACTAAGAGTCTGTCTTGGTTAAGTCTGAAGCCCATAACTGCACCCTGGAGAGTGCTGACCACCACTCTGGATGGCCAGAGATTAGTGCGCTGCATGGCTGCCCGAAACCCCGCCCACCTCCGCCCCACTCTACCTAACCGATTGGCAGCAGCTTTGTCCATTGGATTGCATGCTGTACTCTCAGCTCAGGTACAGGCATTCTCCTAACCCCCCCTGCAAGGCTGCAATGTTAGCTTGAACCTTGGGGAGACTGGTCCAAACCGGGATGATGACATTGCAAAGGGGCTGTGAGCACCTCCAGCAGTGACTGCTCCATGGCCAGCTTTAGCAAGGAGATTACACAACATACCCAGTCATCCAACTGTTCTGCAGTCCACTAAAACACTGATTAGTTTGTAGTCTGTGCCCGAGGGGTGAAAAGCTTTGGAGCATTTGGTGGCACTTTGATGCCTCTGCGTTGCTTGAGTGGGCAGATAAGCCAGAGGCCCAACTCCAGTCATATCAATGTTGCTGCGCCTGAACTGTCTCAGTTGCAGAGGAATGGTCACTTTATACAAGGTTTCCCTAATGCGTGGCTGCTTCCCTCGCCCAACTCTCCCCCACCCCCAGCTCCAACATGCTTCTGCCCTACCTTCAACTGCAGGGCAGCCTTTGCCCCCTCCCCCCAAAGTCAGCTCAACTGCAGGGCAGCCCTTACCCCCAACCCCCCACCAATGCGCCTCAACCTTGAAGCCCAACAGGCGACCCTTGCGAGCACTGTGCAACATTACTGTGCACTCACCTTCGAGTTCCCCTCAAAGTGCAGCCCACCAAGTGCCTTGTATATGCTGTTGTGAAACATGTCAGCGGGAGTGGGCGGTTGATCCAGCGGTGGGGATGAGTCCGGCGGGCTGGCCTTATAGTAATATGCAGGTGTATTACAATGAGGTTCCTGAGCAGACAATCGCAAACATGTTTCACGATGTGGTGAAACCAAATTTTGTCCTTCTTGCCGTATTGTCCGTTCATGCTACTGAACATGACCGATGCCAACGGTTCCGCCCTTTATTTTCGCTTATTTTAGTTGCAACTCATTTTTTCTGTACCTCAGAACCCAGGATTTGTTTACATTTGTAATGGAGTTGATGGAAAAACAAATGAAGTCCAATGTTCCACTCTACCATGCTAACTTCTTGAAACTGCGAAATAAGTAAGAGCTGCAAGTGCTTTCTAAATAGGCTTCTTGTGAGGAACTATAGCCACATTCTCCATTAGGTGTGTTATCATGGCCTATTCTGAAGCTGTTTGAAGGCTACCTTGATCCTTTAAGTAGCTGCAGTTGAGCTGTAACAACTTATAAAATCATGGAAGTGTATTGAACAGAAAGGTGTTCTTAATTTCATTAAACCGTATTTTGCTGTCAGTAGCTATGGTGATGGCGCGCACTGATGATCTCAAAGAAAACCAGCCATTAATCTCAGGTAATCCTTCTGGTGAAAACTTTATGAAAAAGCCCAGAGATGTTTGCACGGCATCGACCCCCGTGGATCTGAACAGTTTTGGTTACCGTGCTCAAACGTCGGAGCACAAGAGAAGACGATTTCATAAAAACTGAAAAACTGTCAGAAGGATAAGACACACTCACAATTTCAGCCAGGAGCTTAAAGGGAGTTCCATAGGGTTTAAATTACCTTTTAAACTTTTAAAAACTGATATAAACCTGAAGAGTCATGCGTTTGCAAGAAAATTGGCAGCGCAAAAAATAGATGAGGTGAATAATTTTATTTTAGTGATGAAGACCTCAACACACTCCTCACTGAAGTGGAGGCAAGTCATAGGCAGCTTTTCGGGAATGAGAAGTGCAGTGCGCCATGGAAAGTCAGCATGTTGGCATGGAAGGAGGTGGCACAGGCTCTGAATGCCAACAGCACCATGCCATAGAATGTGGAGCAATGTCAGCAGAAATTGGATGATTTACCGCAATCCGTTCAGATTTGGACAGTTACTTGAAATTATAAATTCTAAAATTTCTTAAACTGTTACAGCTGCAAATAGTGAAGAACTCATTTATGTATGGGATGATCAGAGTCCAAACTAAAGTCAATTGGTCTTAGAATTCCATTGCCGTTGGAGACAGGCATCATTAAGTGCTTATTAAGATCATTTATCTGCACTCCAGAGGTCTGAGGTGTGAAATTGCAACAAATGAACCATATACTGCTCCCAAAGCACCCAAGTCTCTCTCACATCAACAACGAAGCACAAACTGATAAGTTATTTTCCATGTCAGTGCAATGTCACATATTCCCTGTGAGCGGTAAATGACTAGTGGTGGTGTGGCCTTTCTAATGGAGATTACCAAGCTTGAAGAAAGGGCCAGGCAGCTGATGGGTATCAGTACTTGTTCAGTATCTGGTGCTCAATCCAGCATTAGAGTGAGGAAAAGTGAGTGTAATATTGTTGCTTTGGCTAGGTGCATGTTTAAAACATGTATGAGCATGAGTTTCTGTAATGGACCAGATGAACATACATCACCATTGTAAACCTTAATTTTTACTCTTCCCACAGGTGGACAAGTTTGTTTCGATACACTACTGCCGATGGTGCTGGGTCAGTGGCTGCAGAGAGTAGGAAGAACCGGGTGGGGGAGGAGTGGCATGCAGAGGAAGGGGGCGGTGTGTCCTACGTGTTTGGATCTGCATCTGAAGTGCTGTAACCTGCGAGGCTACGGACTAGGTGCTGAAAGTTGGCTTAGAATGAGCGGTTAGTTTTTAAAAAATTTTTGGCCGGCGCAGACACGGTGGTCTGAATGTGCTGTAACCTTTCTATGGTTCTACGTGGAAGGGCAGATACTGTTAATACTCTGTCCCCACATTGCACTTTCAGGCGTTAATGTGAGAGGGGTGCTTGTCTGTGACAAACCTCAGATCACCACGTTTCCATCTCCTGAGTCCTCTAGCTCTGTGTGAGACACACATGACTGCCCCCTCACAGGCAACTGCCAAGCTGATGTTTCGGGGCCAGTGGGAGGAAATGTGATAGATATTCTGACCTGTTAGGGCTGAAGGCCCTGCAGTAGTTGAAGCAGATGTGGCCCATTCAGTCAGCAGTAAGACAGAGAGGACATCAGTCCCATGTTGCCACTGAGCTGGAAGGCAACCTCATTATTGGAGGATTGAGGCAAATACTGGTGGGTCAACCAGGCTGACACCTTGATTCTCTTACCTTGTTGACACAGGAGATAAAGGAAGTTGGCATTAATCTTTGTAATCTGTGGACCCTTAATAATCAGCCCATTTGTGCTCAGTATGTTATTTCTATAAACACCATTAGTACATATGAACAAATGTGATCAGATAACCCTTGTTAATCAGATTGTTTTAAATCATTTTGACCATAGCATGGAAGGCAATTGGGTGCCACATCATGCAGAGTCCACCTCCTTTTGTGCACATCTTTTGTTACAAAGACCCTCTGGCATGGATGTGAAGGGGCATGTCTGTTTTTATTGATATTTGACATTCTGGAAACATTGGTGTGTTATTTATTGAGATTTATACTTATGGATGATTGTATCATAATTGACTTGCTGCTGTACGTCAGTCTCAGTCTGGAGTCATTTTAAACTGTTTGTAGTAACTGAGGGTACAGCCCCTCCTGCTGTCCGTCATGGGTCACGTGATGTTCTGGGATGCTCTGACAAATGAGCCCTAAGCGTGGGCAATCCGGGGGGTTGTGGGGCTTTCTGACGAGAGTCCTGATTGAGCATGTAACACCTAAAAAGCTCTCTGTAATAAAGTTTATCTGTTTCTTGTAGAAACCTGTCCACTCCATTGAGCCAATACATTTGGCGATGAGGGTAAAATAACTCTGACGCTGCACCTCGCCCTGTCACCATGAGTACATCCAATCTTAAGAAAAAGAAAAGGCTACTCACCAATCATGCCACTACTTGGCAGAATGGATCCTTATGATGTGACTATAGAAGACTGGAGCCAATATGTAGAATGCCTCGGATTTTATTTTGTTGCAAACAAAATTACTGCGGAGGAAAAGCAGAAAGTGATCCTCTCCAGTGTATGTGGCAGTAAAACATACAGCCTCATTCGCAATCTGACAGCCCTGAGCGCGCCCAATTCTATAATGAATTAGTGGACCTGGTGAAACCACACTTCCAGCCAAAACCCCCTGTAATAATGCAGCTTTTTAAATTTAATTCCAGAGTTAGGGCCCTGGGAGAATCCATCGCAACCTATGTAGCGTACTTTAAGCAGGTGACAGAACATTGCGACTTCAGGGACACATCAAATGATATGCTGCGGGACTGATTAGTTTGCAGAGTTCAGGACGACATCATACAGTGCTGTTTACTCTACAAGGTTGACATCAACTTTAAGCGCACCCAAGAAATCTCCCTTGCCATAGAAATGCCGCCAATGTACCAGGTTAAGTCTGGTGTTTCCAATTTTAGAGGCGAAGGTAGAGTGGAATCAGAATAATCAAAAATTTTATTTAATATATTCACAGGTCACGTGATCTTCTGGGAGGCTCCGACCAATAAGCCCTAAGCGCGGTCAATCCGAAGAGACTTCCTGATGAGAGTCCTGATTGAGCATGTAGCACCTGAAAAGGTCTCTGTAATAAAGTTTATTGTTTTCTTGTTGAAACTGTTCAAATTTTTTTATCATAAACTATGTTAACATTACAACAGTTTACAAAGTAGCAAATAGCTAGCTAACTCAATTTGTATTTAAAGTTTTGCACTAAACACCTCAATGTTTATGTAGAGATTGTCAATATTGTAAAGGGTATTTGCTGCTATAATATTGCCTGTTCTTTTTTGTGCTTTCCTGGTGGAGAGGGAGGGGAGGAGGCACTTGCATGAGCCACCATCTGCTCTCTAATCACCCTTCGCGCTACAGCCGTGGCTTCCTTGGGTGGCCCATGAAGCGTCACTCTGGAAACATCTATGTTGGGATTCTTTTGATGGAACCTTGTCTGCTGAGTTAAGAGTCAGTCCTTCCTGCAGGCAAACTTGTGCAATGCCCAACAGACCAGCATAATCCTCACCACTTCGACAAGTGAGCACTGCCAGTGACCTGCTCAGTCAGGGAAATGTGATTTCAGCACTCTGATTGTCCTCTTCACTACTTGATGTATGCACACATGAGCACAATTGTATCATTCCCATGTTTCACTATTGGCCCTGCAGTAGGATGTCACCAGCCACAGTTTCATTGTGTAACCCTTGCTGCCCAATGTCCATCCAGTCCTTTTATACAATCTACTCATGACATGATGTAACTCAATGCCAGAGGGTGAAAGCATCATGAACACTTCCCTAGTGATCTGCATTGACATTCAGGATGCAGTTAGGCAGGGCAGAGATGATCACATTTAATAAATGAAACCTCTCCCACTTAACGTATGCGATAGATGCATCATTCAATGCCTTCAATGCAATTTGGATTCCATGGGTGGCCCTAAGCACTTTGAGGAAATCAGTGATCCTATGGAATATGATTGGCCTCTCCTTTACCTACGCTATGGACTTGTGAAAATCGGTGAAGTCGGAAGCCCTACAGAAAATGGCACCCATGACCTGGTAAATGCAGGCCCTCGAAGCACTCTGGGTAATGCTGCACAAGTCATGGGGTCTTGACTGAAATGACCCACATGAATAAAATTAGAATGCTGTGGTTATCTTCATGACCAATGACAAAGTAATACAGGAATTAAAACATAGGAAAAGATCCTCCTTTAATGAAACACAAAGGCAGTTGATTGACTTTTAACTGAAGCACAGTATCTAGTACATACAACTCCTTGGACAACATCTCGAAAGCCAGCTACTCCCAACGCACTATCTGAGGTGAGGAAAAGTTCCTCCTGATCAACCTACAGGTCTGAAGCCTGATTCTTCTTTGCTGTTCCTTGCATCAGACTCTCATTATGCACAAAGCATACAATATTGGGGTCCTATGTGGAAAAGGGTTTCTCCTTCATTGGCCTCCTCTTTAAGCAGTTCCACTACTTGCCAAAAAAAATTGATAAACTCATTTACAAAGACAATGGATGTGGACAAAATTTTTAAAGTCCATGTGAATGTGAACAAAATCATAAGAACACATATAACTCTGAAAAAAAATTGAAAGATCTGATATAGCTGGGTCACTAGAGCCATTTTGGTTCAGCTTATTCCATCTAAATCTCCTTCTGGTACTATGGTGTCTCATTAAATATTCATGAATGTCAGGACAGGATCCTAGTGCATCTTCACACAAGCCCTAAAATTTTCTGGCAATGGAAGTATGCAAGAAGCAGGCAATTAGCTCGAGCTCACGCCAGTACATTGATTTCTGTGCTAATGTCGACATTGGAAGCTCAATCAGCGTACCCTTCAGAGAAGTGTAGAATCCCTGGCAACAGCTTCTGGGTCTCCGCATTATTCTGTGCATGGATGGACTCCAAAAGATGCTGTAAGTATCAAAGGTATAACGACAGTGAATGCCAACAGTTTCACAGTCACTATCACTGCAATACCCAGGCCTGGTGTCTGTCAGTAGTCTTTGCTATAGCAATGCAAAATTGATCCCATCACCCTAATCTATCCCTATTTTCCTATTTTGTTTTTTTCCAAATGTTTATCCTTTTTTCCTAAAAAAAAACATGCAATGGCCTCTGCCTCAATAATGCCAAAAGCATTCCATTTTACAGCCAGGGTCTGTGGAACTTAAAAACATTTTTGTAAACTTTCTCTTTACGCTTCTTGTGCTTAAAAATTCTCACTAAAAGTTGTTGTGGTTGCCTCCTTTCCAGCCGGGGTCATTGTATAGGGGAGCAAGGGTAGAAACCTAGGCCTTGAACTTGGTTGTAGCCACCCAGCTGTTGTACTGGCTGCTATCAGCTAACTTGTCACGGACAGTGAATTGAACTGGAAACCTTGGTATAAAATGTTTAAAAGTAATTATGCCTTATTATTAAAGGGTGATATATTATTTCATCTCCAGAACGCTCGCTTCACAAATATTTTTTTTGTCCTTAATAGGGCAGGTTCGGCTAGATAACTCGTTGGGAGCTGTCGGCCTTCTACAGGAGATAGAGATAAAGACATCCAGCTTAAACTGATGACTTTTACTGGCTCAGAAGAACAAATTCCTACACATCAAAATGACCTGGAATTAATAATGTGTCATAAAAGAGATTTAAAACTGCAAGAGCACTTTGAAGTTAAAAGATTGGCAGAAAGTGTCTACCAGGCATTTTTAGAGCAAAGATTCAATTACTAAACAGAAATCATTTCAGCATATGAGCGCAAAATTGTCAAAATTGCTAACTTGAAGAGTGAGTAATAGTAAAATAAAACAGAAATAACTTTGTAGTGGTTAATTGAATGCTTATTCATAATGGCATAATGTCTGTTTGAATTATTTTCCTTGTTTAAGGTGTTATATTTGGTCTTGAGGCAGTTTATAACTCCAGAAACATATTGAAACTGACATGCTATTTAAGAAATTAAAGTAATCCCTTTCATCGATCCCATTTGTCTATTACTAAATGTTTTCAGTCTGGCAAATGTCAAATGTGCTCATAAGGCATGGGGAAACAGAAAGTTCAGCATTCATAGTGTAAATTTTTCTCTTGATAGAATCATAGGATAATATAACACAGACGGAGGCTGTAAGCCCCATTGTGCCTACACTGGCTTTGGAACAAGGGCCACCTGGTTAGTCCCATTCCCCGCCTTTTTCCCAAATTTTCCACCTTCAACTATTCATCCAATTCCCTTATCAGTGCTATGACTGAATCTGTTTCCACTGCCCTATTAGGCAGTTTATTCCAGATCATAATGATTCACTACTAAAAACAGTTCTCCTCATGTCACTTCTGATTCTTTTGCCAATCGCCAAAACATTTCTCCTTATTTGCTCTAACTGATTTGATCATTTCTGAATCTCCTCTTGACCTTGTCTGCTCCAAGGAGAACCCCAGCTTCTCCAGTCTGCCCATGTAACTCCTCCTCCATACCCTAAAAGGGCATTGGCGACCATGAACTTCCATTGAGTTGGTCCATGATTATGCTTGGCAAAGTACTGGAGTGGTTTGACGCTGCCTTCTGCAGTGTGACTGACCAGGAAACTCTCTGCTGTTACAGTCTGCCATCAGGCATATTGGAAGGATTTACAGGCTGGTAATCAACCTGTTTGACCACATTATGAACGCACTTCCCCACACAACTGAAGTCCATTATTCCTTGAATCATTCCAGCAAATGTGCTCTGCACTCTTTCTAAGGCCCTGTCATTCTCCTGAACGTGTAGTACCAGAATTGAACACAGTTCTCTCCAGCTGAAACCTAACCGATGATTTATAAAGATTTAGAATAACTTCTCTGCCTGTTTATAATGCTAAGCATCCCATATGCTTTTATAACATGCTCCTCAACCTGTCTAGCCGCCTTCAAAGATTTATGTACAAACGTCCCCAGGTCTCCCTTTAAAACTGCCTCTTGTCATTCTTCCAACCAAGATGCTTCACCTCACACATCTCCTTGCATTATGTTGCATCTGCCATGTGTCTGCCCATTTTACCAGTCTGTTTATATTCTCCTGAAGCCTCTTACTATTCGCCCTATTGGATGTTACATTTCTGAATTTTGTGTCCCTTTTTTTCTGCCAACTATGAAATAATGCCCTCTATACTCAAGCCCTGATCTTCAATATATATCAAAAACAGCAGTGGTCCTAATATCAATTCCTGGGGGACACAATTGTATACTTCCCTCCAGTTTAAATAAAACAGCCGTTCACTGCTACCCTCTGCTTTCTGTCTCTTAACCAATTTTGTATCAAGGGTGCTATTGCTCTTTTGTTAACAAGTCCATTCTGTGCTGCTTCACCAAACCTATTATGATTGCTGTTTCTTGAATGCTCCCCCACTGAAACATGTTCTAATTATTCCACTTCATTCTCCTCAGCAGTGTTAAGTAGGGATTTCCAGCATTTTGACTCAAAGACAGTAAAGAAATGGAGATATATTTACAAGTCAGGACGGTGAGTGTCTTGGAGGGTAACTTGGAGTTGGTGGTGTTCCCTTGTGCCTGCTGCCCTTGTTCTTCTAGGTCAGGGGTCAGAAAATTTAGTCACTTGGAGAGATTTATAAAAACAATTGCCTAAAATTAATAAAAAGCTATTGGGAGCTACAAGGCAAGAAAAAAAAATAAAGAATGGGGAAAATGAATAAGAATCGTTAAGAGGAAATAAGTGTTTATTAAGAATGTAAGGAACATTATGCACTTATTTATGCTTTAAAAGGCTTTAATTTCTCTCTGACACTTATAAGAATGACTACAGTTATTATTGAGTTTCATGGGCAGAATTTTGAGGTCGTCGGGCAGGCGCGATGGGCGGGTGCGGCCAGGAAATGGCCCACCTGCGATCAGCCCCGATCACGGTTTCGTGCTGGCAGACCAATTAAGGGCCACCCAGTGTGAAACGTGGCTCCGCGCTGGTTGGGAAGGGCTGAGCGGGCTTGGGGGCCCATTGGCTGATAGGTTCAATGGCGACCCGGTGGCTGATTTTAAAGCAGCCCAGGCAGCCTCGGAACATTACCACAGGAGGGCGTCTTCTCTGGATTTCTAAACCGAAGTTATGGAGTCGTGTGCTGCTGGACATAGCAGGCGGGAGGGCAGGTTGTGTGGGCACTCAGCCCCCCAGGGGCTTTTCGGATGCGTGCCTCCGAGGAAGTGGCTGCCAGGATGGACACCCTTGTCCCCGGAGATGGGAGGAGGAGGCCATCGCACCTCACCAAGATGGAATGGGAGGAGGTGGCAGCAATGGTGAGCAGCCATCATATGGTGCGGTGCACATGGGTGCAGTGCCGGAAGCACTTCAATGACCTGCTATGCTCAGGAAGGGTGAATACTGTGTTGGCATGAGTCAGTGTGCAGAAGTGTTAATGTATGGCCATCCCCCTCGTGGACCTCAGGGTTGGTAGAGTCTGAGTGCCAACTGTCAGTGATGCCGGGTCTGGCCCAGGGGGTGAGTCCTGGCTCCTCGGACTCAGTGCCTTGCAGCTCGAGGGCCATGACTCAAATGTGCCCTGCGAGGTGTTCCTCACCTGGGGTTGGCCAGGCTACAATGGCGCTGCAGCGAGAGTGTGGACTAATCAATGATACTTTGCCCTTTCGGCAGAAGACAAGCCATAAACAGGCAGAGAGGGCACGTATAGGCGGAAGCCCGTCCAGCCTCCTGCTGCTCAGCAGGTTCGGGTAAGAAGCCCTGGAGCTTGAGAGCCGGCACGCTCCCCGTGCAACTGGGTGTGGAGAGGTGGGGGTGCCAGATGAAGGTAAGACTGCAGTGCGCAGAGGTGCGAGTTTTGGATTGTGCAACCATTCTAGTGTAGTCTCTTCATTGATGTGAACCCATTGAACACTGAAAGACGATGGCACTGTGATGCAGATCTCCATTGTGTCATCAGGGTGCCTGGCATTAACAGTGACAGTGCGATGGCTTTAACTAAGGACATGTCCCTGTTCTCCCTTTCAGGTTCACCAGCAGGCGTTCACTCTGCGGACCCTGAAGAGCCACCCCTGACATCGGAGGACCATCGAGCTTCTTGTTGCACCTGGATCACACCCGGTCTCTGAAGCACAGCTCTGTCGCACGCCCGCGCCCACCAAGCAAAATATTGCGTGCGTGTGGGATGATGTTGGGACGCTCGCCCGATGTCACCGCGTGCTATTTTACACCGATCGGGTCGGGCGTGCGCCTGCCCCAGGAGGTAAAATTCTGCCCCATGTAATTTCAATCTTGTATATAGGCCGGGCAAAAACCCAGGTTCTATCCATCTCAGAAATAGGTAAAAACCATTAGTTCTGTTTTTCCAGGATGAATCTCGATAGCTACTCAAATCTTAAATTTGTCTTCAGTTTTGCCAAGCTTTTCTTGGAGAATTCGTGGATCATTAGTCCAGGTCTCTGTATTACTAATCTAGTAACACAGCCACTCTGTTACTGTGGCTTCCCGTGGCTGAAGGATTTTGTTGGGATGGTTTTGCTTTAGCAAATTCTGATTAAGTGTACCAGTTACTAAAGGTTACATCTGTGTTGCCCTGAATCATTCATTTTATTGTCTGTGTTTTTAGCAAAAAAACCAGACAAACTTTAAATTCATTACAATAATGATTTACAATTTTGACAGGTAATGCATCATTTGGACTGAGGTGAGTGATATAATCCTATTCATTATCCCTCGTTGGCTTGCTTAGATTTGTTGTGCTAGCTTATGGAAGATTTAAAGATCCAGATTTTCAAACTCCTGTGCAGCAAGGTCATATGTGCTTTGAAAATCGAGCTCTGAGATAGTGTCAACCTTCCTACGCCTCCAGAACTCGCTGCAATTTTCAAAGCCAGGGCTGTGGGGGTGGGGGGGTGGGCTCCAATTAATTGGTCTTTAAACTCGTTGAAGAGCTTGTTCACGGCCTGGAGAGAGCCAAAAGGCGATTTTCAAAGTGACGGCTGGGAAGAGCGAATGGTCTGGGGCACGTTAGTGCACACCTGTTGGGAGCACTGTGTGAAACCAGGATAATCATATCCAAAACATTCAGGGGGAACTTGTCCAGAAGACACATGAAGGACACATGGGAATGGAGGAGGTGGGGGTGGGTGGGGGTGGGGATGGGGGTCGGTGGGGGTGGGGGGTGGTCAGGAAGCTGCCTGTGGTTGGAACCGATCAATTAAGGCCTGCCCAGTGTGAAAGGCGGCTGGGGAAGCTCCAAGAAGGGGTGGGAGGGGGCAGGGGAATGAGTTCTGCCGGGTCCAATGGCGACCTGGAAGCTGATTCAAAAGCAGCCAAGGCAATCCCTGGAAAGCTGCCACAGAAAGACCCTGTACTCTTGATGGATTCCAGTGCGGCTGGACAGGGCAGGCAGGAGGGCAGATCAGTGGGACAGTTGGCTCTGCGTTTCTCCGACGAGTGCCTCGCTGCCCTCCTGGAGGAAGTGGTTGCCGGAAGGGACACCCTTGTCCCCAAAGACGGGTGGAGGAGGCCACCGCACCTCACCAAGAAGGGCTGGGAGGAGGTTGCATCCCAGATGAGCAGCCATGACGTGGTGAGGCGCACATGGGTGCAGGGCCGGAAGTGCTTCAACGATCTGCTGCGATTGGGAAGGGTGAGTACCGTGTTGGCAAGGGTCAGTGTGGAGAGCAGTTAAGGGCTGGCCATTCCCCGTAGACCTCAGAGGTGTTAGAGTCTGAGTGGCAACTGTCAATGACTCTGGAGCTGGCCAAGGGGGTGAGCCCTGGCTTTTTGGACTGAGTGACTTGCAGCTCGAGGGCTACGACTCGGATGTGCCCTGGGAGGTGTTCCTCAGGTGGGGTTGGTCAGGCTGCAATGGCTCTGCAGGTAGAGAGTGGGTTAATCAATGCTCCTCTATCCTTTCAGGAGAAGACATCTCATAACAATTTTGGGAAGTCACGTACTGATGGGGCACTCCCACACCTCCTCATCCTCACCTGCTATGAGCAGGAGGCCTTGGAGCTTGAGAGGCTGATTGCACCTCGATCAACCAGCCATGGTGAGGTTGAGTGTCAGATGAAGGTAAGAGCGCAGTGCACAGAAGTGAGAATGTCGGATATTGCAACCATTCTAATGTAGTCTCTTCATTGATGTGAGCCTCGAACCTGGAATCCCCATTGATAATCAAAAGACAAGGACACCATGATCTCCATACTCTCACCAGGGTACCTGGCGCAGTGACAGTGTCATGACTTAAACTAATGTCATGTCCTTCTTCTCCCTTTTAGGTTCACCTGCAGGTGATTGCTCTAGGAACCCTGACCCTGGAGGACCACCATAGTCACCACGCACCTGCGTCACACCCACTCTGTCAAGCAGGCACCAGCGCAGATAACAGCACCTCGGTGAGCATAAGATCACCGTCTAGTATCTTGTTGTATATTGGTGAAAGCAATTCACACTTGCTTAAGGTGCAAGCCGAGGCAGAGAGTGCCCAGGGTGCCGGCAATCGAAGGATTGCTGGGGACCAGGACGATGCTCAGTCAATGGCTGATGATGGGCCTCTGGAGTTGTACATTGGGCAGCAGATGCTGGACATCCAGCGGGTTGTGCAGGAGGATCTGGTGGAGATCCACAAGGGTATGTGTGCCATTGTATCTGTTGTGCAGGAGTCCGTGTGGAGCATAAGCACTGCATTGACCCTCATGGCTGAGCTCACTGACTCCTTCATGGAGAGGGTGGTGACCCTCATGGAGAGGCAGCTCCAGGGACAGAATCAGGGGTCCCTGGGGTAGCGCTCGGACCTGCAAGCAGTGACCTCAGCAGATTAGTGTCCATGTGGGAGATGGATGAGGCAGCCAGTAATCCAGCTAGGTGCCTGTCCATCAATGATGAGCAAGGAGGTCCAAAGCGACCTCACATTGGTGCACGAGTTGCCTGTCATCTCTGCGGGCTCCTCTCAGGGCACTCCAGATGACAGCAGCAGCTCCTCTGCCCCTCTGTCAGTGACTGTGGCATCTGATGAGGCTGCAGCGACTGGGGAGATGCCAGCCATGGAACTGGCTGCTTCGTCCCAGGTGGGGCCAGCATAGGCTCCACTGGCCAGAGGACAATTACCAAAGTCATCAAGGCCAACAAGACAGCAGAGTGAGCAGGCTGTCTCCAATGACAGTGCCAGCAAGGGGGGAGCACCTAGATGTGGCATCCGCTATGTCCAGGATAAAGCAGGCTGCTTGATTGGCAGCATATCCACCAACATTCACTCACTTCACTGCCGACGCACAGTAGCAAGATGCACCACAGGAATTCACCAAGGCTCCTTCGACAGCCTTTCCAATCTCACAAACACTACCATCTAGAAGGACAAGGGCAGCAGATAAATGAGAACACGACCACTTAGAAGTTCCCCTCCAAGTCACTCACCATCCTGACTTGGAAATATATTGCCGTGCCTTCACTGTTGCTGGGTCAAAATCCTGGAACTCTCTTCCTAACAACACTGTGGGAGTACCTATGCCACATGGACTGCAGTGGTTTAAGAAGGCAGCTCACCACCACCTTCCCAGGGGAAACTAGAGATGGGCAATAAATGCTGGCCTAGCCAGTGAAGCCCATATCCCATGAATGAATTAAAAAAAAGCCCAAATCTGGATATTGTCCAGGTCTTGCTGCACTTGGACATGGACTGCTTCAATATCTGAGGAGTTGCAAATGATGCTGAACATTGTGCGATCATCAGTGAACATCCCCACTTCTAACCTTATGATGGAAGGAAGTTCATTAATGAAGCAGCTGAAAATGGTTGGGCCGAGGACACTACACTAGGGAACTCCTGCAGTGATGTCCTGGAGCTGAGGTGACTGACCTCCATTAAACACAACCATCTCCTTTGTGCTAGGTATGACTCCCACCAGCAGAGAGTATTCCCCAGATTCCCATTGACTCCAGTTTTGCTAGGGTTCCCTGATGCCACTCAATTTTCTCCTGCAGAATGTCAGCTTCTCTCCTTGTATCACCTTTTTCATTGTCATCAGTTTGAACTTGAGTGAGGGCATCAATAATTGAGCCCTAACTCTCAGCTATGGCTGAAGAAGCCTTTGCATGTGCTTCCCTCCTAGTATCAGAGAGATGTTTTGGTATGGTGGAATCAGGGCCCAAAAATGATTTGCGTAGCATTCAGCATTTTGCAGAGGAGAATGTGTATATTTCCTGCATATCAGGAAAAACAATTACTGCATCTAGGCAGCAATCAACTGCAGCATGGCCAACAAGATTCAGTCAATGTCCAGCATATATAGCAGACTTATTTTTCTCTAGTTTTTGCTTTGTGCCATTATACCTTCCTTCCATGTTGGTTGCATCATCATATGACTGTCCTCTGCACTTACTGAAGTCAACTTTGCAGTCATTGCCTAGATAATCCAGCACCATATTAGCCATACTTTCACCACTCTGGTTTTCTAATTCAAGGAAAGTTTGAAAGCATTCAATGGGAAAACTATCATCAGCTGACACATATCTTACAATAATAGTTAATCAACATGTGAAAGATCTGACGTAGAGTCAGCAGACAAGTTGAAGTAGCCTGCTTTTCTCAAGTCATCCAAAATAGATTATTTTACTTTTTCAGCTATAAACTGGATGAGTTCATCACATATTGTTCTAGACAAGTATGAAGGCTTCCAAATTCACTGCTGCCATAATATTTTACATGGCTGGCAAGAAATGGAACAAACTTAGCAATGATTTCTAGCAAACCAAGAAAGTTCCAGTTATATGGTGAGCTAGACTTTTTGTTGCCTTCCCTAAAAACTAGTCCACGTTCTGCTAGTGTACACAACTGCAAAACACGTTCAATATATCCCCAGTACTCTTGCTCCTTTTCTATCTGTTCCTTCAGGTGTGAATCCAAGGTTAACCCATGTTGCCTCTTCTGATATGTAAACAAAACTTTTCTATGGCCCTCAGAGTTCTCATGATTTCGAATTCCAACAGGGTGTCACCAGTCATTAAACCCATCAGAAGACAGTGCTGTCGATGATGTTGAGGAGAGTTTGCAGGCAAAACAGTAAACACAACTGGTTGTTCTCTCAATTGTATTTTTCACCATTAAATTTTATTGAATGAGCTACACCCTTTAAACAATATCTAATTTGGTTTTTGAATGACCGCTTCGGTTTCTCAAATGGGCTGTTCCAACGTTGACACTCTGAGGGACCTTTCTATGTCCAGAATGACATGTCAACCTCAGTCAAGACACACCAGGGACCAAGATCATTGGTATCTATTTTGTATCTATTTCCTTCAGCTGGGATTTCAGGCTCTGTAACATTCTCAGGTGTGTAGTAGTCACATTCACATCTGTATCATCTACCTTAATAGAAGAGGTGGATGCTTGTGGTTGCTGTGGGCCTGGCTGACTCTCTTGAAAATGAGGTCCCTCCTTTTTTACAGTGAAGTAACTATCAACTTCAGGTAATTGCTTTTTTGCCCTTTAAGTTGCTGCTTTTTCTCTTCTGACATCCACTTTCAAGGGTTTTTTTTCATTTTTAACAGGCTTCCCTATAATAAGGAGACAACTACCAGAGGAGACCAGAGGGGAAGTAAAAATACTAATAAGAAAAGCAAGGAGAAAGCATGAAAAGAGTCTGGCAGGTAACATGAAAGGGAATCCTAAGGTCTTCAATAAGAATATAAATACTAAAAGGGCGGTAAAAGAAAGATGCAGGAGTAATAGCAGAGGTATTAAATGAGTACTTTGTATCTGTCTTTACAAAGGAAGAAGATGCTATCCAGACCCAGGTGAGAGAGGGGTAGCTGGTACACTAGAATAATTTACAATTGAGAAGGAGGAGGTGTTAGAAACACTATCTTTACTTAAAATGGATAACTTACTGGGACCGCATGAGATGCATCCAAGGGTACTGAGGGAAGTGAGAGTGAAAATTGCAGTGATAATCTTCCAGTTTCCCTTAGACACAGGGGTGGTGCTAGAGGACTGGAGAATTGTGAATGTTACATCCTTGTTCAAAAGGGGGGGCAATGATAAAGCCAGCAAATACAGACCAGTCAATTTGACTTCACTGGTCGATAAACTCCTGGAAAATATAGCTTGGGAAAAAAAATCAATAATCACTTATACAAGTGAAGGATAATTAAGGAAAGCCAGCATGGATTAATTAAGGAAAAATCATGTTTAACTAAAGTGCTGGAGTTTTTTGAGGTGACAGAGAAGGTTGATAAGGGCAACACTGTTGATGTGGTGTATATGGATTTTCAAAAGGAATTTGATACAGTGCCATACCACAGACTTGTGAGCAGAATTCTAGCTCACAGAATAAAAGGGAAAGTAATAACTTGGACCAGAAATTGGCTGAGAGACAGGAAACAGACAGTAGTGGTAAATGGTTGTTTTTCAGATTGGAGGAAGGTTTGTCGTAAAATTCTCCAGTGTTAGGAAATAGAGACAGTTTAATTTTAAGTTACATTTGTATTTTCTGTATGTTAGGAATGAGCTTTAGCTTTAAGGTTTAAGTTTGATTTATATTTCTGTATCTCTGGGCTAAGAAAGGTCAGATGGAGTTTTAGTTTCACTTTAAAAGGGTGCTTGCATTTCTAATGAGGTTTTTACAGCCGTAAGCTAAGTTAAGCATACAAGAGTCAAATAAAAAAGTGCTGTTGCCTGGCAAAAGGGGTCCAGAGAGGCAGGTCCCTCCCACAGACACAGACACAAGAAGAAAGACAGCAGTTAGTTTTGGAAGCTGTTTGAATGCAGTTGTTTTAAAAGTAGCTGCCAGGAGAGACTGGAGCAAAGGGGCAGATAGCCCAGAGACCCCAAAATCCAGGGGAGTGGAACAAGAGAAAGCCCCAAGTAGATCTGCTAGTCAAAGGAAGGACAGGAACCTGGAAAAGGTCCTGTTAATGCAGTTAAGAGTGAGGGGCAGAGAGAAAGGCTCCATGCTTCAAGTTTAAAGCTTCAAGCTGCAGAAAGCAGATTTAATGCAAGAACAGCTTGAAAGAGGCAAGAAGGTCCAAAGAGATAACTGAAGGTCTGTAATTCTTTGCTATCGGCGTGTGAAGCTGTTGATATCTGAGTTGGTGAGAGAGAGTGCATGGGAGACAGCTTGAATGCATGTAGTGACCCAGAGAATAGAAACATCAGAAGGAGAGTTTGAAACCCTGGAAGTGACCCCTTGCAGAAGGCGCCTGAGAGAAAGCATCAATTTGGGAGAAGATTCCAAGGTGAGGTCTTGGAGAGTGGAGATTGGAAACCCTTGTGTGAAACAGAGAGTGCAGTGAGACTGGTTGGCTCATGGTGTGGCCAGTATCTGGGGAGAGTTGAGGAGAGATCCATAGCATTTGATTGAGGTGGCATCTATCACTTGGTTTCAGGGCGTGGTACCATAGGTTTACTGTAAACATTAAAGTATAAGATAGCTTTTGTAACTTGTGTTATCCTTACACATCTGTATATATCTGTAAAGGTATAGGTGTGGGTGAAGGAGCATTGTAATATAGTTAATTTTTCTTGTTGAATAAATGTTTTATTCTTTTGGTTAAAAGTTCATCAGCTGACTCCTGTGACTTTGTTCAGTTGCTACTCTCCCCAAAACAAACAAATAAAAGTTAGGATCTATTAAGCTGGGTTCCACCCTGGGATCAGGCTTTCCCAGGGGTAATCTCAACCAGGGATCATAGCACCAGAGGTCAGTGTTGGGATCTTGCTCTTCCTGATATATATTAATGACCTAGACTGTGGTGTTTAGGACATGATTTCAAAATTTGCAAATAATACAGAGATTGGAAACACTATCAACTGTGATGAGGGTAGTCTTGGACTTTAAAAGGACATAGATATATTGGTGGACTGGGCAGACAAGTGGCAGATGAGGTTCTATGCAGAGAAGTGTGACGTGATTTATTTTGGTGGGAAGAATATGGAGATACAGTATAAAATAAAGGGAGAAACTCTGAAGGAGGTGCAGGAACAGAGGAATCTTGGTGTATATGCACTAAGTCATTTAAGATGACAGGGCATGTTGAGAAAGCAGTTAATAAAGCATATAGTATCTTAGGCTTTATTAATAGGGCATCAAGTACAAGAGTACGAAGGTCATGTTGAATTTGCATAAAACACTAGTTAGGCCTCATCTGGAGTACTGCATCCAGTTCTGGATACCATACTTGGGGAAGGATGTGAAGGCATTGGAGGTAGTACAGAGGAGATTCGCAAGAATGATTCCAGGGATAAAGAACTGTAACTATGAGGATAGATTGAAGAGGTTGGGATTGTTTTCCTTGGAGAAAAGAGTGCTGAGGGCAGATTTGATAGAGGTATTCAAGATCCTGAGGGGTATGGACAGAGTAAACTCTGAGAAACTGTTCCCCCTCAAGAGAGCATCAAGAACTAGAGGGTGCAGAACCAAAATAATTGTCAAAATGAGTAAATATGATGTGAGGATGATTTTTTTCGCCCAGAGGTTGGTTGGAATCTGGAATGAGCTTTCTGGGAGGATAGTGGAGACAGGTTTGATTGGGGTATTCAAAATGGAATTGGATTGCTATCGGAAAAGAATGAATGTGCAAGGTTACAAGGATAAGGGAGGGGAGTGAGACTAGGTAGAATGCTCTTTCAGTGAGCCAGTGCAGAGTTGATGTGCCAAATTATCTCCTTCTGCACTGTAAAGATTCTGTGATTCTGTGAATTAAACCTTAGACAAGTTCTTTGAACTCAATCTTTATGTTAAGAAGAAGTAAAAAAAAATACATATATTTTAAATATATATATATTACTTGGTTTCAAGGAGAGAAGGGAGATCCTTGGCACAACTGATGTTGTTGCACAAAATTTTCTGATGACAACTGTATCACTTATTATAACTGCATCACGTGTATTTTTCACACTTTATTATTTAAAATATTTTTAAAGGAAGATATTTTAGAATAAAGAAAAAATCATATTTATTATTGTCTTGAAAAAGCCATATAAGGCACTTTTATGTAGTGATAGAAGCATCTTATTGGAGGTCAGGGGAAAGGGTGGCACTGTGGTTATGAATTATAGTTAGTTTGGTATAGATTTGTGAACCCAATATAACAAATAATTGTGTAGCCATGTAAGTATATTTTTATCATATTAGAACCCAAATGACAGCCTGAGAGAGTCTTTTTACCTATCTCTTTATTTATCAACCGATTACGTAAAACTTGAAATTTAGCCTTTTTTTCAGATATAGAGGCTCGTCATAATGTGAAGTCCTAAACTGTAGCTTATGTAGCTTATGCGTAAATCGGGCACTGGTACAGCCCTCCTGACACTGAGCCTTCTGACTCTGAGCTCCAGGTTCATTACCTTTCACCCCATATGTTCCTGGCTAGAGTGGCCTGCCTTGAACTTCCCACTGTCCCCTGTGCCTCAACCAGTCAGGTGGCCGATCTGGTCCGATGTCAGGTGGGATTCTGTAGAGATTTATCCATTTGAATCCTTGCCATTATGGTTGGCAGGGACTCCGTGGCCCCGATCTTGCTGAATTTGGTGTTCACTAGTGAGCTGTTATGCGCCCTTTCTGCTGCCCCCCTACCTATGAAAATCTAGGCCTCTGTCTCTGTCTGAATGTATTTACTGCATCTGACAGCTATCATTCACTAGAATGTTTACAGTTTTCGCTCACTGGCAAGGGTTATGGATTGAACCTCTTCTGTTTGCCTGAGACTTTCAAATTTCAATTCATTTTCAATTTATTTTTGAAAAATATTAAAACTAAAGTGAGGTCAAGGAAGGATGTTCCTGTCTTTTTTTCCCCATCTCTTGTTCACCAGGAATTTCCTCTGGGACTCTCCTGAACAACTGCCACAAGTTTGCTGAAAGATTGTCAAAAACCCTGGGAAAATTTTAATGGGCAATCCAAGAAGAAATTGAGATGGTGAAAATGGAAGAAAGAAAAACTGGGAAAGACAGCGAGTGCACGGAAAAAGACATCAGACGAGTACAGAATAGTTTGTTTAACATGCTTTGTTCACTGTAACAATAGCAAATTAAAGAAAAAGATTCTTGACTTCTGAATAGCATTACTGCTGTTATAGTCAGCGGGGCCTTTCCTTGAGAAACTTACTATTCTGGTTCAAGTCCATGGTGATCTGGATTGTACCTTGTGGAGACCTTTCCTAGTTATTGTTCCGCCATTTTGAAATATAATTGTGAATGGCCAATGTGCCCCATTAACTTCAGTAATATTACTGGGTGATCTTTCTTTCATAATGAGGTTCTCTCTGCTCACCCACAAGCATTGGACCTTAATCCATTTGAATCTCCAGCAGAATTTCAATGATGTTGAAGCCCTATCATTAAAAGATTTAAAATAAACCTCCTTGCCTTGTACTGACTATGAATGTGCCTCTCATGTTTATTGCCACTATTATAAAAATCAGAACTGCAAATTACAAACTGTGGGAATAAATGATTCTTTCTGTAACTCATCACTTGCTCTTTTCACTGCTAACTTCCCTGGGGCGTTTCCTTTCATTGAATTACAACATGAGTGGAATCTGAGGAACTGTTAAAATTGCTGCTGTGGAGATACACTTTTGTTGTAATTGTTAAATGTGTATAGATTTGTAACATTTTGACAAGGTTGATTAAATAACTGGCTGTTGGAAAACTATTATAGTGTTGCATTAAAGGGATTGGCCTGGATTTTGCAGTGACAATGACAGTGAAACTGTCAGTATTTGTTTTCATTATTCCATCAAACCGCAATGAATGGAATTGACAAAATAATCCACTTTTACACAGTTAGTCTCATTGTAAAAATCCTTGAAAAAGTTAGACTTTGCAAATGTAATTTTTTTAACTGCATACTAACTTCAGAATCACTTCTAAATATCTTCACTGGCATTGAAAAATTATTTTATATCTGGGGAATATTACATTTCTGCATAATGACAAATAATTTCTACAAATATTAAGAAATATTAAGTTAAAAAAATTAAAGAAAATAAAGGTTTTTTAAAAAAAATCTTTGTTTTAATTTCTAGCTTAATTCAATCATAACCATTTATTTTGCTGTCTGAAAATTTAAAGTTAAGGATGGAAAGTGCTTTTAACTCCCTGGTTTGCTGTGTGTGTATACTTCAATGTAAATGGATGCTGTCACCTGCTTGTTGCTGCATGCCCAGACTTAGCACCATATTTAAACTGCCATTTGAAAAGGGAAAATCCATGTTACTAAGATCGCTTGACCTATGTGCACAGTTATCCTTGAGGTCAATGAGGAGCGCCCTTGCTTTGCTCCTGACCGTAAAATCGGGTCCACTCATTGTTTTGTGAAAGTAACTCATTTTATTTTATAGATGGACCAAAATAGTTGAAAAATAGGGGTGGTATAATCTAAATAAAGCATGTTGGTCTGCTCTTTGAATCCTTAAACATTGTAGTCAGGTGGACCAACTTTCATAAAATGTCTACCGGATGGTCGGAAACTGGACTTATCCAGGAAGGTGTGCATAAGGAGTCTGTGGGAATTGCCTGGGAAGTTCGAACTTCTGATGGGCAACTCCCCTGCTCCCTGGGACCCTCCGAAAATGTCTCAAACTCTGAATTGGAGTCGGAGACTTCAGATAGTCCCTGGCTAGCTATCCAGGCAACTAACTATCTGGTAAGAACACTGAATGGAAATGCCAGCTAATAGATCAACAAATTGCTTTGTGGAAAGAAGGATAGTGTATGGTTTTAAAATTATTTTGCTGCTAAGTGGAAAATAAAGACATAGGAAATACAACAACTGCATTTTCACAATAGGCAGATGAATAAGATTTGAGCACACATTAATTGCAATAATGGGAGATGTGAGCAAACTTCAAAGAAAATTGGTGTGACTTTATGATTACTTCCTTGGAAAGATACTTTCTTTTAATAGAGAAGCTTGAAATATAAATAATTGAATTCTGAATACCTGACCAGTCACAACTGAGTCTAGGGCTGCTACCTCCAATAAAATGAAATGGTGAAAGAAAATATTTATCACGTTAAACTCTGAAGTAATTTAAAACAGGTTCCTATTGCAAGTACAGATTCTAAAATTCATGGTACTGGGGCAAGTGGATAGTCTGATTCTTGACAAGGAGAGATGGGGGAAAGACCAGGAATTTGGTTACCCTAGCATACTGCTCCATGTTCTCTGGCCCTTCAAATTTCATTAGGGAACTATGCGCAGATCTTTTAGCCACTCTCTCTACATTAGCGAAAAAAGTACTGAGAAAACTAATGGGACTAAAAGCTGGCAACTCCCTTAGGCCTGATGATCTGCTTCCTAAGGTCTTAAAAGAAGTAGCTGCAGTGATAGAGGGCACATTATTTTTATTCTCCCTGAATTCCCTAGATTCTGGAAAGGTCCCGGTGGATTGGAAAACTGCAAATGTAACACCTCTAATCAAGAAAAGAGGGAAACAGAAAACAACAAACTATAGCCCAGGTAGCCTAACATCTGTTTTTGGGAAAATGCTGAAATCCATTATTAAGGAAATAATAGCAAGTCATTTAACAAACCATAGAATCAAAGAGAGTCAACATGGTTATATGAAAGGAAAATTATGTTTGACCAATGTATTAGACTTCTTTAAGGATGTAACAGGCAGGGTGGATAAACGGACACCAGTGTATTTCAATTTCCAAAAGGCATTGATAAGGTGCCATATAAAAGGTTACTACAAAAGATTAGAGCTTATTGTGTTGGAGCTGCTGTGGATAGAGGATTGGCTAACTAATGTGAAAAAGAGAATTGGGATAAATGGGTCATTTTCAGTTTAGCAAACTGTAACCAGTGGGGTGCCCTAGTGTTGGGGTCGCAACTATTTACAACCTATATTAATGACTTGAACGTAGGGACAAAATGTAGCTAGATTTTCTGGCAATACAAAGGTAGGGATGAAAGCAAATTGTGAAGAGGTTACAAAGGCATGGAGGTGATAGGGGTCATACCCACCAACTGGAGAGCCAGCAAGTGTCCCGCATCGCCTCTTTTTGGGAAGGACTGTTATGGCACAGCTGGTGGTAAATGCCAAGCTGCTCAGACCCCAGAGGCAAACTTGTAACAACTGCTACAACCGTTTACAATTTGTATTTTTATTTCGACATGCATGCCTTGAATTCAGTAGTAATAAGTCCATCAAGACGTCAAGGTTTTTACAATACTAAATTAAACATTTATTAATAAAATAAATCATTTTAAGCACATACATAGGTCTACAAATTACTACTATGATAACTCCCAGCTCTCCTAATTAATCTGACTCCCAGTTACACCCCCGTTAAGGCAACAATAAAACAACATAGATTTCAACAGACCCAGGCAAAGTAAATAATACCCTGGACAGTGATATTCACAGTGAGTTTTCTTAGCTTTGGTTCCTGTAGACAGCAACTTGATACCTAGAGGCTGGAGGATTTTCACACTTGTTAGATCTTAGAATGTCTTCTCCTTATACATAACCTCAGCTCGTTTATACATGTTTCTCCCTTTTTAATGTAAATCCCATTGTTCCAATGTGTCTTTGCAACTTTACTTCTTCCATAATATAAATTTTTCGTAGTACTCATATTACCAGCAATCTTTGGGAAAATAAATACACTGTTTTTCTTAGTCTCTTATAGCTAGGTGTAAACACCTTACCATCTCTTTGAAACTCACGACTCTGGTTTATCTAAAAATCCAAATGTTCCTCACAACTCACATTCTGAAACTTCAGCCATGTTTATGTATTTAGCATTTCAAATCTAGCTTCTCTTTTGAACACTCAAAAGCTCCAGACTAGCTGTCTCTAATTCAATTAAATTCCCCTCCCCCTGCACACATCCACACAGAGAAAAGAATCCAAACCCCACTATTAACCTACCTTTACAATAAATCACAATAATATTATGAAAACTATTATATTTTCATGACAATGACCACACATTAAGTGCCAGTCAGGCACTGAATGGGGCTCCGGAGGGTCTTTCTCAGGATCAAGGACGCCAGAGGCGGAAGTCCCACCTGCTGAGAACTGCCGACCAATCAGAGGCCAGCAAGTCATCATTATTTACCGGTACCATGGGGGAGGCAGTGGCTGCTGCCGGTACTGAACCAACCCAAGGCCCAGGATCGGCGAGGGAACCTGGCCACAGGTGAGAGATGGCACGATGGGGGTCATGGGGGAGTGGGGTATTGGTGTTGGAAGCAAGGGCAGAGGGGTGGCTCTCAGCTAACCCTTCCCAATGCCAGGTCACTTAATCAGGTACTGAGTACCTTTGAATGAAGGAGCCCTCCTCTGGAAGTCCATTAGCAATCCCAACAGGGTTTACCTTGCAGGCTTCCCATATGGCAAAGCCACCGTGGTGTGCTGCTTGACGGTTCAGAGTACGTGTCATCGATACAAAACATGCAAGTTGTCCCATCCTCAAAGTTTGAGTCAAGGGCAAGTGGGGGTTCAGCTTCACCACACTTGTGTCAGGATAGCAAACAGCCAGGATATTTGAAGCTAGAGTACTTGCTAGGGGCCTAAGGTAATGTGGAGCAGAAAAAAAATTTTCACATTTACCCTCATTAGGTCTACTTTTGAAATCAACAAATGATGACTGGGAACAGTCCCATTAGCAGTGAAGAGCACTGATACATTTCCCAAGTGACTATTCTTATTGTATGGAATTGGATAGTCATTAACAATGCTATATTTCCATTTCTTATTTGTCTCACTTTGAGTACTGTGATCTTCCTTCTGCATTCATCAGCAACCCATCCTGTTGAATTGTTGATTTTCTGGAATGGTTCGTTGTATAAATATCCTGCCAGTGCAATTCTGAGTCCACAGACCAGCAAGATTACTGACTGAATCACTGGTCTATACTGAGTTAGCCAATCTCGGTCAGGGTAGTGATTATTATGTTCTTCTTTTGGTCACAAACATACCACTCATACAAGGTTTGGTAGAACAATAATTTGGGTTCTCTATTTGAGAACGTTGGGAGGGTGAGTAGGCACATCTGCCTTGGAGCACTGCTACTGTATTCTGCGTACAGAGTCCTGGGACTGCTACATCATATCCTTTCTGGGTGGTAGTGTTTGACAGCAGTTTAAGTTGTGCTACTTTAAAAGTACATGTACATGATATCACAATGAGACACAGTGTCCCTGGGCTAGTGATGGGAGCTAAGTCTTCCCATGTTTCTTGCTTCTGACTGCATCCAGACCTTCCAACTTTTCTCTAGCTGGGATGTGGCATTGCTTTTATTAGGAGTTAAGAAAGTTAGGAGATAAATAAAATATATATACATATTGAATTAATGAATGTGCTTTAATAGTATCATTATTTTGGTGAAGGAATGTTACATGAGTTTTTTGATGCTTAACGGATACTTTGACCTTTAGAATCTTCACAGGATTGCAGTGATTTACTTTTTGGAAAGTGACATTAAAAGCCAACAGAAAAGGCAGCACAAATCACTTGCATGGTTAAAGACATAACATGAGGCTGCTGATAAATGTCACTACAGCATTAAGAATCTCGTTAAACTCTCATTAAACTTTTAATCTCCTTGCAGTGGAACTGTAATCACATGGAAATTTTTGTACTTTAGCCTGAATAGTAAAAATTTACAGAAAAGGAAATAAAGATGTATCAGTTATATTCATGTTCATTTCACTAGCTGCTCCCTCAGAAGACCTCGAGTGACGTGAGCATAAAGTAAACAACATTATCTAGCTTTGTTAAAAACAGCAAATGCAGAAAAATATCCTATGGTGCGTCAGCACAGATAAGGTAAGGTAATTAGCCATAGCCCACAAAGGGCCATAGGCTTCTCTCTCCATCAGAGACAGACAATTGGTTATATATATTTGAAGGGCACCATTCTGCAAGCATGGAGCAAGGTGAGGGGGCAGGTCTCCATGAACTACCACAGCTGGTTTGGGGATTTGACCCACATGGTTGGCATCATTCTGCATCACACTCTAGCCATCTAACCAATTCTTATACAAAAAAATACAATGCAAAATTACAAATTGCAGATGCTGGAAATCTGAAATAATAAAAAAAGGAATTGCTGGAAATACTCAGTACGTCTGACAACACCTGCAGGCAGAGAGAAAGGCAGGGTTAATGTTTTAGGCCTGTAATCATTTATTACAATACAGAAGTAACCTGGGCAGTCTCTGCCCGCCCCCAGGTTGCCCACCCTTTGTGATCGCAATTCATCCCAATCAACTTATTTTCTAGGTGGCAGCTCCAGCCCGCTTTCCTTTGTCGAGTAGGATAAGCCACATCAGGATGTCTGTTTGCTGCTGAAGTTTGCCTTTCGAATATGAATTAGGCTGCAGCCTGAAATTCACAGGGGCCTCTTTACAACCAGGATTGGCAGGACCAATGTTGTCCACTGGTCAGCTGGCCATGAGTCAAAATGGGCCCACGTGATTTAGGCCATTGAATTGATATGAAAATTAACATTTTGGAACAACTTAAAATAAGGTTGATTTTAATTTTGATTATAGGGATCATTTTCTGCCTTGCTACTCTCAACAAGGAGCCTTGCATCTAAAGCTAAAGTTTGGGGAATCATAGACAGCTTATGCTGCGTTTCCTACATGAGCTGTTAAGGTATTAGATTCTCCACTGGAAAAGTGAGATTGGGAAAATTATTTAGATATGTGTTTGTGGATTCACAGCAGACTAATTTTAACTATTTTAACACGCTGAACAATTTCTCCTTCAACTCCTCTCACTTCCTCCAAATAAAAGGTGTGGCTATGGGTACCCGCATGGGCCCCAGCTATGCCTGTCTCTTTATGGGGTATGTGGAACATTCCTTGTTGCAGTCCTACTCCGGCCCCCTTCCACAACTCTTTCTCCGGTACATCGATGATTACTTTGGTGCTGCTTCATGCTCTCGTCAGGACTTGGAAAAATTTATTAATTTTGCTTCCAATCTCCACCCCTCCATCATTTTCACGTGGTCCATCTCTGACACTTCCCTTCCCTTCCTTGACCTCTCTGTCTCAATCTCTGGTGATAGACTGTCCACCAATATCCATTACAAACCCACCGACACCCACAGCTATCTCGACTACAGCTCCTCACACCCCACTTCCTGTAAGGACTCCATCCCATTCTCTCAGTTCCTTCGCCTCCGTCGCATCTGTTCCGATGATGCTACATTCAAAAACAGTTCCTCTGACATGTCCTCCTTCTTCCTTAACCGAGGTTTTCCACCCACGGTCGTTGACAGGGCCCTCAACCGTGTCCGGCCCATCTCCCGCGCATCCGCCCTCACTCCTTCTCCTCCCTCCCAGAAACATGATAGGGTCCCCCTTGTCCTCACTTATCACCCCACCAGCCTCCGCATTCAAAGGATCATCCTCCGCCATTTCCGCCAACTCCAGCATGATGCCACTACCAAACACATCTTCCCTTCACCCCCCTTATCGGCATTCCGTAGGGATCGCTCCCTCCGGGACACCCTGGTCCACTCCTCCATCACCCCCTACTCCTCAACCCCCTCCTATGGCACAACCCCTTGCCCACGCAAAAGATGCAACACCTGCCCCTTCACTTCCTCTCTCCTCACCGTCCAAGGACCCAAACACTCCTTTCAAGTGAAGCAGCATTTCACTTGCATTTCCCCCAACTTAGTCTACTGCATTCGTTGCTCCCAATGTGGTCTCCTCTACATTGGAGAGACCAAACGTAAACTGGGCGACCGCTTTGCAGAACACCTGCGGTCTGTCCGCAAGAATGACCCAAACCTCCCTGTCGCTTGCCATTTTAACACTCCACCCTGCTCTCTTGCCCACATGTCTGTCCTTGGCTTGCTGCATTGTTCCAGTGAAGCCCAACGCAAACTGGAGGAACAACACCTCATCTTCCGACTAGGGACTTTACAGCCTTCCGGACTGAATATTGAATTCAACAACTTTAGGTCGTGAGTCCCCTCCCCCATCCCCACCCCCTTTCTGTTTCCCCCTTCTTTTTTTTCCCAATAAATTATAAAGATTTTCCTTTTCCCACCTATTTCCATTATATAAAATAAAAAAAAAACCCACTAGAGCTATACCTTGAGTGCCCTACCATCCATTCTTAATTAGCACATTCGTTTAGATAATATCACCAACTTTAACTTTAACACCTATGTGTTCTATTGTACTATTGTTGTTGACATCTTTTGATGATCTGCTTCTATCACTGCTTGTTTGTCGCTACAACCACACCAACCCCCTCCACCTCTCTGTCTCTCTATCTCTCCGCCCCCCACACACACACCTTAAACCAGCTTATATTTCAGCTCTTTCCTGGACTCGAACTCAAGTTCTGTCGAAGGGTCATGAGGACTCGAAACGTCAACTCTTTTCTTCTCCGCCGATGCTGCCAGACCTGCTGAGTTTTTCCAGGTAATTCTGTTTTTGTTTTGGATTTCCAGCATCCGCAGTTTTTTTGTTTTTATCTCTGTGTTTAATTGACTGCCACTGCTCTTCAAGAAATGCCTACCTCCTTGAAGAAGTTCTGTTCCTCTCTGCGACAAGATTTCCGGATTTCTCTGTTGCCTTGTTCACCTTCATTGCTTTCCATTTCTCTCCTAGTGTTTGACAAGGTGTTTACTAAAACCCGCTTTCACAGCCATATCTCCTTTCTCAGTGACTGTCTCCGTCTCCGACTTACCCCACATGGATTTCAACTGAAATTCCACCCCTCATGTTTCGAACCCACCCAGGATTACAGGTATCTCCGGGACATAAAACGTTTCTCGGACTGCTATTCCCGTCACATTCTGAAATCCACTCTCAGTGCCATGCGCCGCCATATGAACACACTCGACCTCTCCCTCCAGCAGCACCGCCGTACCCTTTTTCAAAGCTGCGCGTGCCCCCAGTTTCATTTTATTCTTCGGCTCATCCGACGCCTCAACAAGAAACTTTTTCTGTTTCTCTCAAGTGCTAAGGAACGCAAGCTCCAACAACTCATCGACACCAACACCCATCTAGGACCCTCCACCCCTGCCTGTCCCTCCGTCCCCACCCCATCTTCCAATCCCAGCCCCAGCCGTGTATTCACTATACCCCCTGACCTTCCCCTCTCCGATGCTGAACGTTCAGTGCTCAGCAAAGGACTTAGTTTCATACGCTTACGCCCTCACCTCAATGAATTTCGGGCTCGGCATGATACTGAACTCTTCTTCCGCCGTCTTCGTCTCCGGGCTCACTTCTTTGGGCAGGAGTCCTCTCCCAGTTCAACGGATCCTTTTACCCATCTTCAATATTCTCCCTCCACCTGGACCCCTCCCTCTGGATTCTTACCTTCTCTCGATCTTTTCATTGAGAACTGTCGGCGCGACATTAGTCGTCTCAATTTCTCTGCTCCTCTCACCCATTCTAACCTGTCTCTCTCTGAACTTACTGCACTCCATTCTCTCAGGTCCAACCCTGACATTGTCATCAAACCTGCTGACAAGGGTGGTGCTGTTGTTGTCTGGCGCACTGACCTCTACCACGCGGAGGCTGAGCGTCAACTCGCAGACACTTCCTCCTACCTCTCCCTGGACCATGACCCCACCACTGAACATCAAGCCACTGTTTCCATGACTGTCACTGACCTCATCTCCTCTGGGGATCTCCCTCCCACAGCTTCCAACCTGATAGTTGCCCAACCTCGGACGGCCCGCTTCTATCTCCTACCCAAAATCCACAAACAGAACTGCCCCGGTAGACCGATCGTCTCAGCTTGCTCCTGCCCCACAGAACTCATTTCTCGTTATCTTGACTCCCTTCTCTCTCCCCTTGTCCAGTCCCTTCCCACCTACATCCGTGATTCCTCTGACACCTTACGTCACATCAACAATTTCCAGTTCCCTGGCCCCTACCGCTTCCTCTTCACCATGGACGTCCAATCCCTCTACACCTCCATCCCCCACCAGGATGGTCTGAGGGCCCTTAGCTTCTTCCTCGAACAGAGGCCCGAACAATCCCCATCCACCACTACTCTCCTCCGTCTGGCTGAACTTGTTCTCACGCTGAACAATTTCTCCTTCAACTCCTCTCACTTCCTCCAAATAAAAGGTGTGGCTATGGGTACCCCCATGGGCCCCAGCTATGCCTGTCTCTTTATGGGGTATGTGGAACATTCCTTGTTGCAGTCCTACTCCGGCCCCCTTCCACAACTCTTTCTCCGGTACATCGATGATTACTTTGGTGCTGCTTCATGCTCTCGTCAGGACTTGGAAAAATTTATTAATTTTGCTTCCAATCTCCACCCCTCCATCATTTTCACGTGGTCCATCTCTGACACTTCCCTTCCCTTCCTTGACCTCTCTGTCTCAATCTCTGGTGATAGACTGTCCACCAATATCCATTACAAACCCACCGACACCCACAGCTATCTCGACTACAGCTCCTCACACCCCACTTCCTGTAAGGACTCCATCCCATTCTCTCAGTTCCTTCGCCTCCGTCGCATCTGTTCCGATGATGCTACATTCAAAAACAGTTCCTCTGACATGTCCTCCTTCTTCCTTAACCGAGGTTTTCCACCCACGGTCGTTGACAGGGCCCTCAACCGTGTCCGGCCCATCTCCCGCGCATCCGCCCTCACTCCTTCTCCTCCCTCCCAGAAACATGATAGGGTCCCCCTTGTCCTCACTTATCACCCCACCAGCCTCCGCATTCAAAGGATCATCCTCCGCCATTTCCGCCAACTCCAGCATGATGCCACTACCAAACACATCTTCCCTTCACCCCCCTTATCGGCATTCCGTAGGGATCGCTCCCTCCGGGACACCCTGGTCCACTCCTCCATCACCCCCTACTCCTCAACCCCCTCCTATGGCACAACTCCTTGCCCACGCAAAAGATGCAACACCTGCCCCTTCACTTCCTCTCTCCTCACCGTCCAAGGACCCAAACACTCCTTTCAAGTGAAGCAGCATTTCACTTGCATTTCCCCCAACTTAGTCTACTGCATTCGTTGCTCCCAATGTGGTCTCCTCTACATTGGAGAGACCAAACGTAAACTGGGCGACCGCTTTGCAGAACACCTGCGGTCTGTCCGCAAGAATGACCCAAACCTCCCTGTCGCTTGCCATTTTAACACTCCACCCTGCTCTCTTGCCCACATGTCTGTCCTTGGCTTGCTGCATTGTTCCAGTGAAGCCCAACGCAAACTGGAGGAACAACACCTCATCTTCCGACTAGGGACTTTACAGCCTTCCGGACTGAATATTGAATTCAACAACTTTAGGTCGTGAGTCCCCTCCCCCATCCCCACCCCCTTTCTGTTTCCCCCTTCTTTTTTTTCCCAATAAATTATAAAGATTTTCCTTTTCCCACCTATTTCCATTATATAAAATAAAAAAAAAACCCACTAGAGCTATACCTTGAGTGCCCTACCATCCATTCTTAATTAGCACATTCGTTTAGATAATATCACCAACTTTAACTTTAACACCTATGTGTTCTATTGTACTATTGTTGTTGACATCTTTTGATGATCTGCTTCTATCACTGCTTGTTTGTCGCTACAACCACACCAACCCCCTCCACCTCTCTGTCTCTCTATCTCTCCGCCCCCCACACACACACCTTAAACCAGCTTATATTTCAGCTCTTTCCTGGACTCGAACTCAAGTTCTGTCGAAGGGTCATGAGGACTCGAAACGTCAACTCTTTTCTTCTCCGCCGATGCTGCCAGACCTGCTGAGTTTTTCCAGGTAATTCTGTTTTTGTTTTGGATTTCCAGCATCCGCAGTTTTTTTGTTTTTAATTTTAACTATTATTCTGATATTGCTAATTGGCATGCAAACCCCCACTTAATAATAAAATTAAGCTGCCATCTATTCCCCATGCCCTCAGAAACTGAGATGCAGTATAATGTGGGCAGAATTCTGGCAGAACAGAAGACCTGCCCATTTTCTGTTTCTGATCACTTGATTTGCACTGATACATTGGGTAGCCAGGAGTGGAAAATCCAAGCTAAAGTATTGATGGTCAGGGGGTAAATATACAATTGTACCAATTAGACAGTCAACGATTACTGAGAATGTTCCAATTTATTTGAATTTTACTGCATGGCCAGTTTTAGTGCCAAACAAAAGCATCATGCTTCTTATATCATGTTACTCATAGGGTTGAATCATCCCAGATTTCCAGAAAGTGCAGTAGTGGGCGGGATAAAAGTTGTTTTACCCGCCGGTGTCAATGGCAGGTTTTCGTGCCGCTTTGTCCCATTCCCGGCATCATTAGTTATGCAGCCACAGGAAACACATTGTATCACCGGCAGGCAGCCTCCGATTTGTCCACCATGAAGTTACCTCGCCGCTTCCTCACACTGGGCGTCATATTTAAACTGCAGCCACACGCACACTTCTCAATTCTTGCAGCCCAAGACTGCTGCGGCAAAGACAGGGCCTCAAAAGCCAAGAAGAGTGCAGCCGCCTGATTCAGTGGCACACCCCTTGGACACCTTCTGGATGCCGTACAGGCTCGCCATGATGTCCTCCACCCCCGCTGTGGCCGGGGGAGGCCCACCAGCCTCACCACTCCGGCTTGGGAGGCAGTGGCAGTGGTGGTCAGTGCCAATGCTGCCCAAAAGAAGTCGGCCATCCATTGCAGAAAACGGATGAATGATCTCATCCGTGCCACCATGGTAAGGCAACCATCCTACCACTCTAAACGCATATACCCACAAGGCCATCACACATTCACTGACTCCCTCACTCACTCACTCCCAGCTCAGGGACATCACCACCACTCTCTCTCACACACACCCTTACATCCCCATCTGCCTCATCTCTGGAAACTGCCTCCTCAGCTCTCACCATCTGGACACTACTTGCACAGATCAACATGTGCCCCCACACACGCCCTGGATACCTCCCTTTCCCCCATACAGCCCTCGCCCTGCAGCCTCTTCACTTGCCTAAGGGCACTTCTCCCCTTTCCCCAAGCAAGCCCTATCTCTGCAGCCATTGAAAAGCCACCCGCACCTTATGACTGACCTGCCCTCTAAAAGTGATGTGGTGCTGCCTGCGAAGACTGGCACTGGTGACCGCAAGCAAAGCCAGCAAATAATCTTCGAAGTCCCAAGCGAAGTGCAGCTCACCAGGTGCACATCACTTATGTACATTTGTGAAACACGTTAATGTGGTACCTGGATGATCCAGCATGGGGAGGTGATTCTGGCAAGCAGGGCTTATAATTATATGCAAACGTATTAAAATGGAGATCTGGATGTGCGGCAGCGGGAAACACAGTCCGGCATCGATGGTGACATGGGCAAGCGCAAACTGGTTTCACAACGGCGTGAAACTGATATTTGGCCTTCTCGACATATTGTCCATTCATGCCCTCCATGACGCCCAATGCCAATGGGGGCAGAAAATTCCGGCCATAGCCTCGGTCAAGAGGTCCTTAAAGGAAATACTGCTAAATGACTACTGATCCCTCTACAATCAGTCAACATGATGAGGTACTCAGAAGAAAGGTGTTTCCCTTTTTCAGGATCAGTTTGAACTTAGTGCCCTCTACAGTGGATTATTACTGTCTAGGGACAGAAAAATCAGCAGGGAGGCTGATCCTCACAGATAGCAAATGGTTACAGTGAACATGGTGGGTAATTAGACTAGGTTCAAACCATGACAATGATTTCTGAGCTGAGTCCATTGGTGAAGACTGCAACAACCCTGTTGAGGAGCAGTGTATCTCTCACTGCAACTTCCAGATTTCTTCATTTAACTGCACATATGTGGATGCCTGAAATTGCTGACTCTGCTATCAGTGCAGCAAAATCTGGGCCAACACACCTGCATCCAAGACAGTGTTTTAAATGTTGTCCCCTTACACTTGTTGCAGAGCATGAGACCATTGAAAAGCTCTCAATTATTGTGCAATGAATGAAAATATTAAGTGAAATGGAGCAATCTGACTTCCATGAATCAAATGTTGGTCCTTGAATCTATTATAACCTGACAGCAATTGGCTTGTTGCCCATTCACACAAACCAGATCACTTGCAATGAATAAATAGTCAAAATCTGCATAAATATGCTGTTAATATCTAGAGGATGCCCCATTCTAAAGTCATAACTTTATAAAGTAGATGAGGTATCATATGGTATCACAAAAAAAATCCCTTTAAACCCAAAGATGTAAGTTTTGTGCTTTTGCAGAAAAGATGCACTCAAACTGGATGCAATTGGTAAAATATAGTTGGAATGTTTAAAAAAGCATAATGAAGCACGAAGCATAATGTGCGCCCAGGTTTTCTAACGAGTGCCTTGCTACCCTCCTCGAGGAGGTGGCAGCACGGTGGGAGGTGCTCGTGCCCCAGAACGGGAGGAGGAGGGCACCCCACTTGACCAAATGTGGGAGGGAAGAGGTAGTGGAGGTCGTGAGCTCCCACAACGTGGTGCGGTGCTCGTGGATCCAGTTCCGCAAGCGCTTCAACGATCTGCTGCACACGAGAAGGGTGAGTAGCATGTTGGCATCGTTCACTTCACCCATCATGTAAGTTCCTCCCCCCCACCCCCCCCCCCCCCCCCCGCCCCCCCACACATGAGGGGGTGGTGATGAGATGGGTTCTAGACCCCCAGCATGTGATGGAATGACACTCGCATGACTGTGGTGGGGGCAACCTGGAGGATCTGCACACAGGCGCACTGCTCGAACTCCACATGTCGAAGTCAGGGTGATTACATGGTGGGAGGGGGTCTTCAAGGTGGCCTGGCACAGATGGATCTGCTGCCCTCTGCACTCCACACCATTGTGCCTCCTTGCAATGGCTGGTTCATATGTGTGTATCCAAGTATGATGAAGGCAGCATGTGGCCAAAGGTGGGGGGGGTGAGTGGGAAGGACACACCTGGCATATTTGCCTGAGTGCTGGCCAGCAGCGGGGTAAGGATGCACTGCACCCCTGCAATGGCCAACTGGGCTTGGGGTGGGCCGGCCGCGAGGAGATTCATGATAAAAGTATCACTTATCAATGCTCTTTTCTCATTTCCAGGAGAAGAATTCTCACAACACCGCCGAGTGGGCGAGGACTGGCGGTGGGTCAGCCCATGTTTTACTGCTTAGCTGTTTCGAGCAGGAGTCCCTTGACCTGGAGAGGCGCCATGCATCCAGGTCCACCGGAGCCGGAGAGGCTGGGGTTCCACGGACAGGTATGTATGGCCAGCACTTACGTCACCAGTATTCCCCCAACAGCCATGGCAGTGCTGATTGTTGAGTGAGTGACGTTACCAACATGACTTGCCCATCATGTGTGGAATGATGAGCGCTTGATGATCCGGGGAACAGGCATGTACATTGACATTGTCCGCAGGCTAACTGATCGAATTTCCTTACTCTTCCTTTCAGTATCAGCGGCACAGGGCTGGGAGCAGGAGCAGCAGGGGCCGCCTGAAACCTGAGGGCCATGAAGTTACAACATCAGAAGCGTCATACCATCTCTGCCAGGCAGGCACCAGCACAGATACTGGCACCTCGGTGGGCATCAGATCTTCGGCTAGTGTCCCAGGCACAGCGGTGAGGGCACTTCATAGTCGCATGAGGAGCTGGTGGATACAGAGAGTGCTGATGGCACCAGCAGTCGAAGGGCTGCAGGGGCCCAGGCACATGCTCAGTCCGTGGCTGATGATGAGCCTCTGGAGTCATCCGCAATGCAGGCAACTCATGAGCTGCGGCCGGGTGTGCGGGACCATCTGGTGGAGATACATGAGGCTGTGCTTGGCTTGGTGTCAGTGGTGGAGGAGTCTATGCGGATCGTAGCCCGTGCATTGAGTCTCATGGCTGAGCACCAAGCTTCCTTCATGGAGAGAGCGGCGAGTCTCATAGAGACGCAGCTCCAGGGACAGGATCAGAGGTTCCTGGGGTTGCACTCGGACCTGCAATCCCTCACAGCGGCATTGACCTCATCTGGTCAGTGCCCATGTGGACGGTGGTTTGGGCACCAGGTATCCCACCTCGGTGCCCATCCATCTATGATGAGCAGGGAAGGCCGAACAGACTTCATGTCGGCGGAGCAACTGCCTGTCATCTCTGCTGGTGCCTCTCAGGGCTCCGGATGAGGGTGGGAGCTCCTCCACCCCTCTGCCAGTGACCGTGGCACACAGTGAGGCTGCGATGACTGGGGAAATGCCAGCTGCAGAGCTGTCACAGGCTGCACGGGCCAGAGGACGTCCGTCAAGGTTATCGAGGCCAACAGGACAGCATACCGAGCAGGCTGTCTCAGATGTCAGTGCCAGTTTTTTACGCTTTTGTGAAACCATTAAATTAATATTGTCAAACATGGTTCCGGGTGCATCTTTTCTTGGGCAGGTGGATAGATTCCTGAGATGTTATGAGTTATGAGCAATTTGTGTGTCATTGACATTTTTTGTCTAGGTCCGTTGTCAATGCTCCTATCCTGGCAGATTTTACACTAAGGACTCCAGTATGGAGGCTGCAGCCCAGGCTTCTGTTGGAGATCCATATGTGATGTGTTAGCTGAAGGTTCCTTGGATTAGAGCGTCCCGGGTGTCCCTGCCTCTCTGGAGTATGTCCAGTTCAGCATCTGCCCCATCAGCATTTCCCTGTGCATGCTCATCCTCGGACTCACTGCTGAACTCATCGTGTGCAGGCGCAGCCACTGTTTCTATATCTTCTTCATCCACAGCATCCCCATTTTGCAGCGCAAGATTGTGGAGAGCGCAGCATGCAACCACTATCAGCAACACACGATCTGGAGGGTACTGAAGTGTGCCCCCCTGGAATGGCCCAGGCATCAGAAGCACATTTTGAGAAGACCAATGGCTCTCTCCAGCACAGCTCTTGGCTTCTATTATACTGCTGCTCAGCTTCTGTTCTTGGATGGTGCCATGAGCTGCCTTCTGAGGGGATAGCCCTGGTCACCCAGCAGCCAACCATCAAGCTGGACTGGAGCACTGAAGAGCCGTGGAACCTGCGAATGTCTGAGAATGTAGGTGTCTTGGGAGGTGCCTAGGTACCTTGCACAGACTTGTAGAATCAGCATCCTGTGATCACACACTTTCTGCACGTTCATAGAGTGGAAGCCCTTCCTGTTGACGAAGGCACCAGGCTCACCTGTTGGTGCCTTGATGGTCACATTTGTGCAGTCTATAGCACCCTGGACACGGGGGAAGCCAACAATGGCCACGAAGCCTCTGGCTCGCTGTGTCTGGCTGGCCTCATCCCAGATGCAGAGGATGAAGGTCAATGTACGTCTGAACAGAGCATTTGTGATCTGCTTGATACAAGTGTGAATAGCTGATTGGGAGACACCACAAAGATCACCCACCAACGCCTGGAAAGAGCTGGAGGCATACAATTTGAGGGCAGCTGTGACCTTTAGTGACACTGGCATGGGGTGTCCACCCACACAGTTAGCTGAGATTTCTGGACCAATCATCTGACAGATATAGTTGACTGTTTCCCTTGAGAGACGGAGCCTCCTTTGGCACTGCACCTCAGATGTATTGAGGTAGCTGCTTCACCGCCTGTATACCCTGGCAGCAGGATAGTGGCATCTTCTGCAGCCCCTTGGGCCTTGGACTACCTCTTGGCCTTGCACTTCTGTGCCTCAGCTTGTCCTCCCAAAGGTGGCTACCCTGGAGGCTGAATGTGCACTCCTGGCCTCCTCCCCCTACTAGCCCTCCCTTCCTGCTCAGATGAGGTGCCTCCAGTGGAGAGATCACCTCCCATTCCCAGGCTCAGGGAGGCTTCCTGAAACCTACAGGCCCCAAAACAAATGCTCACTTCAAAGTGCTGACCCGAAGATTATGAGTCCAGTCCAAGCAGCTGCTATGCGTTTCGAACATTTCCACCTCACACACGCAAGTTTCACTAACTTTTGAACACTAACTTTTAAATCTACAGAATCGCGAGCCCGCTGAGCCCTCTTTTCCCTCCCGTGGATGAGCTTCATATAAATTTCTGCCAGCTGCCTGCCCATTGTGCCCATGCGACAAGCCGAAGATCACACAAGTGATGCAAAATCTCCATCAATTTGAGCCTCAAGGGCCTTAAGTGGCCCGTTAATTAATGGGATGTGCTCCCGATGTGTCATTTTATTCATTGGCGTGCGGGTCCTGCCCCAGCATGCCGACAGAAAAATTCTGCCCATAGACTTAACCAGACACCAGGCAAAGTGTTTTCAGCTTACAAATTCAAAATGAGGTTCTTTTCACTTTGGTTCCTGTGGAGGTTGTTGAAGGCTGACAGCTGCTTTCGATCTCACATTGCCTCTGCTCTCACACACACAAAACTGCTGAAGTCATTCCTAGCACAGCCCATTGAATGTAAATTCTCATTGTATCACCAGCCCCTTTGAACTCCACCTTTTAACATTTTAACAATAAAACCCCCTTCATAGTTCCAATTTTATTAGTAATATAAACATATTGCTTGGTATCCGCTAGATAGGTGTCAGTTTTCACCCCACTTCTTGAAAGCTCTATTAAAAAAAATGCAAATACACACTACCTCTCTTACATATCAAAACTCGTCCACATCAAAGCACCCAGACTAGCTGGCTTTAATCCAGTTAAGACACACCCACAGACTGAACCTCTATTTTAAAAGAAAAGTATTTTCCAATAATATTTTATACATTAATAGCTTCACGACAATGACTTTCAATTTATGTGCGCATGTGCTGCAATAGCAGAAAGCTTACTCATTCATATCCATGGTTTTAAAGAGATTCTTGTGACACCATGAAATAATCCTGACATTTGAGTCCCTTTGTTACTGTAATGGCACTTGGTTCAACATCCAAAGTGTGAGAGCAAAAAAACTTCAGAACCCGTTAGCCCAGGGAGATTGCTGGTATGTGAGGCTTAACATAGTGATTAAATATTTGCTTGTGCTAAATGACAGATGCTGCATGTACTGTCAACCGAATCTTTCTCGAGGCAAGATAGTTTCATATAATGCACCCAGAGCATGTGTCTCAATGTATCCACCCCTCCTTATCTCTGTAACCACCTCCAGCCCCTACAACCCTCCCTATCTCTGTAACCACCTCCAGCCACATACAACCCTCCCTATCACGGCAACATTCTCAGCCCCTCCTCCTCTCCCTATCTCTGTAACCTCCTCCAGCCCCTACAACCCTCCCTATCTCTGTAATCTCCTGCAGCCCCTAAACAACTCTCTATCTCTGTAATCACCTCCAGCACCTACACCGCACCCTATCTCTGTAAACTGCTCCACTCCCTACAACACTCCCTATCTCTGTAAACTCCTCCACTATCTACAACCCTCCCTATCTCTGCAACTTCCTCCATTCATTCCAGCCCTCCCTATCACTGTAACCTCCTCCATTCACTACAACGCTCCTGATCTCTGTAACCTACTCCAGCTTCTACAAACCTCCCTATCTCTGTAATCTCCTTAGGCCACTACAACTGTCACTATCTCTGTAACCACCTCCAGACGCTACACCCCTCCCTATCTCTGTAACCTCCTCCAGCTCCTACACCCCTCCCTATCTCTGTAACATCCTCCACTCACTACAATCCTCCCTATTTCTGTAAACTCCTCCAGCCCCTACAACACTCCCTATCTCTGTAACCTCCTCCAGCCCCTACAAAGCTCCCTATCTCTGTAACCTCCTCCAGCCCCTACACCCCCACCTATCTGTGTAACCTACTCCAGCCCCTACAAATCTCCCTATCTCTGTAACTCCTCCAGCCCTACAAAGCTCCCTATCTCTGTAACCTCCTCCAGCCCCTACAAAGCTCCCTATCTCTGTAACCTCCTCCAGCCCCTACACCCCCACCTATCTGTGTAACCTCCTCCAGCCCCTACACCACAACTTATCTCTGTAACCTCCAACAGCTCCTAAAAGCCTCCCTAATTCTGTAACCTCCTCCAGCCTCTACAACCCACCCTAACTCTGTAATGTCCTCCACTCCCTACAACCCTCCCTTTCTCCGTAACCTCCTACACTCACTACAACCATCCCTATCTCTGTAACATCAGCCACACCCTACAAGATTCCCTATCTCTGTTTCCTCCTCCACTCACTATAACCCTCCCTATCTCTGTAAACTCCTCCAGCCCCTACAACCTTCCATTTCTCTGTAACCTCCTCCAGTCCCTATAAGGCTCACTATTTCTGTAACAACCTCCAGCCCCTACACCCCTCCCTATCTCCGTAACCACCTCCAACCATCTACACCCCTCTCTTTCTCTGTAACCTCATCCAGCCCCTACACCAATCCTTATCTCTGTAATGACTTCCAGCACCTACACCCCTCCTTATCTCTGTAACCACCTCCAGCACCTACACCCCTCCTTATCTCTTTAACCACCTCCAGCCCTACAACCCTCCCTATCTCTGTAACCTCCTCCAGCCCCTACAAACCTCCCTATATCTGGAACCTCCTCCAGCCCCTACGCACCTCTCCATCTCTGTAACTTCCTCTAGCCCCTACATACCTCCGTATCTCTATAACCTCCTCCAGCCCCGACACCCCTCCCTATCTCTGTAAAATCCTCCACTCCCTACAACCCTCCCTTTCTCCGTAACATCCTACACTCACTATAACCCTCCCTTTCTCTGCCAACTCCTCTAGCGCTTACAAACCTCCTTATCTCTGTAACCTCCTCCAGCACCTACACCCATCCCTATCTCTGTAAACTCATCCAGCCTCTACATCACTCCTTTCTCTGTAAACTCCTCCAGCCGCTACACCCCTCCATATCTCTTTAACCACCTCCAGCCACCTACAACCCTCCCTATCTCTGTAATCTCCTCAAGTGCCTACACCCCTCCCTATCTCTGTAACCTCCTCCACTCACTACAACCCTCCCTATGTCTGTAACCTCCTCCAGCCCCTACAACCTTCCATTTCTCTGTAACCTCCTCCAGTCCCTATAAGGCTCACTATTTCTGTAACAACCTCCAGCCCCTACACCCCTCCCTATATCCGTAACCACCTCTACACCCCTCTCTTTCTCTGTAACCTCATCCAGCCCCTACACCACTCCTTATCTCTGTAACTACTTCCAGCACCTATCTCTGTCAACCCTCCCTATCTCTGTAATGTCCTGCAGACGCTACGTCTCTCCCTATCTCTGTAACCTCCTCCAGCCCCTACACCCCGCCTTATCTCTGTACCCTCCTCCAGCCCCTACACCCCTCCCTATCTCTGTAAAATCCTCCAGCCCCTACAAACCTCCCTATCCCTTCCCTCAACCATGTCTCTGTGATAACAACAATGTCATATTCCCATGTGTTAATCAACACCCTCAATTCATCTGTTTTACTTATAAGACTCTTTATGTTAAAATAGATGTAATCCAGCCTTACATTATTCCATTATGCATTAATAGGTCTATCTTTGCTCTGCCTTCAAGACTGACTTAGTTTCTCTTCTATATTTGGCTGTGTATCACCCCTATTGTACCTCCATTCTGTATCTCATCCCCCTGCCAAATTAGTTAACCCCCCCACCCCCCGCCCCACCAACCAACAGCACTAGCGAACCTCCCCACAAGGATGTTGGTCCCATTCTGGTTCAGGTGCAACACGTCCAACTTGTACAAGCCCCACCTTCACCAGAAACAGACCCAGTGATCAAGGAAACTAAAGCCCTCCCTCCTGCACCATCTCTTCAGCCACGCACTCATCCTCTCTACCCTCTTATTCCTATACTCACTAACAAGTGGCACAGGGAGTAATCCAGAGATTACAACTTTGAGGTCCTACTTTTTAATCTGCTACCTAGCACCCTAAATTTTTGTTGCAGGATCTCATCCCACTTTCTACCTATGTCATTGGTACCCATGTGAACCATGACCTCTAACTGTTCGCCCTTCCCCCTTCAGAATGCCCTGACTGAATGTTCTGTAACATCCTTGACCCTGCACCAGGGAGGCAACACACGATCCTGGAATCACGTCAATGGCTGCAGAAGCACCTGTCTGCACCTCTTGCTATTGACTCTCCTACCACTATTGCTCTTGCACTCTTACTCCTCCCAACTTATGCAGCTGAGCCTCCCATAGTGCTGTGAACTTGGCTCTGGCTGCACTCACCAGAGGAACCTACACCCTCACCATTTTCCAACACAGAAAAACAGTTCTTGTGTGAGATGCACACTGGGGCTTTCCTGACTACCTGCCTGCCTCCCTTCTTCTGACTGGTGGTCACCCATTCCCTCTCTGACTGCACTTCCTTAAGCTGCAGAGTGACCACATTTAAAAACATGCTATCCACGTAATCCTCAGCCTTGCGGAGGCACTGTTGTGCCTCCAGCTGACACTCAAGCTCCGAAACCCGGTGCTTGAGCTGGTCAACCCGGTGGTACTTCCTGCACATGTGGTAATCCAGACTGCAAGTATCTAGGAATTCCCACATACTGCAGGCCGTACAACACTCGTGACTGAGGTCCCTTGCCATAATTTTTGTTTGTTTTTAATTAAAAGACTATTTCCTTAAATTTAAGCCAAGTAGAAAACGATTTAGTTTTGCTTAAAAAAAATGCTGAGACTCTAACCTTCTGTAATGTCACTTTAAAGTGGAAAATAAAACAACTTACCCACTATCTACCAATCAGCTCCCTCCCTTATTCTGACGTCACTCCTTTCGAATTCCAACACCGCCGCGTGTCTGGCTAAGAATCGGCTCCCTTACAGGTAAACTCCACTCCGCTCTTTATACAGCCAAACCCTTACAGGTAAACTCCCGTTCTTTATACAGTCGCTCTGCTCTCCTTTTGGCTTTACCTTTATTATTTAATTAATTTCCCCCATCCTTAAGTTACTAATTTAATAATAATCAACAAGTGATAGTTACTCAACTGCTAATTTAAATCTAAAACAAAGCCAAAAGCTGAAATACTCACCAGCCAATTGTCGGAGATTAATCACACCAAGGCATCATTAATATATAGAAACCCCAATAAATGGCTAACTCGTGCACAAGGGAGATAATACAATGAGAGCTACTGTACCATCTCGTAGCAGAATACACACAGACCTGTTAAAAGCATTTTTACAGCCAATCAGTAAATTTTACACAAACCTATCTGTTTATTTGCATAAGTTAACTGACCAATCCATATAGTAGTAAATTTTCGTTCCCGGCACAACAGGTGTTGCGCTTACGCAAATACTTATCATGATCCCGATTACATTCGGCCTGAGAAAGAACAAAATGGAATGTCTCAGGGCTCATCCTACAACTGTGGTCAGACAAGATGGTATTGTTCTCAAGGTTGTAGTATTTTTCTCTCAGGCCTAGGCATATAATTCAATTTCCTCATTAACCCTTTTAGCACTAAATGGGTTCCCTATAGTTGCCTAGGCCACCACACTTCCCCCCTTTTGTCCTACAAGGACAATCCACCACCCTTAGCCAAGTTCTATGTATCCTAGTCGCCGGGCTTCATCCTCAGTGGTGTCCTTATTCCTGAGGAGAGGGAGGGAATGGATAACTGGCTTGCCACCAGGACTCTGGAGGTTCTGTAGTTGGCAGACAGAGTGGATGCGGCAGGTCTGACTGAGCTGCAATGCTCGCAGGGCCAGCAAGTCGGGGCAACCAGACTGATTTTTGTAGTTGCAAGGCCCAAATTCTTTAGTGTAGTAGCCAGTAGAAGTCCATGTGGAGGTGGAATTATTTGAGGTGAGATTGTATCATCATTGGCAATCACACCCACCCCCATTAAAGTAGGTGAGACCATCCTCAGATCTCGGGACCTGCGAAAGACACACGATCACATTGGCCTTGCACGCCCAAAAGGTGGTCATAGGACCAGACTGGTTGTGGAACCGAAATCGGCCTTCCTGGTTGTTATAATCAGCAAGGTAGGCACAGAACCCAATGGCAATTCGCCCACCTGAGTACTACCCTTGGTATAATTTCTCCTGACGCATAGCCAGGCCAACCCCTTAACAACCGCAAAAGTGGGCTCCCATCTTCAAATGGGCGCTTGATGGATGAGGGCCCCTGTATTGCCTAAGGACCATGTGGAATCTGAGGGGAAAGTCAGAAAATGCATCTCGAAGGAGTGGGGGGTTAACAGGAAAATGAGTACAAATCCAACATTTAGTCCGATTAACTTGCGAGGCTACGGCCTGCATTCGTTGAACTGCAGAGTTGGTAGTCCATGCCCCTGCAAGGACCACACAGGACAGGATCCAAATCAGAGTCAGCATTCTGACAGCTCAGTTAAAGTTCCTGCACAAGCACTTCCGTCCGAGGTCAGCGTCTGCTTGACGTGCGATGCGTGGATCCACAAGGGCTGTCTTTCAACCTTCACAGCCGTATGGGTGGTGAGCAGGACTTGGAAAGGTGCCTCCCATCAAGGTTCCAAACAGTTCTTTCTCCTGAAGGTCTTTACCTGGACTAGGTCTCTGGGCTGGTATTGATGGCAATCTTCAATGGTGGGCCTTTTCTGAGCTTGTTTTTGTCTTTCCAGCGCCCCAGTAGACTGGGGATGGTATGGGCAGGAAAGGTGATGGTTGCATTGTAAGACCTTTAGCAGTTCCTTTATTACTTTAGCGGTAAAATGAGGCCCATTATCACATGACAAAATCTCTGATATCTCAAACCGGTTATGTATTCACGTAACAACAATTTTGCAACAATAACAGCATCATTCCGTCGGGTGGGATACGCCTTCACCCATCGCGAGAACAAACATACTATAACTAAAACATAATTATATCCCATACATTTAGGCATTTGTATAAAGTCCATTTGTAGGTGTACAAACCAGCCCCATAGCTGGGGTCCCATACCAGCCGTCACTGTGGGCGTCTTGCCTGGGTTATGTCGTTGGCAAAGCAGACATTGTGAAGCAATTTTAGCTGCCATGGCGAAAAACCCAGGCACAACACACATCTGCTGTGCCAGTCTGTTCATCCCACTTTTGCCCCAATATTTTCTACTCTATATAATGTCCTGCCGGGTGTTGACATAGGTATGACAGGTATTAATAATACAATGCCTATTAGCATATTACTATTCACTATACGTTCAACATTCATTCTATATACGCGTGTCGAACCTCTGAGCTGACAACTGGTCAAGTCATGACTCTTGTGTCATGAGAGATTCAATAAATGCTTATTAGTTACCCATAAAGGGACTACCCCTTCATTAATCTGTCTTAAATTTTCTTGGGCTTGTTCCAGTGCCCAAGATCCGTAGGTGCTGCATCCATCATTTCTGCTCGCTTCGTCTGAAATATCTTTCCCTATTTCAATTAATTTATTGATAGTCCCCGCATGACTTTCGAGCACGGTAGCCACGCTTTGGATTAACCGTGTCACGTCCTGGTCCGTATCTAATTGTGTATCCTGGATCCCCTGTCCCAGCTCTAGAATCTCCTTAAGCTTAAAGCTCAGGGTATAGACCTTCTAGTCAACAGAAGCCAGGTTCTGAATTAACCACTGATGTCCCTATATTGAATATTGTAGCAGTATCATTTATCAGGCTGCGCTTAACGTGGTTCCCTTCCAAGCCTGATCGCATCTTGCCATTGAACTGAACTGCTTCAGTTATCAATTGGCACGTCAGAGCCATATAGAGTGCTTGGGTATGGGTTGAGCACCACTGGGGCAGGACGATACCGGATACATTCAAGACTACGGGTACCAGCTTATCGTGTACATTATCATACAAAACTCATCAGTCCTGGATGCATAGTCGGACAAGATGGGTCAGTTGGTGTGGTTTGAGAGGCTTCAATTATCTCTATTCGGACTGTGGAAGTAATGTGGAAGGTGGCTGGGTAGTGGCAGACCTCCCACGCCCGATCTGAAGCAAACCCTTACTACAATTTGAAAGCACTTGTTCTCCTACTGTTACATTTATCATTTCCCATTGCTTGTCACATTCGGCACTGTCCGTGCTGTACCAAAGTTCCTCCTGCGATGTGGGATGAGCAGTGATGATCCCCGACCTTGTTGCCAGTGCTGATACGCCCACGACCAGGATCATAGATCTGTGGAGACATTAACATCGGCTCCCATTCTCCGGGTTACCGCTTGGTCAATTGTCATGTATCTTTAACTATGTGTAATGCCTCCATTTACTTCCCTTTCTCATATCTACAAGTGCGCATGTATCACTTGTCATAGTTACCTCGTATGGTCCATGCCTGTTTCCTCTGAACTCACCCTGACCATCACCTTATTCCCCACTTGGGAGGTCAGTTGTTGCTCTTTGGATTTGCCTGTCCTATTTGGTGTAGCCCTAAGGCGCATCAGAATGCTGGGCAATACCATGGCCCAGCTGTTGCCTGTCTCCTGAATTGCTTAGTCTATAGATGTTTTTAAAGTTCAGTTCATCCTTTCCACCATCCCTGGACTCTCGGGGTGGTAAGGAATATGGAATTTCTGTTTAATCTCCATAAGATTACACACTTCTTTAATGACTCTCTCTGTGAAATGAGTTCCCTGATCTGGATCCATCTGGGTAGGCACCCCCACTCCTTCCAGTTTACTCTCACCTGCTGCTGTCTCATGTCAGACCTCAATTCCTTAAACAATTCTACAATGCACCTTCTTATCCTATCTTTCAATGGCTCAGTATCTTCACTTCCAGTGATGGTTCTCTGGGAACCATTTAACTCTGCCTGTCATCAAGGTGTTAATCCTGTGATCTTACTTTTTGTAGCTCGCAGGCACATTAATATAATCAGTAATACAATAATTTAGCCTTTTTCCAGCTTTCCCTTTACCTGTATCCATCTTGTAGTAAATTGTTGTTAAGTATTATTTCTTCTTACATTTCAATTCCTGAACTATAGATTCCACGTAGTTTTACCTCTAAGTCTTTTTTTCCCTGACCATGATCATCCTAAGATTCTCTTGAGTTCAGTTTCTCTATTTGTCAACGAGGATCTCTGTCTCTAGATCTTTCCCTTAAAACAGTTTGTACATTATGTCCTCTTTCCTTAACTCATTCTCCTACTTGCCTCATACTATTTTACACATGCAACAGCTACCATCTTATCTTGTTCAGGTTGCCTGGAGACTTTAAAATAAATAAAATATTCTCATAACAGTTTTAAAAACAGAAATCAGGCATTGACATGTTTTGCTTCCTTATCTTCTTCTCAAACATTTTATTGTCTCAAACGTAATCCACTAAATTGTGTCTGATCCTTTTCTTTTGGAATTATCCCAGATTCATTAACTCAGCCAAAAATTGGATTTCTGCCAAACTTTGTCAAGGTCTTGCTTCAGCTTAGCTTCATATTTTGGGAACAGACTTTACAAATACAAAAGCTTGCAGCATTTGAATTAGTGCCAATTGTTGTCAAACATTTTAAAATGAAAATTCCCTTTTGAGAACTTTGTCAAGAACCAAACATCAAATTTTTAAACTTTGTAAGAACTGTAATTTACACTATCAAAATTAAAACAACCTCTTTTTCATGCGTAATGATTTGTATCCAAGTTATAATTTCCGTATGTTTATCGACACATTCTTTACCTTAGATAGCATCCTCGTTATTCAAAGTAACCTGTTAAATTACACTGCACTTTACATCTCAAGATTGTCCCAAATTCAAATTCCAGTGCTTTTGGAAGCAGATTTCCTTTAATATTTAATTCACCTCTTCATAAGAAACCCCTTTTTTATCCATTGGAACCGCCTAGACCTTGCGTTTACGTCTTTTGGTTTTCCTAGAATCCTTTTGAATTTCATGTAATCTTTTTTTCTCAGAATTTTAGAATTCTCGTATGTATTTAGCCCAATCAGCTTGGAAGCTGATGATGAGGGTTATTCCCTACAAGTCTGCAAGGGGATGGTACAAGGATTGGTTCATCTCAAAGGCAAGCCCTATTTTATCTTTACACTAACTTCAAATTACGATTTTTGCCAGAAATCTCAGCTCAAACCTTATACTCAAAACTTTGGAATGTTTGAATAAACTTTTCCTTTAATCTAATATGGGGCTTTCAACTCTAAAGTGCTCGACTACACACACAAAAGACAATTCAGGGAAGAAAACACATTAAGGCTCACATACAAATGCTTCCTTGCACACAAACAAACACATATATAGAGGTATGTATTTATATTCCTATAATATTGAACTTAACTCTAAATGAAGCTTCAAGTAGCAGTGGGGGGAATAAAGGGATCTTGAAGGCCCCACCTATAGGGACCTTCAAACTGATGAAAGCTCACATTTTCTCTGCTGCTGCTTGTCAATTGCTCATTAAGTCCCTAGGGGTACCCTCTCTCTCTCTTCAGCACAAATAGCTCTTGTAGCTTAGATCAATTCATTTTTATAAGTTACAGAAAATTCAGTAGCGGACCTTTCAGGTCCATAACGGACATACATATGAGCATTTGGGGTTCCGTTTGGAGGGGGAACCAAATAAATGGGGTTTCTTTTCTGCCATATTACCCATTCTTTATTTAATAACTAAAAAAGGCCAGTCCTTGGCGGGTCCTCGGCCCCCAATCTATTACTAAGGTACTTTCACCAATCAGTCCACTCACACGCTCAAAGGGTCCCGGACCCCGAGCCGCAAACACGCACCCACACACTCAGTACCAACTCCAGGGGCTCCGACCCTGAGTATATACTAAAACTAAACCTAAACCTAAACTCCAGGGGCTCCAACCCCGAGTATATACTAAAACTAAACCTAAACTCCAGGGGCTCCAATCTCGTGTATACGCTAAACTAAACCTAGACTCCAGGGGCTCCAACCCCGAGTATATACTAAACCTAAACTCCAGGGGCTCCAACCCCGAGTATATACTAAACCTAAACTCCAGGGGCTCCAACCCCGAGTATATACTAAAACTAAACCTAAACTCCAGGGGCTCCAATCTCGTGTATACGCTAAACTAAACCTAGACTCCAGGGGCTCCAACCCCGAGTATATACTAAACCTAAACTCCAGGGCTCCAACCCTGAGTATATTCTGGCCAAAGCAGTCCCAGAGCACGACAACTAATCTCCTAAACACTTAAATAGATGACTTACCCTAAGAGTCAGCCACAGGCAGGTGAAGGCAGGTCGTGGGTCAATGAACCCCAGAAGCCCAAATCGGGCTGGCACGGACTGAGGAGTCCTCTAACGCTGGTGCTTCGTGACCCAACCCTAGGGGTTAGTCTTCTCGGTGGGACCTCCAAGAAAGGTAAACTCCACTCTGGTCTTTACACAGCCGCTCCGCTCCCTCACAGGTAAACTCCCATTCTTTATACAGCCGCTCTGCTTTCTTTTTGGCTTTACCTTTATTATTTATTTAATTTCCCCCATCCTTAAGTTACTAATTTAATAATAATCAACAAGTGATAGTTACTCAGCTGTTAATTTAAATCTAAAATAAAGTGAAAAGCTGAAATACTCACCAGCCAATCACCTACCTGCTCTCCTGTGACATCACTCTATTTTTTTAGTGTTGGTTTGAATCGCTGTTTAGGGGGGCTCTGTTTCTCTCCCTCACTCTTTATTCATCTCTCCCCACATTGTTTTCACCCAGGGCCGCTCTCGCTCCTGATAGTGGGGCCTCTCCCCCACTCTTTATTCACTTTTCTCCACGCTGTTTTCACCCAGGGCCGCTCTCGATCCTGCCACTGATAGTGGAGCCTCTGTCCCTCTCACCCGCTCTTTATTCACTCTCTCTGCACTGTTTTCACCCAGGGCTGCTCTTGCTCCTGTTGCCGATAGAGGTGGAGGTAGCTCCAGGGTTGGGGTGGTGGGTTGGGGTGCAGGGGGTCTCGAGGCTGGCAGAGGTGAACACACATTCTGAGCAGGCGATGTCATGCTTGTCAGGTGGGTGCCTCATTCCTGCGCAAATCAGTTAAAGATGAGGTTGTCTCTGGCAGTTTTGGGCACACCTCTCCATGGCCCTGGCATCTCAGAAAGGTGTCAAGACATTCCTGGCCTCTTTACCAGATTCATTGCCTTCATCCTCTGAGGAGGAATGCGGCTCCTCCATGTCTTCACCTGTCAAATTCTCACCTCATTGCCATGCAACAATGCACAATGCACAGCAGACCACCATAATCCTGGATATCCTCTGTAATGCTCCAATGGACCAGCTCAGGCAGCAGAAACTCACTTTTAGCAAGCCTGGCCATCAAGCATCTGCTTGATGCTAGCCCTGGTGGAACCATGAGCTGCGTTGTACTGCTCCTCCGCAGGGCCGTAGAGATGAAACACGGTGTCAGGAGCTACATCCTTAGGGGATAGCCCTTCTCACCCAGGATGCAATTTTGCATTTGGGCAGGGGCCTCAAATAGCTCTGGGTGCTGGGTGTGGTGTAAGAGTAGGAGTCATGAGAGGTTCCTAGGAAACAAGCACACACCTAAATAATATTTTCTCTGTGGCTGCAGACTAGTTAAACATTAATATAGTGAAAACCCCAAATGAAGTTGGCAGTTCCCAGTGAGTTGTACTGGCAATATGAATGTAGTCGATGACAGTTGTTGGAACTGTGCGATGGCCCCAAACCTACTGCTCTCGCAGCCTGACTATCAGCATCAGTAGTGAACTCAATAAAATCGTTTGCCCTTCTGAACAGGGTATTGGTCACTTCCTTGATGCATCAATGTGCTGCAGTCTGGGATATGCCACATTTGTCCCCCGTGGACCACAGAATGAGTCAGTGGCATCGAAATTCAATGCCACGGGCACCTTGAGAACAACTAGCATCATGTTTCCTCCCGCTCCACAGGGCTGCAGATCTTGTTGAAGGAGTGCACATAGGTTGTCGACTGCATCTCTGGATAGCCTCAGCTGTTTCTTGCATTCGGTCTTAGCCATTTAAAGATCGTTGGTGTGTGTTCTGAACATGCACTGACATGCCAATGCCACTTGACAACATCAGCGCCCCTGGTTGCCTGCCTGCTGATGAGCCTCTCCCTCTGATGCTGACCTTGTGACCCCTATTGATGTTCCATCACAGCCCTCTTATGCTAAACTGTCTCCTCCTCCACCTGAGCTTGCAAAAAAAAAACTGGGTGTATGAGACCCATCGTGAATTCACAATGTGAACTGCATGAAGGAGGCAGGCAAAAATACGAGCATCTCTGCATACATGGCCTTCATTCCTAGAGAGGTGCAGCTGGCCAATGGGAATGCCTGAGCATCCCATGGGCCACATCCAGGGCTCCTCCCACCCATAGTGGACTCCTCCCACTTGAATTTGGCCTCCTGCCAGCTAAATCTGTGTTTATTTTGATGGTAGACCCCTGTGGACAACCCTGGTGTGATGCTGGAGCTGCCAGCAATCCACCTCCACCTTCCTTTTCTCTTATCCTAGAGCTTCCACCCTTGCCCATCCAAACACCATCTTGTGCCTTCCCTCAATCTTCCTCAAGCCTCCCACCATCACCCTTGACCCAGTTTCAGTGACCCTTGACCTTCTTCTCTCACTCCCTCACCCTTGACCTGCCTGCTGTCATCCTGAAGCCTCGCTCCATCACTCTTGAATTGACCTCGCTAGTCCTTGACTCACTCTCAGTCACCCTTGATCTGCCCTCCATCAAGCTTAATCTCCCCCGTTTGAATGTGGATGTTCCCTGTCTGGTACAGATGCCTCCCTTAAACACTTCGGATGGAGCTGACACCACGCTATAGGCTAAAGCATTGCTCTGTGGACCAGCTCCCCTTTGCTCAACTCCCCAGCGTGCCAGAGCCTTGCTCTTGTGCACCGGATGCCCTGACCTACACTACAGCACCCCTCATCATCATGTCCGATTACTGCACTGTAAAGGCCACAATCCACCCCCCCCCCACCACCCTTCCCCACCATTCCCCACCACCACCCCCCCACCCCCCCCCACCCCCCCCCCCCCCCCCCCCCCCCCCCCACCCCCTTGATGCTACTGGACTGTCCAGCTAATCAAGGCTTCTCCTGCTCCCCTCCCCTGTGCTACTGAGTTAACCACAGGCACTGCTGACAGCTCACCTCAAATCCAAAGAATGGACAACCTCACCAGTTGCACGCCAGCTTTAAGCAATTATGAAACAAGTGGCATGAGTTTCCTAGGTACCGCTGACTTAATCTTGAAGGTAGGACTTATTTTCAGAAAGTTTGGCTTTAATCAGTATTCATGGAATGCAAATGTATGGAAAAGTGGTAGGCGCTGCCAGATGGCCAGAGGCCCACAACGTCACTGAAACACTGTCAGCCCAATTTCAAATACTCAATGCGCTATCGATTAAAAGGCATCTTGGTTCCCACCTGATTATGTCCCCGCGCCTGCCTTGTTTCCCGTTCCAATGGCCCCATTAAATTTTACTCGTTGTCAATCCTTAGTTTTTCCCAACCTATTTTCCTTTTCATAGACTTCTGGTTTTCTGCATTTGGGGACAGCTTCTGTAAAGTGTCTCTCAACATGGCCTGCTAATCTTTCAAATGATACTGTTTACTGGCTGGTTCTTCTCCAATTTCATCACTTCTTGTGCACTGACCACAGTTCCGAAGAATGGCTGTCATTTCCAGTCAGCACTATAATTCCAATAGTTTGGCTTGCAACATATCACATCTGATTTTTCAATCTTTGCCCCAGCACAACTGTTGATCCTTTTCCGTCATGTGTCCTTTCTGTTTCTCTGATCTATTCTGACCTTTCTGTACAGTAATATGCAGCATAGATCACCAGTCATCTGGCTAATTTAGCTTTTAGTTCCCATCTGCAACTTCTTTATCTACATTTTTTTTGGAATCCTATATGGCTGCACTCCCTCCATCAATACAGGAACTAGATCCTCTTTATCTGATAATCCTGATAAGCATTTTCTCAAAGTCTTTAGTAACCTTTATGATCATTTTATTCTATTAGAGGAGCTTATGCCCACTTCCATGCATTTCTTTAGCAGAGTTCTCCTGCTTTAGACAGTCAAATGGATCCCTTGGACTTGAGACTTGAGAAGTACTTTCTTTTTCTTGCATCCTTCAGCTTAAAAAAAAGTTTTCCCTGGAACCAAGAGCTAGCAATGGTGAGGAGAGAGCAACAGGGCACCTGGGACCTTAGTGTCCAAAAGGGACATTAAATATCTCCATAACCAATGAGATTTATTGATTAAGAAGTTAGCTGAGGAAGAATCAAGATTGAACTTAAGTGGTCAAATCAGGTACAGAAAAGAAATTGAGAGTGAAAGATAGGATTAAGAAGAAAAGAAAAAGAATGGTAACACAAAACAATTAAAATTGATATTTTAAAAATCTCCAACAATTCACTACCTAAATGAATAAGATTCCATAATTTTAATTGGTAACTTTCTGAGTCAGTAAATTGATTGGCAGTCATTAACAATTATCTTGAGGGTGAAACTGTACTTGTGTTATTAATTACTGTATTACTCTCTGTGGTAAGTTTAATGGGCAATTAATATGCAAATACAGCAACTGCAAGAAACTCATGGGAAGGTGTTATAACTTGATTTATCGGACAGGTTTCTATTTGAAACAGATAACTTTATTACAGAGAGCTTTTCAGAAGCTACATGTTTGAACCAGGTCCTCGACTAAAAAGCCAAGCCCCCTGGATTACCCATGCTTAAGGCTCATTGGTCAGAGTCTCCAAGAATAATCACGTGACCCCTGATAGGCAGTAGGAGAGTCTATAGCTTCAATTACTACATTTCCTCCCCCTTTAGTTTTTTTACACTTCCTATTTGCAGATAACATGTGAATAACCCACAACATATATACATAAAATATATATATATATACACACACAAATCAGGTGATTAAAGATTAAGTCTCTGAGGTGGTTTCCTTATTTGGTTAGAGCAGCGCAGCTCTACCACTTGAGGTTCTTTCACTGGATCGACATGATCAGGAACTGTAGCATCAGGTACACCATTAGAAAGTGGCAGTTCAGGATTAGGCATCTCTACAGAGACATTGGGTATGTCTATTTTAGGTCACCTCAGGGATTAATGGTTTGATGTTACTCACAGGCAGAATAGCTGGTTGTAGGAATGTCTCTCTATTCCTAGGATGATCCACATGTTTTCAAACAATTTAGTCTTCCACTTCCACCTGGAAGGACATGGGACCAGTTTCTGAGACAATTGTACCATGAAGCAACAAGCTCCACATCTAAAACTCCGCATGAAAACTGTATCTTCTATAGTAAAACTTTGAGCTTTGCTACGAGTATTGTTGCCGGAGGTCACTGGTAACAGTTATTGGCTTAGTACACAGAGAAGAGTCAATTCTCTCTTAACTCTAAATTCGCTTTATTCACGTTGTTAGATCATCTACATATAGCTTATACATCTGGTTAAATATGACATGCAGGTTATACAGTTTTATACCCAAAACTATGATTGAAATGCACACCCACCAGGTTTCTCTGACACTCCCTGAGTGGTCACAGAATATAAAAGCTAATACCCGAAAAAGAGAGCTGATGCTGGCCAGGCATTCCATTCTCTCTCTCTTGCGTCTCTACGTTGCTGATGTAGGTTCTTCTGCTTCTGTGATGCTTGGTCTCTGGAGTACCTATCAGTATTATACTGAATCATATCTCTTCAGGCTGTGCTGTCTTTCTTCCCGTTGGTTTAGGCCTGCTTGCCTGATCTGTGGCATCTTCTCCATTGGCTCTGTTCCAAGACTTGCAGGATCACCTCATTTCTCTGTTTCTAAATAAGGACCCATCACATTTCCTCTGTCTTCAAGACACTCAGCTATGTTGAAACCGGTTCTAGCCAGTTCGGACTAGGCCAGCAACTGGACTCAGGTTACTTCAGTTCAAACGTTGCTTTTGCCTGTCTCTGGCAGTTCAGCTGCATCCCCTGGCCAACAGTATCGTGATTCAAATTTTGATTACTCTGATTCTTCCTTATCTTTGCTTTAAGTTTGAAAACACCAGACTTAACCTTGTACGTAGGCGGCGTTTCATCAATAATTCAGATGGCATTGAACCCGTAGTTGAATGAGGCTTTGTATGATAACTGAGAAGAAAGTGGGAAAGTCAAATTTCTAGAGTGCCTTTGGATAACTTCTTCATTCTAGATTAGAAAGTTTGCACCGCGCTTTCAGCTGGCCCATTTGACAAGGGATGGTATGGGCCTGTTTTAATATGTCTCATTTCAGTTAAACTCATGAATCTCTGAAACTCTGTACTATTATTTGAAACGATGACTTCCAGTAGGCCATATATACTAAAACATTGATGCAGATTTTCAATAGTTGTGCTTGATGTCGGTGAACTGACTTCATACACATCCAACCATTTAGAATGTGCATCTACAATCAATAAAAACATGGTATTTAAGATTGGACCTACATAACCAATATGTTGTCTAACCCAGGGTCGACCAGGTCACTCACACGGATGCAGTGGAGCTGAAACAATCAAATTCTGTTGTTGCTGACAATGGAGACAGTGCTTGACCATGCTTTCAATGTCACTGTCTATGCCTGGCCACCAGACATAGCTTCACGCAAGCATTTTCATCTTTGATATGCCTGAATGCGCCCTAGGAAGTTCTGTCAGAATTGGTTCTCTTCCTTATGAAGGGACGACGACTCTTGATCCCCACATCACGATTCCACCTTGACAACTCTGTTTTTTTGGCATGGAATGGTCTCACCTGTTCAGACACTGATGAATTCGACTACCCTTGCAATACAAGGTCTCTGACTTTCGAAAAAATTGAATCTCTGTTCATCCAATTCCTAATTTGCTTCACACACACAGGCAAAGAATCCAAGAAATTCAGTACAAGCACAACTTCTTGAAGCACAGGAGCATATATGATGCTATCTGGTAACGGGAGATGACTGAGTGTGTCTGCATTTGCACTATGTAAGCCAGGATGGTGCATAAAGTTATACTCATACGCAGATAATATCAAAGCCCAACGTTGAATTCTTGCTGATGCTATTGGTGCAATGGCCTTATCCTCACTTAATAAACCCATTAATGGTTTATGTTCTGACCCAATGGTGAAATGTCACCCATTCAGATACTGGTACAATTCCTTCACTCCACACATCACTGATAAACCTTCCTTTTCCAGTTAGGAATAACCCTTCTCGGTTGCAGGGACGGTTCTGGAGACATAGCCAATGGGCCTTTCTGATCCATTTCCATCCCATGTGATAACACAGCTGCTACACCATAAGGAGACACATCACATTTTAATACCAAATCTTTTGATGGGTCATAATATATCAGTAAACATGATGACTGTAATAGCTGCTTAACTTTCACAAAAGCTTCTTGTTGTGAATTCCATGACTAATGTTGATTCTTTTTTAACAGCAAGTGTAATGGTGCTAACACTGTCGACAGGTTTGGCAAGAAATAGCTATAATAATTGATCATGCCCAGAAAAGACTTGAGTTCAGTTACATTGGACGGAAAAGGTGCATCTTTGATTGCCCTAACTTTCTCTTCTACCGGTTGAAAACCCATCGCATCCACATGGTGACCCAGGTAAGTAACTTCTGGCACTTGGAATGTACATTTCTCTTTCTTTAATCATACACCAGTTTCCAAGAATCTGCTTAACACTTCTTCCAGGTTGGCCAAATGTTCAGTTTCAGCTGACCCTGTGATTGGAACATCATCTAGGTATACTACTCAGGGAAGCAATTGCAAAAGACTCTCCATTGTCCTTTGGAAGATTGCACATGAATATGATACTCCAAAGTGTAGGCGATACAGACCCTTGTGTGTGTTGCTAGTTACATACCCTCTAGACATGCTTTCCAGCTCTAACTGTTGGTAGGCATGGCTCATGTCTGGTTTTGTATAGGATTTGCCTCCAGCTAGCTTTGCATATAGGTCGTCTATCCCCAGAATAGGATATTTATCTGCTTTGCTCATGTCAATTTATAGTCCTCACAAGTGCATATAGTTTGGTCAGGTTTCACCACTGGGACTATGGGTGCTGCCCATTCTGAAAATTGGACTGGTTGGATGATACCCAGCTTTTCTAACTGGCACAGTTCTGCATCCGTCCTCTCCTTTAGGCATAGGGCACAGGTCTGGCATTAAAGAAATATATTGTCACCTGAGAATCCACATATATTTTTTACTTGCAAGCTTTTTAACTTTCCTAATTCATCATGAAATACATTGTCGTATTTCCTTAGCAGTTTAGGAACTCCTCCTCTTCTCACGTGAAATATTTCAGACCAGTTGAGCTTAATTTTTTGTAACCAGTCTCAGCCCAGATCACTATGATCATGAGAAGCTGGGCTGTCTCTTGCCTATAGGACACAGGTACTGTGGCGATGCCCTTTGTCTGGATGGGTTCTCCAGTGTATGTCTTCAATTGAGCTGTTGTTTGCTCCAGATTCAGGGGCTAGGTACCTTCATTTAGGTATTTAAGTGTGTGCTCTCCCCCACTATGGTTGAGGCTCCCAAATCTACCTCCATTATTAGTGGCTTCCCATTAATTTGGCATGTGACAGTAATAGGCTCAGTTTTTATAGCTGTGACGTTGCACAGGGAATCAATGTTGGTATCGGCAGCTTCAGATTCTGTTGTATTATTCACTTCAATCACCTTGGTTTGCTGCTTTATGGGCTGTTTTGTCCTGTATTGCTTTATTACATGACCTTTCTTATGGTAGTAACAGCATCCTGCCTCCTTGAATCTGCAGGTGGTCAACCCCACCTCCATAACAGATTAACCTTGGAGTTGCTGCTGAAACACTTCCACTAGGCCCTTTTGTTTAACTAGCAGCAGAGATTGTCTCTCACTTTGCTGCTGTATCTTTGGTTTTCGTGCCACCTGTAGCAGTAGGTTCCCACCCCACATAAAGAACAGCACTGTGTTGTACATTTTGCAAAGCCTGTGAGTCTCTAGCAGCACCTTCCATGGCTAGTGCTATTTCCATGGTGCACTTCAAATTGATGTTGACCTCTGCGAGTAAACAGCGCTGAATGGCGCTGTTGTGAACTCCACAAACTAATTGGTTCTGCAACATGTCACTGAGTGTGTCTCTGAAGATGCAGCAATCACTCAGCTGCTTCAACTTCATTATATAGGTTGAGATGGGGCCCTTACTCTGGAGTTAAACTTAAACCTCTGCATTATTATGGATGGCTTTGGCTGGTAATGCATCTTCATGAGTTCTACTAATTCGTTAAAGGACTTAGAATTGGGTGCGTTTGGGGCCATCTGACTGCGCCTGAGGTTATATGTCTTGCCACCACATACACTCAAAAGGATTCCTTTCTGCTTCGCCACCAAATAAAAACCTAGGCACTCTACACACTGGTTCCAGTCTTCCATAGTCGCATCATAAGGATCAATTCTGCTGAAGAGTGGCATGACTGGTGAGTATACTTTTCTTATTTTCTTAAGATCTGATGTACTCACATTCACAAGGCAAGGTGCAGCGTCGGAGATATTTTACCCTTGTCGCCAAACGTAATGATGTGACGTACCGGACAGGTTTCTACTCAAAACAGATAACTTTACTACAGAAAACTTTTCAGAAGCTACAGACTTGAACCGGGTCCTTGACTAAAAAGCTATTCCCCCTGCCCCGGATAACCCGCGTTTAGGGCTCATTGGTCAGAGTCTCCAAGAGCAATCACATGACCTTTGATAGGCAGTAGGAAAAGCTATACCTTCAATTACTACAGGAGGATAAGGGTGAGATGTTGGTTTTGCAAAGCTAACAGTGACAGAAATCAACTAACAATGATTCGGATTTCATGAGGTATCCCTTCCTTAGCACAACCTTTCTTTGCAAAGATTAGGTAAACATTATTCATCATTAAGTATGCTCCATACACTTCAGGACTGTAGCCTAGGTTCTAGGGAAACAACTTGCTGATTGTGCACATAAAATTGTTAAGATGTATTGGATGGTCTACTTCAGGTGGTATCCTATTTTCTATTTGTGTCAGGTTTGGTTTTGCACTGTATGTGTTGAAAAATTTGGAAGAAAATAAAAATACAAAGACTTAGCTCAATAATGAAACATGTTCTCTTTAAAGTGGTATGACAACAGCCATCAACCAATCCCATACACTCTAGGCATCCATTTCAAAGAGAACCATGAATCCAGCAAACTAGAGAAACAGGCAGCCAAGGAACAAAGTTGGAATTCACACTCTACAGATAAAGGCCTAGACCACTGTCTTCAGCATCTTGATGGAAAATGTTTCCCCTCTGGGGACCATGTGCAGCATATGTCCAAGTTTTGAGGAGGTGATCTTCACAGGTGAAACATTGCACTGAGTTACAAAAGTTAAAAATCCAGCCTTTGAGTCCTCAGTGGGTTCTTGCTGATCTGATCCAGTAGCCAACACTGGTAAAGGTGACCGATGCACAGTCCTTACGGAGACAAAATCCCATCTTGTGTGGCACTGCTACCATGTTAAATAGGATAGATTCAGAATAAATCCAGCAGCTCAAAATTGGGCATTCATGAGGCTTTGTGAATCAAAATTAGCAGCAGGATTCTATTCCTTTATAACCTACAATCTCAGGGCTCGGCATATCCCTCACTCAACCATTACCATCAACCCAGGTTCAATGAGGATTCTAAAAGAGCATGCCAGCAGCAACATCAGGTGTACCTAAAAATGAGATGCCAATCTGTGAAGCAACAACACATGACTACATGCATGTTAAACAACAGAAGTTGTGTGCAATAGATCTAAGCGATCCCACAATTAATGGATCAGATCAAACCTCTGCAGTCTTGTCATATCCAATCATGGATGACAGTTGACAATTCAACTCCTAACGGGAGAAGGGTCCATGAATATCCCCAACCTCAATGGTCGAGGAGCCCAGCACACAGTGCAAAAGACAAGGTTGATGCAGTTGCAACCATTTTCAGCCAGAAGTGCCAAATAGACAATCAGCCTTATCCTGAGGTCCACAACATCACAGATGTTAGTTTCAGCCAGTTTGATTTTCTCCACATGATATCAAGAAACACTGAAGGCACTGGATACAGCAAAAACTAGGGGCCCTGACAACATTCTGATTGTAATGCTGAAGGCAAAGTGCAACATTGGCCACATAAGTCCTGTCCAAAAAAAGCAGGACAAATTCAGTCTAGACCAATTACCAGACCCAGGCAACTCTCAATCACTGGAAGAGTGAAGGAAGGTGCCATTAATAGTTCTATCAAGGAGCACTTTCTCACCAATGCTCAGATTGGATTCCACCAGGATCACTCAATTCTAGACCTTATTACAACCTTGAAAAATGGCTAAATTCCAGAATTGAGGTGAGAATGAATGTCCTTGACAGCAAGGCAACACTTAATCAAATTTGGCATCAAGGACCCCAAGGTCCTTATATCAAAGATATGGGAATCAGGATGAAAAACTCTCCACTGGTTGGAGCCATATCTAGCAGAAAGGAAAATGGTTATGGTTGTTGGAAGCCAATCACCTCAGACTCATGACACTTTACAGGAATTGATCAAGGCAGTTTCCTGAGGTCAATCATTTTCAGTTGCTTCATCTCCACCATGAGCTCAGAAGTGTGGAAGTTTATTAATGATTACATAATGTTCAATCTCATCTGCAACTCCTCCGATAATGAATCAGTCTGTGCCTGCATGTAGTAAGATTTTGATAACACTTACGCTTGGACTGGTAAGTGGCAAGTAACGTTCATACCATCCAAGTGCCAGGCAATGGTCATTTCCAACAATAGAGTCTAACCAAGCCCTCTTGATATTTAACAGCATTACAATTGTTGAATCCCCTACCATCAACATACTGTGGGGCTTCCATTGGCCAGAAACTTAATTGAAGCAGCCACATAAATACCATGGCTATAAAACCAGGCCCGAGGTTGGGTATTTTGCAGCAAGTGCTACCTAAATCTTTTTCACCATTTACAAGACACAAGTTAGGAGTGTAATATATTACTGTTTATTTGAGTGGATAAATGCAACTCCAGTTGCACTTAAGAAGCTCGACACCATCCAGAACAAAGCAGTCAGGTCAATTCACATGGACAGCGCACAGTGGCAGCACTTTGCCAAGGCTTCTTCATCCTTCAAACCTCCACCACCTAGAAGGGAAAAGAAAGCAGGCACTTAGGAACACTATCACCTGCAAGTTCTTCATTATGTCACACACTGTTCTGACTTGAAAATATATCACGGTTCCTTCATTGTCACTGGGCAAAAATCCTGGAACTACCTACCTAAGATCACTGTGGCTGTACCTTTGCCCCACAAAAGTTTAAGAAGATGGCTCATCACTACCTTCTCAAAGGCAATTTGGGATGAAAAATAAAGGCTGACCCTGCCAACAATGCCCACATCTCATGAATAAATAAATAAAAGAACCTAATGGCGGGATTTTCTGCACCCACCTGCCGCTGCGTTCTTCCGGTCCCACCTCAAGTCAATGGACTTCTGAAAGATCCTGGATCATGTGATGAATAAGTCAACTAGTTTTCTAGGGCTTAGATTATTACCAGTATTGCCCATATTCAGTTTCAAAATAACTTATTTTATTTATGTATTATGCATACCTTTTTCCAGAACTCAAACCACTGTATTATTCATTCAATGTGCAGAAGATACAGGCCATTTCAAGAATGAAAAAGATAGGTTATCTATATTTTGCCAATGCTTGGTGACAATCTTATTCAACGTAAAGGCCAATTAATACAAGCTGGCACATATAAATACTCTTCTAGTTTATTCAGAAGAAGAAGTTCCATTTATGCTCAATGACAACCAGAATTGAAATAAATCCTGGAAAAAGGCATACTTTATCTGAAATCTGAAGGAAGAGCCATTGACTTCTGTGTTCTGTCCTTAATAATGTTCCAAGCTAGACTTTGGATCAAATTATGTAGCAGGTAGAAGCTAAATAATTGCTCAGACCGTTCATCTTCAACCACAATGCATCTTTAAATATAATTTTTTGGCACTAAATATGGAAAACATTGAGATACAGAGACCATGACTTCCTTCAGTTAAAATATTTCAATCAAGTAATTAGTGTGTAACTTCTAAGTGGTGAATGGTACTACAATAATTTGTTAACATCCAACATTTTTCAGACGATTATGTTCAAAAAAAGAATGACATTGTGTGACCCTGTAATCCCTATCAGTTTTGTCAATTCCAGCATTTAGCATAATTGCTTGTCCAGTGACAAAATAAATCAGCTTTTCTTTGCTAAAATTTTATAGACACCAGAAATGAGCTTTGCAAAGTTTTGTCATGACGCCAATAAACATTTTAATGAAAAAAAATTAGGAGGAAACTAGCTAATAAGCATCACTGAAAAAGGAATAGCCAGTGAACAATATCTAATGCATCACTATTTAAAGTAAATATTTCAGTAGGGTATTTTCCCAAAACTCTTTCCCCTTCAATGAATATCCTACAACTATATTCCCCATCAAGGCTATTCTGTCTTGTCTGGGTAACTTCACATTAGAAAAGGTTCAGGGGAGGGTCACTGGATCAATAGCTAGTTTTAAAAAAACCTTATCTATCACATTAGGCTCACGGAGTTGGGTCTATTTATTTACTCTTGGAAAGCATAGACTGCTGGCAGACTTGACAAATACTTAAAATGGCTGTCTACATCTGAACAGATTATTTGAATTCAATTGTTACTATATGTGAAGTGCTGCTTCAAGACACCAATGGTATGCTCTTTAACAATCCTGATACTGGCATGGATCTAATTCTTTTGCGCAATGGTTAACTCTGTGAATCATGATGCAAGGATGCGATTAGGCAGGGTAAAAGAGGAACTACCTTTGAAGTCTCCTTTACTTTAAAATAGGATTCTTACAGTGAAAATATCATGATGACTGCCTGACAAATATTGCATTTTGTAATATGTACTTCTTCAGAATGTAGATATTGCTTGCAAGGCCAGCATTTATTTTCCATTCCTAATTGCCTCGAGAAGTTAGTTCTTGGTGTGATAACACTTTAAGGAAATGTGCAAATGAGCAAGTAACCAGATTGGAAAGCAGCATGTGACCAGCAGTTAGTAGTGTGTGTAGGAATTGCAACTATGTTGTCCCTGTGAGTAATGAATGCTGAATCTCTAAAGTAGATCTGTCTGCTGAGCCATCCTGTACCATATCTTCAAGTAAATGGAATCTATGTATTTACCAATCCTGGCGTGAGATTGCTGAGTTTGTGTAAAGCAGACAGAGAAACACAACATGGTGGCAGTGATGTGAATTTGAAGACCACAGGAGGAGCTACAGACAATATTTGGTGCAATACAAAGGAAGCAGAGTCCCCCTGTAGATAGTGCTTTACAAAACAGTGAGTACCTGATTTGTAGAATAGCTGGATCAGTGGTTAATGGAAGCAATAAGTCAGTTCAGAGTTGTGCTATACAGTCAGTTTTGAATTGGGCAATAAAAGCTGCAGGGCCACCAATAAATCCTTGGGTGCCATTCCTGTGCAAAAGACAAAAGTGTGAGAAATGGGGGGGAAATCTGAACTGTAGCAAAAAAGAGGGAAGAATGAAAAAAACACATAGCAGCTGCATTGACAAATCTCTCCACAGAGTAGAGAGGTTACAAATTCCTTACATCAGGTGCTTCTGTAAAAGATAGGGAACATCAGGAAGATGACCATCAAATTCCCCAACATGAATTGGAAGGTCACAGGTGCCCTATCTGAATCTAGGCTTTTCAAACAAAGGGTGGAATTAGGCTTTTTAGATTTATCTGTCACAGAACTGGATAAAAAAGCAGTGAAAATAAAGATAGCTTTTGGGAACGAAGGATTGCACAGGGTCATTCGGGGCTGTCTGAGGAGGATTGGAAGGATCCTGCGGAACATTCTGGAGAATCAGCTTCATGTAAAAGTGAATTTCGGGATTTACCTTTTGCAGCAGATGTCCTATAGACAGCAGCCGCAAAAATCAATTGATTAGTTCTTCAGCAGGTGCCGTGATGAGGGCATAGACTGCAATTTTTCAGAAGTTGAGTTGTCTGAACAGATAATGGAGCTGCTTATAGCTTCAATGCTGATCAATGCCTTCCAAAAAGACCTTTTGTAGTAAAAGAAAGGTCACAATATTGACATACTGTTAAAAGATGGCAGAAATACAAAGCCATTGTGACCGGACAACAGCACTTGCAAACATTAGATGCAGCTACCAATATTGGTGTGGTAACCAGGGATCAGAAAGCAAGCAAGCTGTGTGGTCTGCTGCACCCACTGTGAAGTTGTCCTGCTTTCCAAGATCTTTGCAGGGTGTGCAGTGTAAAAGGACATTGAGCTTGCCTATATAGGAAATCTTGCTCTGGAGATGCAACCAAAGGTTACAATAAGATACTTTTTATTTGGTTGTATGTGCAGTGTACTGTCAACAACAACAGGGAGCTCACCAGAGACATACATAAGCGCAAGCACATACACAAGGCTAGTAAGCAGACAGACCAGGGTGAATGTTCAGTGGAAAAATCTTCAACGAGAAAGCAAACAAGCTTTCCACATTGTGGACATGACATGATATGTGGATGAAAGTTAAACAGTTAGACGCTTTCGCTACAATCAGCAATAGCAAGGTTACTAGCGCACACGGAACTCAACATTGTGACCATACATGAGACACCAAGGTGCCAAGTGAGGCAGAAGAGGCCAAGCATCGAGTCAGTCCATCGCCTACAACAGATATACGCAGATAGATTCGACGATATAGGAAACTTCAGAGGTGATGCTGTATTAAACCTCAGAAAAGTTGCAATTTCCATTGATTGATCTTCCTAGAAAGTGCAGAGTGCAAAACAGGAGAAGCTTAAGAGTCAGTTGGAAGACGTGGGGCAGAATTTTACATTCCACGGGCGGGCGCGCGCCCAACCCAAATTGATGTAAAATTACGCGAAATGACGTTGAGTGGGTGTCCAGGTGTCATCGCGTACTTGCATGATATTTCGCTCGGCAGGTGGGCATGGCAGTCGGATGAACACCCACCGACAATTAACCAGGCAATTAAGCCTATTAACTGTGCAATTGTATGCAATTTTTTGTGGCCCCCAACCTTACAGTTGGTGGATGGGCAATTGGCCAGGCAGCCTTTACATTTTTGATGAAACCTCATTCAAGGATGGGATGAAACCTCTGTTAGGATATAAAATAAAAAGGAATATCTGGGGACAGCATTTTTATGAGCTATGCTTTCAGGTGCTTGATTTTGAAGCAGGGACATTTTTTGCAGCATTTTTGTACTTTCTTTTATTATTTGGATGTCTGCAGCTCCCCGAGGCATCTGCCTGCCTTTAGGGAGCTCAGTAGAAGCACTCAGCTGCGCCCACTGTGATGTCGGCTCTCACCCTCTTCCCACCCCCACCCCGGCAGCGCTGAGCATTTCAGTGCGTGTTTCATGCTGGCTGGCTGTAAATTGGCCAGCCAGCGTGAAATCGTGGTCGGGGGCCCATTTACTGACTACTCCAGGGCCCGCCGATCGTGCGTGCCCGATGAGCGCAAAATTCAAGTCATGAAACATTATCCATCCTGTGCATCAGCACACTGGTGCAATTCCATCATGCACATACTGAAAAAATATGGCACAATATGGGTATGCTTGGATTTAAGACATCTAAATCTTGCTCTAGAGATACCAACATAAGATTCCAACATTAGAAAAGCAAAGTTTTTCTCCAAGTTTGACCCCAAACACTTTATTGTTTGAAACAAAAACAGAATTACCTGGAAAAACTCAGCAGGTCTGGCAGCATCGGCGGAGAAGAAAAGAGTTGACGTTTCGAGTCCTCATGACCCTTCGACAGAACTTGAGTTCGAGTCCAAGAAAGAGTTGAAATATAAGCTGGTTTAAGGTGTGTGGGGGGGGGGCGGAGAGAGAGAGAGAGAGAGAAGTGGAGGGGGGGGGTGTGGTTGTAGGGACAAACAAGCAGTGATAGCACTGATATTGTTTGGTTTATTTGGCAGACGGATCTCACTTTCCAGGCATCATTCAGAAGATACTGCTTCCAGAGATTACCTTTAAGTTTATCCATCATTCAGGATCTGTTCCAGTATCTTACGGGCAGAATTACTGGTGGATGCGTATGCATTGCCGATGATATTGCAGTGATGAGCAAAGGCAAAAAAGAAGATGGCCGAAGTCTACACTCAGTGGTGTCAGCTCATCATGAAGGACTTGTCTTCAACAGCAATAAATGCCAAGTGTATGTAGGTCAGACTAACTTTTTGAACTCTATTTATTAAAAGTTCTAGAATCCGTCCTGACTCAAGCAAACTCAAAGAAATACAACACGTGCCTGCTCCCCAGGACGAAGAGGACTCTCAGAGATGCCTTGGATTTTCAATTTCTTAGCGCCATACATTCCCAATTTTGATAATAAGAGCTCTCAAACTGATGATGCTTTAAGGGATGGTATGGCAGGAGGATACTCAACATGTATTCGAGTAACTTAAACAGGCATTGTCAGAAGACATGCGTCCTACAATACTATGACCCTTGAAAAGAGACGGTCTTAGAGGTTGATGCATCTCAGAAAGGGGTAGGAGCGCGCATTATGCAGGATGGCAAACTAATTGCATTTGGCTCCAAAACCTATTGCAACCACAGTCCAATTATTCCAAACTACAGCATGAGATACTTGCTCTGGTATTCAGCATCACAAGATTCTGCATTTCCCTATTTGGCAAACAATTCATTTTTGAGACTAGCCACAAATCATTGGAAATGACTTGGCGCAAGCCACTGATGAGTACCCCAGCCAGTTCTGATAAAAATACAGGGATACAACTTCGAAGCCTGTTGCAAACTGGGTAGCAAAATGGTTACTTCAGTCACACTGAAATAGAAAATGTGCTCAATGTCAATCTGATGAGTGTTGATCACACAAATGCAACCAACTTCAGGTGGAAACAGCAAATGATCCACGACTGAAGGCATTATGGAGAAATATTGTAGCAGGTTTGCCTGTAAAAACGGCGGTAAGCACATACATATTGGAATCTCTTGGGCACATAATAAGAAATCATAATTTAGAAAGTCTGATGCTGAATGGAAAGATCGATGGTAAAAAAGATCAAGGTAGATAAAGAACGATCTTTCTCACAAACCGGTTGAATGTACCACCACGAAGATGATCCACGCCTCCAGAACAAGATTAACATGGGGGTCCATGGTCATCAATGCCTTGTTAGGGTGTGGTATCTGAGGAGAGAGAGAGAAGGAGGGGGAGACAGAGAGAGAGAGGGAGAGAGAGAGAGAGGGGCTAAAGCATCAAATTCACAATACTGTTAGTCGTTAAACACTGATCCCAAAAGATTTCCTCCCACTCTTCGGGAAATTTCCTAAAAGTGTTCATAAAATTGTTAGGTCGACAAGTCAAATTTGGGTTAGTCACAAGCGTTGTGATAGGATGGTAACATTCTTTATAGAGCTGAATTAGTTTCATTGTTAGTGAACGCTATATGAAAATGGTTCTATAATTTATCGCTAATCTTCACTCTCTGCAATGAATTGCTTGGTCAATCAGAATTAAAAAGTTGTGCAATAGTTAACTTGAAGCAATATTAATACTGTCATTATAATCATTATAATGATAAATGCCCTAGGTATATAGCGCAATTAAGATGTTCCACATAATTAATTTCACCTGGACTTAAAACTTTGTGTCTTACCACCTTGATCGATGATTTCGTTTCTCATTAGTTAAACATAATTAGTGGATGGATTATGCATTTCATACGTTCTGATTGACTGACCACTAAGTGATAATTTTTCTTGCAGCCCTCTGTTCCAGAGTCATTATTTACATTTGGTGCACTATGAGAACTCTATTGACTGACAAGTAACGTCCAACTTGCAGTAAACTGTGGGACAGGCTTTTGGCTCAATTTTCAAACAACTTTGTTTCTTGTGTCAGCATAGCACTTACTGAAGACTGCACTCCATCCATATTAATGGAAAAGTCTCTGCAGCTGGAACTCTGGAAGACAACCTCTCTAATTAAGCCGATGATTTTTTTAAAAACTGAGATAATTAATGATTATATTCCATGATAATCAGTATCATTTACCATGGGCAAAATTTTGCCCTTAGTGGGCGGGCTTGGTGGGGGCGATCAGGAAGCCAACCGCTGCCTGCGATCAGCACCGTACCGCGATTTCACATTGGTGGGCCAATTAAGGCCCGTTCAGCGTGAAATGCAAACAGCAGCGCTCAGTGCTGCCTGTGCCGGGGTTGGGGGGTGGGGGGGGGGGAGGTGGGGGGTGGTGGTGGTAGGGGGAGTGATGAGGAGGGTGAGTAGGCCAAGCGCACGTCTAAGCGCTTCACAATCTCCCTGAGGCACAGAGCTACCTCAGAGAGGTGAAGAGATATAAAAGAAACTAATAAAGAGAATAAAAATATAATGAAACATGTCCCCTCACTCTGTCACAAGAGCAGGAACATGTTATTAATTCAGTTTTAAAGCTTTTATTCTATCTTCATTTGCTTTTGGAAACCTCATCCTGCCCATGGATGAGGTTTCCAAAAAAATGCAAAGGCCGCTTGGCCTTTTTGCCTACCTGCCAACCATAAGGTTGGACGGGCAGTAAAAAATGTAACTTAATTGATTACTTAATGGCCTTAACAGGCCTTTTAATCGTTGGTGGGCGCGCTGCCGACTCCGGCATGTGCCTGCCAACGGAACTATCGCAAGACTGCGCGTTGACGTGAGCATGCTCAGCTGACATCAGTGCACATCGCTTCCTGCTTGGGAGCACATCCGCCTGCCATGCAAAGATTTCTGCCTATGTTATTAGAAGGCAAATAATACCTATGTTTTGTTATAATTGCTGATTTGAATAGATAGGTGAAAAACATAGAAGCAACAACTGGACTTCATTTCAATTAGATTGGGAAGGGACAAAGGGCTAGATTTTCAAATCACATCTGCATCCATTCCTGCCCCCCTGGCAATTAAAAATCAAGCCTGAAGACTGGTAAACATCAATGAATACGTGGTTGCACCTGACATAAGAAACAATGGCCCAGATTTTGTAGTGGTATTGGAGGCGAAACCGACAGTGTTTGCTATCATTACCCAACGCGCCCCCCCGAAACTGACAGCAGCTTTAAGAGTTTTCACACACACTGAATAGCACAGGAATTCAGAAGATGCCTTTGGTGAGTCTACACGCCTCTCTAGGGTGCACTGTAGAGGTTCCAGAGACTTTAATTTTCCTTGCAAACATGAACTGATGACAACTTCCAGTCTAATGCTGTTAGTCTCACTGTAAAGCCCTGGAAAAAGTTATATCTCATTGAAAGAGATGTAAATGGGTTATTTTCAGTGCACTAACTTCATAATTACAGCTAAACACCCTTACTGGACCTGAGAGCTAATTTGTGAAATACAAATTTCTCCACGATGATTAAAACTTCCAAACATTTCTAAAAACATTAAAAACACCCTTTTGTAAAATGCTGTTTCTCTTTATTTCTGTTTCTATCTTAATACATTTATTTTGCTGTATGAAAATATAAATGAAAAGTGAAGTATTTTCAGAGCTTTTAATTTCTTGGTCTGCTGTGTGTGAATACTTAAATTTAGTTGGTTACCTGCTTACTGACATCATTGCTGCTACATACCAAGACATTCCCTTGATGAGACACCAGATTTTAAACTGGTGTGGGGAAAGGGGAAATTCCCATCTCAGATGGCTAAATCACAGTGAGTAGCTTTCTCCAGCAGTGAGCACTGTCGCTTCCCCAGTGACCACAAAATCTGACTCATTGTTCAGTGCAAACTGAGGAATGCAAATGTAATAAGAGGTTTTGAAAGGAAAGGAAGACTTTGTAGGATGAATACTTAAGGAACATGAACAACTAACAACTAGAATTAAATGTGTATACTGCTCGCAAGAATATTGACCAGTTAGTATGATAGGAATGTATGCAAGTAGAAGGTAGGCAAGGGAGGGATTCTCAATGTCATAAGTAGAGGAATGATATTATTGGTAAGGGATGACAAACTGACTGTGAAGTGGATATAAGAGTGGAAAGAAAAATCATTTGGCTAGAGCACTATGGTCAAAAGAATGATAAATGGAAATGATCGCCAGCTCAAGGTGTTTAGATTAGGATTGAAAAATTAATGATAGGTTTATATACTGCAGTGCGGTTCATAGCCAGGCAATGTAAGCTGGGACTTTGATAATTTTGAATCGCATTCTGGGGTTACTGATCTTTGACAGGTAAGACTGTATAACTGCAGCATAGTCATCTAGTTGATGAAAGCAATACAATAGTTTCTGTAAGATAAAAGCAAAAAACTGCAGATGCTGGAAATCCAAACCAAAAACAAAAATACCTGGAAAAACTCAGCAGGTCTGGCAGCATCTGCGGAGAGGAGCACAGTTAACATTTCGACTCCGAATGACCCTTCTGTTTTTGGAATGGATTTATGTAAGAATTATGGGTCACCACAAGTTTAGCCAATCTTGTACCATGTGTTTCAGAGGTCACACAGTTCAGCAACCAGTGACTTCATTCTTGTTATCCTTTATTAAAAGGATATTTGTATCTTGCTTCAAATAATATTAGTTAATATTGATGTACTTACCAATTATAACCAGTAGTGGACAGAACTTAAGGTCCTTTGCTTTAGAAGTATCTGCACAGAGGAAACTCACAACCTCTCTTCCACCTTGGCTGCTGAATTCAAAAAGAAAGATACTGTGCGATGAGTGTATTCAAATTAATTTGCTCATGCATTTATTTTTCTATTTTCCATTCTTTTTCAAAGTAATCATCTTTTATTTATGCACATTTCTTTCACCTGAAGCAATGAGAAATGCACCAGGAACCCCTTTACTTCTAGTGGCCTACATGCTTTGTATGTTGATAGGTCCACCAGTTTCCTTTAGCAAAACACATCATAACTCAGAGTTTTATCTGAGGGCAAGTCTATTCAGCACAATAAGTAGTGATCTCAAGGGTCAACATCATTGGAAGTCTTTATGATGCTACCTTTCATTTATTTTCTTTCCAAGGGGTAACCACATGACTTCAGTTCTGATGGTTTTTGATATCTCTATAAAACTGGAAGAATTACTGAAAAAAGGTCAATGTCATAAGTAGGTTTGCAAAGTTAATAGGAAGAGGGCCCAGGATCCAATTTTCATTTTTACTGGGAGAAAAAAATTACTGGAAAAGATGAAATCAGAAATAGTCCAATTAGTTAGTCCAGTGACTTTAGTTCTGAAGAAGGGTCATACAGGCTCGAAATGTTAACCCTGTTTCTCTCTCTCCTGCTGAATTTTTCCGCATTTTCTGTTTTTATTTCAGATTTCCAGCTTCCACAGTATTTTGCTTTTATATTAACAAATGGGACTTTGCTCATGCAATTCATATATATCTTACCCATAACACATAAATAATAAGATAAGCTTGTTCTAGAAAATGTTTGTTGCAAGGTTATTAACCAGCATCATTGGTCATTTGAAAATAAATAGGAACATTTGAACATCTTAAACATGCAACAGTAATGTATCAAACAGCCAAACTTCAGTTGTGTCAAATATTTTATGTTCTTTGTGGAGTGAGGAATTAGAAAAATTAGTGACTTGAAAATTATTACAGAATTTATCATAAAGAAGCCATTAGGTTCAACATGTAACTATTACTTCTTTAGCTAGAGCTATCAACTCGAATGCCTTTTATCTCTTGCCCTTGCATATTTTTCCTTTTCAAATATTTACTAATTCCATTTTCAAATGATCTTATGGTCTCTAATTTACAGAAATGTACGATAAAACATGCCATATTTCAATAGCTTACTGTGTGAAAAAATCTTCAAACTATATGCTTTGTTCTTCTAGTGATGTTGATATTAGTTTGTCAACTTGCGAAAATAATCTTTCATTATTTATCTTTCAATGTGGCTGCAGGTTTAGTGCAGGAGGAAGCTTCATGTTCTTGTACAACTAACACAATTTCTGGATCAAGAGAAGGTTATATACCTTCCAAGGTTTTTTGGAAAATTGTGGTTAATATCTCCACTATTTTCAATCTTTTTGAGCATTCTGGCATTCATACCAACTGAACCTGGTGACTTCTCTATTTTTAATCACATTAACTGTGATTGAAGAGCTTCCTTTTAATCATTTATCCCCAGTTTTGGATCTTCCACGTCTTGCATTGTTCTGTGCTTTCACCTTCCTTTATAAAAGCTAAAAATTCACCCTGGCTGAAGCCAAATGTCTATAGTGTCATATCCTACCATTCTTGTTATTAATATTAGCTCCCTGACTTCATTTATAAAGCACTGCAGGTTCACATGAAAGTACTTTATTAATGCCACATTCTTAATGCTCAGTATCTTTTTCTCTTAATGTTTATCTTGTCCTTCTTCTTAATATATCTCCTATCCATCCTGGGGTACACCTCTCCATTACTTTCCCACAGCAGCCGTACTATTTTAGATAGCTTTGCTCTTTCCTAGCTCCCTCCTATGAACCAAGATTTCTTCCTCCCTTATTTTTATTGGTTTTAAATCTTCTCCTACTCTAAAAGGATTTTGATACTGATGTGAGCTTAGCTGTAGCCCATCCAGTTTGTCAAACATTTGCTCATTCAGAATTGGATATGGGGGTGGAGGTGGGGTGAACCAAGCAGGCAGATCTGCTAGTCTCACCAGAATCCCCACCCCACTCTGCAGGTTCCACCACCTTTACTCTCACTCCCTCCCGACCATGGCAAAGCATCCCTTTGGTCTGTCCGCAAGCATGACCCAGACCTTCCTGTCACTTGGCATTTCAACACACCACCCTGCTCTCGTGCCCACATGTCCGTCCTTGGCCTGCTGCAATGTTCCAGTGAAGCCCAGTGCAAACTGGAGGAACAGCATCTCATCTTCCGATTAGGCACTTTACAGCCTTCCAGACTTAACATTGGGCAGAATTTGCTGCCTGTTGGGTGGGCGGGCCCGACACAATCTCCAGCAGCGGGGAGCCGATCCATGCCGGAGAAGCGGGAGCCGCTGCCGTTTTACATGCGTGGCCCAATTAAGGCCCGCCCAGTGTGACATCCGGCGGGAAGCGCTATGCACTTCCTGTGTGGGTGGGGGGGATTCCCCGAAATCGAGAGTGCACTCTTTCGCGCATGCGCTCGAAAGAGCGCACATCTCCCTGAGGCTAAGTTCTGCTCACGTGAAATGGGACATGTTCATAATTTATATAATAAGTTTATTAAACTTTTTAAAACCATACATGAAGCCTCATCCCGCTGGTGGATGAGGTTTCATGTTTTATCTAGTTGCCGCCGGGGCTCCTGGCCTGCCCGCCAACCTTAAGTTTGGACGGGCAGGTCCTTTAATTGCTTAATTGATCCTGTCAATGGCCTCAATTGGCCATTGACAGGTCAGTGGGCCCGCAGCTGATTTTGCCGCAGGCCCACCTTCCTGAAAATTTAAATGGGGTGGGATGACATCAGGGGTTCTGCCCGATGTCATCCCACGTCATTTTATGTGTTGGTGAGCAGGCCCCGCCCCCTGCTCGCCAACGGCAAAATTCTGCCCAATGAGTTCAACAACTTCAGACCATGAATTCTCCCCTCTATCCTCACCCCATTTTCTGTCCCCCTTTCCTACATTTATTTTTATTTTTATTCAGCTATTCATTGTTTTAACCCTTTTTTATTCCCCCATCTGTCCCGTTTTCCATCCTGATGAGATTTTTCTAGCATTTTATGTTTTTGTTTCAGATTTCCAGCATCTGCAGTATTTTGCCGTTATCTTAGTGTTTAATTCACTGCCGCTTCTCTTCCAGGGATGCCTACCTTGAAGAAGTACTGCTCTTCTCCCCAACAGGATTTCCGTTTGTCTCTTTTGCCCTGTTTACCTTCATTGCTTTCCATTTCCCTTCTGATGTTTGACAAGGTGTTTAACAAAACTCGCTTTCACAGACATATTTCCTTCCTCAGTGACTGTCTCTGTCTCCAACTTACCCCACGTGGATTCCAACTGAAGTTCCAACCCTCATGTTTTGAATCCACCCAGGATTACAGGTATCTCCGGGACATACAACGTTCCTTGGACTGCTGTTCTTACCGCATCCTGAGATCCATATTAAGTGCCATGCACCACCATATGAACACACTCAACCTCTCTCTCCAGCAAGAAACTTTTCCTATTCCTTTCAGGTGTTAAGGAACGTAAAAGCTCCAGCAACTTATTGATACCAACATCCCATCCTGGACTCTCCACCCCTTCCCGTCCCTCTGACCCCCATCCCTTCTTCTAATCCAAGCCCTTGCTGTGTATTCGCCATACCCTCTGACCTTACCCACTCTGATGCTAAACATTCTGTACTTAGCAAAGGACTCAGATTCATACCCTTATGCCCTCACCTCAATGAATTTCGGGGTTGGCATGATGCTGAACTCTTCTTCTGCTCCTTTGTCTCCGTGCTCACTTCTTTGGGCAGGAGTCTTGCCCCCGTTCCACGGATCTTTCACCTGCCTCCAGTATTCTCCCTCCACCTGGACCCCTCCCTCTGGCCTCTTATCTACTCAATCTTTTCATTGAGAAGTGTTGGTGTGACATTGGCCGTCTCAATTTCTCTGCTCCTCTTGCCTACTCTAACCTATCTCCTCCTGAACTTGCAGCTTCTTGGCTGTGTCTCCATGATATGACCCTGATCACAGAGCACAAGCGATTTACCCTCAGTCAGGGCTCAAACATTCACAAAAGCAATGTGAAGATCTAGGGAGTGTCCTCACTGCATGTCGTCATCATCCTCCTGGAACCTGGTGACTTTTAGGGCCTCTGCTGTGTCTCCATGACATGAGCCTGAGCACTGAGGGTATGTGCACTGCCATCAGCCACACAGGAGTCAAATGTTCACAGATGTAAGGTGAGGATGTCAGGATTGTCCTCACTGCATCTCATCACCATCCTCCACGAATCTTGTGGCTATGAGGGCCTCCCGAGTGTGCCTGCCTCATCTGGTCAGTACAATGGCCTGATCGCCCACATCCTCACCTTCAGGAGTTCATCACCATCATCAACTTCGATGTCCTCCTCATCGGAGGAGATGTAAATCTCCTCCATCTCCTCCTCAGCCAGTTTCTACCCCCTTTGCAGCGCCAGGTTGTGGAACATGCAGCAAGCGATGATGATGCACGATACTCTCGCTGGACTGTATTGCAGTTCTCCACTGGATCTGTCGAGGCACTGGAGCTGCATTTTCAAAATGCCTGTTGTTTTCTCCACCAGAATCCAGGTCGCGGCATAAGCCTTGCTCTGCTGCAGTCTGAAGCCACTGCACATCAGCCACGTCCTCTGTGTGTAGCCCTTGTCTCCAAGGAGTCGACTCTACAGCCTCTCTGGACCCTGGAAGATGTCAGGGATCTGAGATCTGCTACGGATGTAGGAATCATGAACACTCCCTGGGAATGTGTGCAGACCTGTAGGATGTGTTTGTGGTAGTCGCACACCAGCTGAACATTCAGCGAGTGGAAGCCCTTGCGGTTGACATAGTTGACTGATTGTTGCCACAGAGATCTAAGCGCCATGTGAGTGCAGTGGATGGCACCCTACACCTGTGGAAAACCTCAGATCTGAGCAAATTCCAACACTCTCGCTTCCTGGCTTTCCTGATCCGGGGCGAAATGCACAAAGTTCAATGCCTTCATGAAGATGATGTCCATGACCTCTTGGATATACTTGTGCATAGAGGCTTGCGAGATTTTGGACAGGTCTCCTGTGGAGCCCTGGAAGGAACCACTGGTGTAAAAATTGAGCACTGCAGTCACTTTTATCGTCACTGACAGTGAATGCCCCCCATATCCCCATGGCGCCAAATCCTGCAGCAGGTGGCATATGTGACCATCTAGTTCCCTAGGCATGAGCAGTCTTTGGCTGCACTAGTTCTCAGTCATCTGCAGGAATGAAAGGCACCATCAATAGATCCTGGGTCTAGTGAGGCACCTATAAGCGATGGCTCGCTGTGGATCTTCAGCAGCTTGTGCAGCAGGCCCTGTCGCACCTTCATCCTCATGGAGGTGCCACTCCTTTTGGAAAAGCCACTCTCTGCTTCTACTTCTCTGGTCTCTGTAAGCCAAGAGGCATTCCGCTAACTCATCAGGCTCCATGATCCTGATGTTCTCCTCCTGCAGGATCACAGAGAGAGACTTGTGGGTTAGCATAAATGCCCAAAGTACCTCTCTTGGTTAAATCTGAAGGTCCTTTCACACATGCGGGAGAGTGCTGGCCACCACTTGGATGGCCAGTGTGTAGTGCGGTCATTGGCTGTCCACAACCCCACCCACCTCCACCCCACTCCGCTTGACTGATTGTCAGCAGCTTCAGCCATTGGACTGCACGCTGTGCTCTCACTCAGGCACAGACATTCTCCTAACCCACATTGCAAGGCTGCATTGTTAGCGTGAACCATGATAGATACTGGTCCACACCTCAATAAAGACATTGCAAGGGGCTGTGAGCACTTCCACCAGTGACTGCACCATGGCCACCTTTCAAAAGGGGATTGTACAGCTTGCCGAGTTGGCCAATTGCTCTGCTGCCCCTTAAAACGCACATTGATTTGCAGTCTGCGCCCGAGGGGTGAAAAGTTCTGGAGCATTTGGTGGCATTTTCATGCTTTTACCTTGCTTGAGTGGGCAGAAAAACTTCAGAGGTCCAATTTCAAGCATGTCAATGGAACTGCAGCAGAACGGTCTCATCTGCAGAAGAATGTTCACTTTTGACAAGCTTTTCCAAGTACGTGGCCGCTTCCTTCACCCCCACCTCCCCCACTCTTTCCTTCAGTCTGTCTGTGCTGCCTTTCCCCCCACCCCCGTTTCGGTCTAACCTGCACCAGAGCCAGTGTCCTGGCACCACAGTGAAAGTCAGCCAGGGAAAAGCGACTTGTCTGTACCTCACGCAAATGAGCAATGCCTCATCCTTGATGTTCGATGAGCGCTCGCGAGCGCTGAGCGCTCACCTCCGAGTTCCCCTCGAAGTTCAGGTTGCCAGGTGCATGCCTTTTAAAGGTGGTAATGAAGCACGCCATCCTGAATTCACACTGACGTGGGTGGTAAATTTGACAAGGGGGCATGATTCTGGCGAGCAGGGATTATAATTAGATGCAAATTTATTAAAACGACGTTCCCAACGTGTGGTGGCAGGAAATGAGGCCCGTTATTAATGGGCGGAGTGGACGATCGCAAACTGGCTTCACGATGGTGAAAAACCGATTTTTGGCCTTTCCGCTATATTGTCCCCTTCCTGCCCGCCATGATGCCTGACACCAATGGGGCTGGAAAGTTCCAGCCTAAATTGGTGTGCTCTACCAGCATAAGAAATGACTAAATGAGAACTAAGTGTTTGCGATTAAATTAGCTTAATATTGAAATTTGCATACATTTAGCGATGAATTAATAACTTTGCTAATAAGATAAATAAGGTTTGTTAGATTTACATCAGCCTCCTTATCAGACTATTTTTTGAAGTTTTATGAAAACTGAATCTTGTTTGGATGTAAGATTGAAGAAAGAGCCCTTATCAGCCTAAAATCATTTCCGCTACTAGATGCATAATCAATTACAACATAGGATTCATTGTCAGTTTGTGGCATTTGTAGACAAAATTCCACACCCTTCACAAAAACAAGAATGAGCATTGCTTTTGCTTGCATTCCCAAGATTTGCCATTAGCATTCTCGGCCACAAAACTCTGCTCCCTCGAACCATTGGTTTTGGTGCTACGGAAGCCTAATGAGTTGAAAAAGGTGGTTGAACTGTTTCCAGTCAATTGTGGTGCAGCCAGCATGGCACACCATTCTAATAAAGGCATTGGTGTGGGCAGGCCACGTGTGCACCGGAAGCACGCAGAGTGGGCAGATTGTGATGTCACTCAACAGCAAATACTGATTTAGCTCCTGATCTGCTATTTTGGACCTTGTAGGTCCAGCTCGTGCCCTCTGTTAAGCACTCCTGGCTGAATATACCACTAGTTGCACAGGGGAACTCCCGCTACCGATATTTAAAGGGATCAGGTGAGATGCTTTTGACTTTCTTTCACTTTGTGCCTGAAGTACTGTGAGTGTTGGAGGAACTCTGAAAAACTGTTAAGAGTCAGATGAGAGTGCTGTTGGACTCTTCCAAGGAGTTCAGAGGGTCCCTTTCTAAGACTGCATCCAGTCAGCAGCTTACTTCATGCTGGGCTGTGTTCTGAGATTGAGTCCTTGTTGTGAGAGGTGGCCAAGTTGGTACTATTGATAGAGTTGATCAGCAGGCACTTCTTACGTGGAAACTTTTGGTTTATTTGCAAAGATACTGCGCAGCAACTACATGTGTGATTTCACTTCAAACTCTATCTCTACACTACTAATTACAGATGTAGCCCATGCTACTCAACTATTGGGTATTAAAAATCATGTGATCTTCCTTAACAAACATTATTCTTAAAGGTATGTTACACACTAAATAAAACCATAATTACCACATTCCTCCCCTTTTACTCGGATGTACATTTTATAATTACAAGTACAATTTTCTCAAGAGAGCAAAATTCTTACACTGGTAAGTAATTTACAAGTTCAGTCTTTTTGGGGATTTCCTTATGCGTGTGGAACGTCTCAGCTCTACAACTTCAGATGCTTTGTCAGGAACCTTCTTTTCCAGAGTTGCCTGAACATCAGGTGCTTCAGTGGGCACCTGCAGTTCTGTATCCTCAACTCTTACAGGAACATCAGACATATCTGTACTGGGTTGAGTTCTCTCAACAGGAAACATTGACCTGGTCATGAATACTGGTAGAATCAATTCTTGGTGATTTGTTTCTCGCTTCCTTAGATGATCTACATGTCTCCGTGTGACTCGGCCTTCTGCCTCCATGTGGTAAGATAGAGGTCCAGTCACTGCACTTATTTCACCCGGTAACCACTTTGGTCCTTCGCCAAAGTTCTTCACATATACCATTACTTCCATGGTAAATTTCCCCTCATGACTATGCCAGTCGTGTCTAGTTTTCTGGCTTCCTTGACTCCTTTCTATCTTCCCCTCTAAATTTGGCATTATTAAGCTCAATCTTGTCCTGAGACAACGTTTCAACAATAGCTCCACAGATGTGACACCTGTTGTTGAATGAGGGGCAGTCCTATAATGGAAAAGAATGAATGCTAGCTTGGTTGCTAAGGAGTCTCCAGTTAGCTTCTTCATGCCTGTCTTGATCATTTCAACCACCTTTTCGGCCAGTCCATTTGAGGAAGTTGGTACAGTGAAGTTTTTACATGAGTGATAGCGTTGAGGCTGATAAACCATTGAAATTCAGCACTCATAAATGTAGTCTTGTATATCTATATATAGTTATGTTCATACAATAAACCAATTCTTGTTCAGACATACCTATGGCGCTGCTATCATTCCTTAGCCAGTCACAACCAAAATACAACATGGTGGCGGTTGTGAGGGACCCCGAAATCTCCAAAAATCAACTTTAAAAAAGTTTGCAAGCCTGATCTGAAAAAGGCACCAAAACTGAAGACAGTTGAAAATCTCCAAAGGAGCTCCAGAGAAAACAAGAGAGAGGCAGAAAAAACTCAACTGTTCAGTTTGCTAAGGACTACACTATAGGAAATGGTGGTTCATGAAAAATCCCAGCAGCATAAAGACTAAAGACAATAGAGGAAGGGTGAGAAAACATTGCAAAAGGCCCAAAATCTTCAAATTAACTGTGCAGTAAGCAGGTACAACCAGGAAAATTCCATTTTTAGCAGATACGGGTTTTGATACATCCCACAGTCCAGGTCTGAGGTCAGCGCCATTATGCAGGGAGATCTTGAGGCGGTAATTGAAAAAAAAATTTGGTTGCTTAAACACGATTCACCAGCAGGAGGAAAGTAGTGAACAGAACTTAATAGTAATTTTCAGTGATTATTTTAAAAATTCTGCAGAGTTTAGGAATGATTACCAAAAATAGTTAGTGACCACAGCAGGTATTAGGGACAAGGCTCATCAGTGCGATAACATTCCATTACTGCAACAGAAGTTTAAAAAGTCAAGGCAAAAAAAAAAGCTTAAAACAGCTACGGATTCCAAATTAACCTTGCCAGACTGTTTTGGGGATATGGAAAGGCCAGATCAAACATAAAATTTGGCACTATGGAGTAAGAGATTTTTTAAGATTCAGAATTGCATCCAGATTGAAAAATAAGTCTAAAGCTGAAAAAATCAATAATTTATTGTACTCTAATGGGGCAATTGCTGATGATGTTATAGCAAGACAAGGCATTAATGAAACACCAGATAAATTTGAAGAAGTCTTAAAAGCATTTATTAATTATTTTAATTTATAGAGTAAGAAGGTATTAGAAAGAGCCAAATTTAAAAAAGGAGTCCAGAAACCAGGTGAACCAGTAGGTACCTTTATCAATGACATATATTGACTGGCTGGAGGTTGCAAAAACGAAGGTGATCTTAAAACTGAGCTGATACGAGACCGCATCATAGTCGGTGTTACCAGTAACACCCTATCTGACCTACTGCAATCCAATGAAGACTTAACTTTGGAGAAGGCGGTACAATTGGTGAGACAAATGGATGTCCAGAAACCAAATAGAGTCATAATACTAAGAGGGGCAGACAAACCATGGTTCAAGAAAGCCCTCAATGATGGTAGAACTTATTAAACAAAAGAATGTCACAGACACTCCAGGGAAAAATACATCTTATGGAACAAAAAGTACAAGGTACCATTAATCCATGCTCACGCTGAGATGCCAACAAGCCCCACAGATGTGAACAGTACCCTGCAAGCACTGCAGAATGCTTTCATTGTAAAAGGTTTGGACACTTTGGAAAGATGTGCAGAACTAAATCCTCTAGATATACAGAGAATGACAAGGTAATCTTCACACACAAGGCCATTAATGAAATAGAGAAACCTCAGCAAGAAGAGGAACAACAATGTTCCCTAGATGAGATCAAAGACTCCAGATACACATTCTGGGAATTTGGATATTTGTGTCAATGGACATATCACTAATTTCAAATTGGACACAGGAGCAAGTGTAACAGTCTTGGTCAACAAAGAATCATGGCTAGTAAACCAATGGCTGAGAACAACTAAATCTTAGTTATATGGTACTGGAGCGATCAAACTACAAATTATAGGCATATTTCAAGCAACGGTCCAATACAAGAGCAACAAATACTGGGAACATTATATGTTATTTTCAATCAGGAATTTTCTCTTCAGAGCCAAAATGCCTTTCAACCTCAACCTCATTAAGAGAATAGACAGTCATTGTGGATACCAAATCGGAGCCCCTTAAACTATCCACCTGCACTGAAGATCTAGATTGGAACTACAGTGCTGATTTTTTTGACATTCTTCACAGGAGTCCAGCCCTTTTCCAAGAAGATGTCCAGAAGACAGAGATTAAATTTGTTTTCACCAGAGAGGTAGTGAACCTATTGCACCAATGTATACCTGAGTCCAACCATAATCCTTCATCACTCTGTGAGTCTGCTGAGCAGGTGGAACACGAAACTCAAATGATCACATACACTGGTACAATACCACATTCATATGACAGTGGTGATCCCTTTGTAAGTGCATCCACACCTATTCATCCACCAAGTGGTAGTCAAGGACACTGGCAGTCAAAAAAGTCCAGAACTAGAGACAGAACTGAACCTGACAAGGTCCACCTCTTCATGTTGGAAGACACTGACCTTACTGCTACACCAGGGTTACTGGAAATTGAGGGAAAGCAGGATGTTAATCAAATGCTTTCCTCACAGCTTCCTGTCTTGTCTACACAATTATTTCCGGAAGCAGCAGTCCAGGATTACCCAAGACTATACGAAAAATAGGCTACAAGGAGTCATGACCCCAGAAGTATAGAAAGGTGGACAAACCCCTCAGAAAGAACCAGGTCAACTCAACAGACAAGGTATCAAATGCAAAGAGAAGCATAAACCCATAAAATCCAATAATGTGAAAGATCGGGTTGAGGGGGATATAACAGCAGGGAGAGGAAGAAGGGGATCAAGTCTTTTTTTATTTGTTCATGGGGTGTGACCATTGCTGACTTGGCCAGCCTTATTGCCCTTGTTCAGAGGGCATTTAACAGTCAACCACATTGCTGTGGGTCTGGAGTCACATGTAGGCCAGGCCAGGTAAGGGTAGCAGATTGGGTTTTTACAACAATTGACAATGGTTTCATGGTCATCATTAAACTTTTAATTCCAGATTTTTGTTGAATTCAAGTTCCACCATTTACCACAGCGACATTCGAGCACTGGTCCCCAGAGCACTATCCTTGGTTTCTGGATTACTAGTCCAGCGACTATACCACTACACCATCCGTTGAAAAGGTGGCTTATAATGCTTCTCTGCCACCCAAGAACAGAGGCAGAGCAGCATTATAATAGGAGAGATGCCTCCACAAGGGTGGTGACAGAGAGGACCATAGGTCTTCTGATGCCTGGACTGTTCAGCAGATTTCCTTCCCAAAAGGACGTTAGTGAACCAGATGGGTTTTTACAACAATCAGCAATAGTTACACGGTCATCATCAGACTTTTAATTCCGTATTATAACTGAATTCAAATTTTAGCATCTGCCATGGTGGGATTCAAACCCAGGTCCCCAGATCATTACCCTGGGTTTCTGGAATATTAGACAATACCTATTAGCCACTGCCACCCCACTAGATCCTGATGAGAGAACCTTCCAATATATATTTGGGAGAACCAGATATTGGGAGTCAAACTGGCAATGCACCACATGCTGCAACTCTTACTGCAGGCCAACCAAGTCAAACCAAAGAAGTCCAAAGGAAGACTAACAATCTTTCAAATCTGGCAAGAGCACAATCAGGGAGAGTTGTGAATCATAGAGCCTGAGCTGTCAATTAAATAATGTTTCCTCTTAAGAGCCAAGACAGCTATTGGAATAACAGAACAGCTGATCCCCAGAGGAAACATTGTTTGATTGACAGCTCAGGCTTCCTGATCTCTGTGGTCAATTTAAAATTGTTTGTTTACATAAGTCAAGTGGTTTCAAAGGTTTGTGGTTTGTAGTTTATGAAACTTCAAAGGGCCTGGATGGCTAACAGTTTTCTTAGCTTGTTCAGACTTTTTTTTGAGCATGGGGGAAAGTGATCAAAGTATTATAATTATTCAAAACATTTTTAAACATACCATTTAACACTGTGGTATTTATTGGTTCTAGAAAGTGTGCAGTGGATCAATGGGCATGGAAGAGTCAGAGCTTGGCATTGTGGGCATGAGGGACCTGAGGAGGTGGGTGGATGGGCAGAACTTGGCATAGCAGGCATAAGGCCCTGTGACAGTGGGTGAAAAGGTAGAGCTTGGCATAGGGGGCATTAGAGAACATGGGGATGAGTGGAAGGGCAGAATTTGGCACAGGGGACATGAGGGGCCTGAGGGGTTAGGTGGAAGGGCACAGCCTGGTATGTGGGGCATGAGGGGCCTGATGGGATGTGTGGGGGGCATGAAGTGGCATGAGAGCGCTTGGAGGGTGAAGGAGTGTGAGGGGTGAGGGCTGGTGTTTTGTTTTCACTGGGACAATGTCCCACAGCACTGAGAGAAACTGTTGCTAAAATGTTCTGTTGTTAATTGGAAATCAAATTTGCAATGTACTTTGTGCAATTCATTTTTGTCACTTCTGAATCTGCTATAATGAATGCTCAGAGTTGCTCTGAAAGTTAATCTCACTATTATTCATAAGTAGACACATGTGATTTATCCTAACCAAATGTTTATTTTTCTAGAGGGCGAGAATTTTCTTGTCTATATTCGCTGGGCCTTTTAAACAGTCCACTTCTGCACCCAGAAGCCCCTGTGGCTGCCTCCTCACTTCTTCCCAGGTTGGCTGGCCCAGCGCCATCACGCACCCATCCCCAGCACTGGAGATCCCGCCTTGGTGCCTACTTTCTCTCAAGACGGCAGGGCGTCAGGAAATTTTCCAGACTCCCCCTATCTGCCTCAAGGATGAAGATCCAGGCCCACATCTCATTTTTCCCTTTTTTGACTATCAGACTATTTTAGCTAATTTTCTTTATCTTCTTATAACGTTGTTTCATAAATCATCACTTTCCTCATCATAGCCCATCAAGCTACTTTGGGGAAAATCCAGTTGTGATTCTCTAAATGTTAGTTAATATAACTGCAGTGCAATCCAACATGAGTAATAATTAATCCAATTTTACTAATCTCTTAATCTCATTGGATAAATCACATGTCTCTACTTATGAATAATAGTGAGATTAACTTTCAGAGCAACTCTGAGCATTCATTATAGCAGTTTCAGAAGTGACAAAAATGAATTGCACAAAGTACATTGCAATTTGATTTCCAATTAACAACAGAACATTTTAGCAACAGTTTCTCTCAGAATTCTATCCTAACCAAATGTTTATTTTTCTAGAGGCCAAGAATTTTCTTGTCTATATTCGTTGGCAGGCAGCATCCATTACACAGAGTTAACAATGCTGAACTTAGCTCCCTGATCTATTGGCTTAATAGACCATTTCAGTTGGAATTTTAACAACATCAGTTATGGCCCAGACATAACTAACCTATGCAATTTACAAAAAAGTGTTCCATCCTTATTTGCTGTTTCTGATTTGGCTGAATTGAGCACTTTGATCATAAGAACATAAGTTACGGAGGCATTCGGACTCCAATTAACTGGTGTGCACACTTGCCTTTGTGGTATCTTGACATTTGTGAGGACTTAAAGTGTCCCTTCTGACGCTTTTCTACACTGCTCAGCTTCAGATTAACCATCTTCTAAGGATTTTTGACGTTGAGTTCAAAGCTGAATTAAGGTTTCCTCAGCTTTTAGGGGCTAAAAACCCTTTGAGTCACGGCTTGGTTAGAACTCCAAAAAAACTCGAGTGCTTCAGATCCTTAAGGAGGAGGTCTTTTGGTTTGTAATTTTCTTTTTTACTACTGACAGTTATGTTCCAGATTAAATTAAATAATGATAAAATTGAAGTGTGAAAATTACTGGGGTGGGTAAAAAAACAACAGTATTGAAAGTCAGGAAGATGGTTCCATATCAACATAAAATTACTATTGAATAAAACGAGATTAATTAGCATTAAATGAAATTTCAATGCACCACTGATACATTTACAAGCCTAGGAGAAGCTTTTGTAAACACACACACACATATGTATATTGTATGCATATATATAATATATATATATCCACAAACACACACTGGACTGGGTGGCATATCCTGACATCTTTATTGCTGGAATCAGTTTTTAAAATCTTTGAATTTTTGTGAGTCTGACTTGTGTGGAAAGCCATTACCTCACTTAAGAGTCCCTAAATCTGATAATGGCGAAATATTCTTAAGCAGAGTTTCTTTCTGCCCAATTTGGAAGTAACTGCAGCACACCTTCTCAAAGGAAAAGTTACAGGTGTGCTTGTGTTCCTTCTGCTTTGTTCTGCAACATGAACGCCGGAGTAGCAGGACGTTGGAGGCCCACCTATTAGTATTTATGGGCAGGTCCTGATTTAAGTAGTGGCCGTTTCTGTCAAATGCAGGTGAGAGCTTCATTTCCAAATTCAGGAGGTGGCCCGGAAGATGGTTTGATTGGATTTTTGTAAGTCTCCAGCAGGCACTCAGTCTTTAATAAATTTTAGTGTCAAGTGTAGTGATTCATTTATTTTTCCTCATCTCCCTTTAATGCCTCCATAAGGTTTACCATCAGCAATTCATCAAGTTGATAAGTTTGGAGGAATTGGAGACTGGCAGAAGGATGCCAGTTATGGCAAGCTGCTCAAGTGGCACTTTGTCCTCCTGCCAGCACCTGCAACCCTACATCTGTAGAGAGAGGTTAATAAACCTGACTTTGTAGATGTTGTTGGAGGAGACTCCTCTTTCCAGTGACGGTTGTGCCAAGTGATCTATCGGTGGCAACACCATAACATGCTAATGCTTGTATAACCCAAAATGTTGCAAAATTCCTCTGAAGTAAATCAAGCATGGCATTCCATGCTCTTCATGATATTCAATTATAAAAGGCATGTCAGGCTGATTAGGAGCTGGTGTTGCCTATCTGGATGCATATCTCAAGGTGACCCCAACATTTCTGTGGACATTCCACCTGGGAATATCTGTCATATCCTGCTTTCTCCTATTGTGGACCAGCAGAGGGGAAGACAGCATGTTGTGTCATCTTCTGCAAAGGCATCAGAGGCCACTATACGGCATAGACCTTAAATGTGCACAAGGCGAATAACAGTTAGCAATGGTATGACATTTGGCTGCACATCCCTTCAACCATGCTGTAGTGCTGGCCTATAGGATGATAATATAAAGTATCACACAATAAAACCCTCCTTGCAATCATCTGATGCACCAGCCATAAAATATGAGGCTAAATGTTGAGTTGTACTGTCACTTGTTTGCAGACATGTGCCTCCAACTGAGGTTCCCTTTTCCTTCATTCTGGCCCACCATTTCTTAATCCCACCCCCCTTCAGCCTTGACAAAGACGTATTTTAATGTTTTCCACAAGCATTCAAATTTTTGTCCCCTCTTTAGAGTGCACACATTTAATTGTCCTCATCCCTTTAATTTTGATTTACACACAACTTTTGCCTCCTACCAGTGGTGTCATCCCTATGCCAGTGGAATTTGCACCTAGACACAAGAATTGTGGCTATTAGTGCTTGGGGTTCTGATGATTCTTAAAGCAGTATGAACTAGAATAGAACAATGTAACACCTGAAGACAAAATTTGCACCCTCACGCATATGGCTGTTGTTCAATAGCTGTAACTAATTACAGATGAGGAAGGCCAGTTACTCCATCTTGCATAAGAAATAGAAACAGGATTGGGTCATTTGGCTCTTTGAACCTACTCTTCCATTCTGTGAAATCATGGCTGATCTTTGATCTTAACTCCACTTTCCTTCTCAACCCCAATATCCCTTGATTCCCTTAGTGTCCAAAAATCTTTCAGTTTAGGGGTTCCCCTTTTCCCTCAGAGACCCTCCCCACATTCAAGTTTGTGACACTAGATTCACAAGTGTATGGCTTGAACAGAATGACCAGCGAGACAAGTTTCTTCTGATAATTCACAATTGCTTTATTGAATCATCCACAACCCCCCCAATACAAACTCATTTCTGACATCCCACTCAGCTCCACTGCACCCCTGAAAGTCACTGCTGCACCATGATTGTGTCTGCCAACCTCACTCTGGTCTTCATCCATCCTGTTCATCCCGCCACCCTGGACCTGGCAGTTACTGTTTGCAAAGCGATCAGCCCAAATTTGGCATCATCAGACTTCCGAGCTGCCTCTGGATGCCCGATTTAGATTTTGTAATATGCTGATGAGACCTGAGGCCCAGCTGCTCGTGAGCGATAGGCCTTCGGTTACCAGGCCTAGGCCAATTTCTCTTCTACTTTTAAAACAAAAGGACAGAAATATGGGGGTACAAGTACATGCAGCAACTAAAGAATGGTTCCATTGTTCTTAATATTCAAATAGTAAGTATCATGAAATCATTAAAAAAATACATTTTAAATGGAACACACAAAATGGTGGTATGGGTTTACTTCAAATTTAATCTACTTATTATTGTAGTTGTGAACAGAATCAATCTAAGCATAATATGTAGCAAGAAGACATCAATGTGTGCTTATCTTGGATGTTTTACTTATAATGATTTTTTAAAAATGGCACTCTGGTTAATCATTATTTGCTTGCTGGACTTATCTTTGCGATCATATTAATGTAAATCCTTATCACAATGCTTGCTTGAGTTGTATGCTCAGCTTTAATTTTTAGAATAAATTCAATTTACAACTCAACATGCGCTTTGGATTAATGGATTTTGTACATGATTGGCAGATTCACGACAAACATTTTAGCAGTTTGATTTTGAATACTTGAATACCTCATGACTCTCCATTGTATTTTTGATTAAAAAATAAATCATGTGATCTTGGTAATGTCATAGCAGTTTCTATATAGTTGGTAATGAGTTACCCACCAGAGTAATCATGCAATAGATTTATTTTCAATTCTGTCTGGAAGTTAGTGCTATCTGTGATCAAGTTATAGATACAGAGGTTGCATCTCTGTTGGGGATCTTCTCCATACCCACTCTAATTTGAGTGAAAGAGCCACATTTGTTTAGTGGTTCCCACAGCCTTTTCTCAAAGGTACAATGGAGAAGCAGGAAGACCTGACAGAAAATCTTCCTACAGTCTGGTGCCATTCCTGATCCTATTTGCATTAGTCAGTTTATCAAAATTTCCATTGTTATTTTTGCAGCCTAAGTTATGTACAGGCGGTACAGAAAGAAGAGTCAAATGCCAAGGAATAAATTGTCAAATAGATGTTGTGAACTGTGGGCAATTATATAATAGGAACATTGGTCTCCCACTGTTTCTTTCAATCCCTTGACTTTGTTTTGATGTTTAATGATATCATGGCTGATCTGTATTTTAACTCATTTAACTGTATTTACCCAGTTTGGGATCCATATTCCTAAATAATACTGCTGAGCAGAAGTTTATCAATCTCAGATTTAAAATGATTAATTTATCTAGCATTTTATGGGAGAGAATTCTATACTTCTACCATGCTTTGTGTGAAGAAGCGTTTCCTAACTTCACTCCTGAATTGCCTGCCTTTGATTTTAAAGGTATATCCCGTCTCCTAGACTTTCCTAACAGCAGGAAAAGATACGCTCTCTCTGTCCTCTCAATTTCTATCAAAATTCTATCAGCCTCAGTCAAATCACCTCTTAAATTTCTATATTCAGGGTCTGCAAGGCTAGTTTATGTAATGACTCATTTTAAACCCTTTGGCCCTGGTAACATTCCAATTACTACACTGAACTCATTTCAAGACAAATTACCCTTATAAGGTGTGTCACCCAGAATTGTACTCAGTACTCCAGATGTGGTCTAACCAGGGCTTTGTATAGCTGAAGAAAAACTTCCTTCCCTTTATATTCTCACTGTCTAACCTTCCATTAATCCCTTTTGATTATTTTTTTGTAGCTCACCACTGTATTGTCATTGAACCCCTATAATTAATTGGTCCTTATAATTCCCAAATTTTCTTCAGTTTAAAAAAATGCTTTGATTTATCCTTTTTTGTCTAAATTAGATGATTGGCACTTAACTGTGTGGAAATTAACCTACCATAACTTTGTCCATTCATGTATCAATGTCGCTTTGTAATGTTACCCTCCTACCACACTGTGCCACCAGTCTTCATGTCATTGCCAAACTTGCACCTATGGTTCTCTGTTATGTTATCTGTCATTAATAAATGTAAATGTAATGTGTGTTTAGGCCCCAGCACAGATCATTGTGGGACACCAATATTCATTTCCTTCCCATTCAAGTACATTTCTATTGACCATCCTCTCTGTATTCTACCGCCTAAGCAATCTCACAGAATCACAGAATTTTAACAGCACAGAGGAGGCCATTTGGCCCATGGAGCCTGCACTGGCTCTCCAAATGAGTGTTACGACCTAGTGCCATTGCTCAGCCTTTTCCCCATAAATCTGCACATTGTTTCTATTCAAATAATCATCTAATGCCCTCTTGGATGCCTCGATTGAACCTGCCTCCACTACACTTCCAAAAGTGTATTCCAGACCCAAACCACTCGTTGTGTGAAAAAGTTTTTTCTCAAGTCACATTTGCTTCTTTTGCAAATCACTAAATCTGTGCCCTCTCATTCTTGATCCTTTTATGAGCGGGTACAGCCTCTCCCTATCTACTCTGTCCAGCCCCCTCATGATGTTGAACATCTCTATCAAACCTCCTCTTAGCTTTCTTCTCTCCAAGGACAACAGTCCCAAACTCTCCAATCTATCTTCGTAACTGAAGTTTCACATCCCTGGAACCATTCTTGTAAACCTTTCCTGCACTCTCTCCAATGTGTTCACATCCTTCCTATAATGTGGTGCCCAGAGCTGTGCACAATACTCCTGCTGAGGTCTAACGAGTGTCTTATATAAATTCAGCATAACCTCCTTGCTCTTGTACTCTGTGCCCCTATTAATAAAGCCCAGGATACTATAGGCTTTATTAGCTGCTCTGTCCACCTGTGCTGCCATCATCAATGATCTATGCACATATACAGCCAGGTCTTTCTGCTCCTGCACCCCCTTCAAAATTTCACCCCTTATTTTATATTGTCTGTCCATGTTCTTCCTATCAAAATGCATCATCTCACACATCTCCACATTGAGTTTCATCTTTTCTTTTACTCATTCATGGGATGTGGGCGTCGCTGGCTAGGCCAGCATTTATTTCCCACCCCTGGTTGCCCTTGAGAAGGTCATGGTGAGCTGTCTTCCTGAACTACTGCAGTCCACGTGGTGTAGGTACACCCACAGTGCTGTTAGGAAGGAAGTTTCAAGATTTTGACCTAGCGACAGTGAAGGAACAGCGATATGTTTCCAAGTCAGGATGTTGAGTGACTTGGAGGGGAAATTCCAGGTGGTGATGTTCCCATCTATCTGCTGTCCTTGTCCTTCTAGATGGTAGTGGTCATGCATTTGGAAGATGCTATCGAAGGAGCCTTGGTGATCCCTGCAATGCATCTTGTAGATGGTACACACTGCTGCAACTGTGTGCTGGTGGTAGAGGGAGTGAATGTTTGTGGTGTGGTGTCAATCAAGCTGGCTGCTTTGTCTTGGACAGTGTCAAGCTTCTTGAGTGTTGTGGGAGCTGCACTCATCCGGGCAAGTGGGGAGTGTTCCATCACACTCCTGACTTGTGAGCTGTAGATGGTGGACAGGCTTTGTGGAGTCAGAAAGTGAGTTACTTGTCACATGATTTCTAGCCTCTGACCTGCTCTTGTAGCCACAGTATTTATATGGCTAGTCCAGTTCAGTTTCTGGTCAAAGGTAACCCCCAGGATGTTGATAGTGGGGGATTCAGTGATGGTAATGCTATTGAACATCAAGGGGTGATGGTTGGATTCTCTCTTGTTGGAGATGGTCATTGCCTGACACTTGTTTGGTGTGAATGTTACTTGTTACTTGTCAGCCTAAGCCTGGATATTGTTCAGGACTTGCTGCATTTGGACACGGACTGCTTCAGTATCTGAGGAGCTACGAACGGTGCTGAACATTGTGCAAGCATCAGCTGGGGATCTCCGGAGGAGGCCAAGATGGATCATCCACTCGGCATTTCTGGCTGAAAGTTGTAGAAAATGCTTCAGCCTTATCTTTTGCACTGATGCCCACTCCACCAGCTTGTCTATGCTCTTTTGAAATTCTACACTGTCCTTCTCACAGTTTACAACGCTTCCAAGCTTCATATCATCCGCAAACTTTGAAATTGTCCTCTGCACTCCAAGATCTAGATCATTAAAATACATCAGGAAAAGCAAGGATCCCAATGCCAAACCCTGGGGAACTCCATTTCAAACCTTCCTCCAGCCCGAAAAATATCCATTGACCATTACTCTCTGCTCCCCATTTTTCAGCCAATTTTGTATCCATGTTATTACTGTCCCTTTTATTCCATGAGCAATAACTTTTCTCACAAGCCTGTTGTGTGGAATTGTATCAATTGGCTTTTAAAAGTCCATGTACACCGCATCAACAGCATTACCCTCATTGACCTTTTCTGTTACCCCTTCAAAAAACTCTAGCAAGTTAGTTAAACATGATTTCCTCTTTGGAAATCCATGCTGGCTCTTCATAATCTCCTAACCTGGATGAAATTTATCTGTAATTCCACGAACTGGTCAGCAGGCCCAGGTTCGGCTGGGGAATGGACCGCTGACTGAGATTGGCCCCTAAACACGATTTCACCCTGGCTAGCCAATTAACAGCCAGCCAGGGTGAAACACGCACGGAGAAGCTCAGCGCTGTCGGGGTGGGGGTGGGAAGAGGGCGGGTGCCGATGTCAGTGCGGGTGCAGGCGAGCGCTGACAGAAAGCTCCCTGAAGTCAGAGAGCTGCCTCAGGGAGGTGAAGACCTGATAAGCATTAAGTAAAGCTTTTAAAATCAGCAAAAAAAATGTGCAAGCATCACAATTAGTCACCTGAACATATACACGATAAAAATGCTGTCTATAGATTTTTATTTTGCTTTCGTTTAATAACGGAAACCTCATCCTGCCCTTGGACGAGGTTTCATGAAAAATCTGAAGTCCGCCTGGCCGATTCGCTCGTCTGCCGACCATAAAGTTGGACGGACTGCGAAAATCAGAGATTTAATTACCTTAATGGCCTCTTAATTGTCAGTGGGCGCACGTCTGACTTTTGTGCACGCCCACAGACCAAATATCGGGCGGGCATGGGATGACATCGGGACTCTCGCCCAATGCCACCTTCCGCAATTTCACACCTGATCAGGTCAGGCACGCGCTCGCATGCTGAGCTAAAAATTCTACCCCGTGAGCTAATAGTCTCTTTGGTAAAACCTTATTGAATGCCTTTTGGTAGCTTATATAAACTACATGCACAGACAAGCCCCCTGGCTAGTGGTTTAGTTACTTTGTCAAAAAAATTCAATTAGGTTTGTTAAACAAGACCTACCCATTACAAATCCTCATTGGCTCTGTAAGTTTAAAAAGGGTGTTTTGAAAAATTTAGACTTGGTTTAATTTAGCTATCCACGGTTTAATTACTGGATCCCAAATTAACCCTTTCATCTGTTTTAGTTTGACAGAAATATAACCATCAGGCAAAGATTCAGTCACTGAGTTAGCAAATAATTGAATAAAAGATAAAATAAAACGACAATTCACTTATCAATTGACTAAAAGAGAAAAAGAACAAAAGGTATACTTACCAGCAACGCATCACAAACTCCTGACTTCAAATGGATGGCCAATCCAGAAGAAGTGGAAAATGATCACAACTTTTCTTGCTGACAGGAATCCTGCCTCTGTCTTGGCAGGATGCTGCACTAAACGGGATCCATGCTGACAGGAATCCTGCCTCTGTCTTGGCAGGATGCTGCACTATCCGGGATCCACGCTGACAGGAATCCTGCCTCTGTCTTGTAAGGATGCTGCACTAATCGGGATCCACGCTGACAGGAATTCCACCTCTGTCTTGGCAGGATGCTGCACTATCCGGGATCCATGCTGACAGGAATCCTGCCTCTGTCTTGTAAGGATGCTGCACTAACCGGGATCCACACTGACAGGAATTCTATCTCTGACTCTGGTGCCAATGCTACAGTATCTGTTCTCATACAACAGGAACTCTACCTCTGTCCCCTGAGAATACACAATACAACCAATTTTCCTTAATTTGATGTACGCAAACAAGATGGTTTTCAAAACCCTCTTTTATATTCATTCCTGGCATTACCACACCTTAATTCAAAGTTGTTGTTGACAGCCAATTGATCAAGAATGTTGTAAGATAAAAACTGGATGCTGGAAATCCAAAACAAAAACAGAATTACCTGGAGAAACTCAGCAGGTCTGGCAGCATCGGCGGAGAAGAAAAGAGTTGACATTTCGAGTCCTCATGACCCTTCGACAGAACTGCGTTCTGTCGAAGGGTCATGAGGACTCGAAACGTCAAGAATGTTGTAAGGGTTAGTTTCATTGGAACTGCCCATCTGCACACATTGCCTTAAACAGAAGACAATGGAATATTTCAAGATACCATTCTTTATCTTGAGCTGGCCAGACTCCTTATTCATTAGGTCCAGCACCAGACTTATCAAGGAGAATGTGTTCTGATAGGGGACTTAGTGGAATAATGCACATGCGTTCCACACTCTCACAGCACATTTGAAATACAGATAGGAATCTTAGTAGAAAAACAGAAATAAATGTAATCCGACTTTCATTAACTATATGATGAATTAGTCATTCTTCAATGACAGTATAATTCAGATGGAACTTCCAAAAATCATCTGTTTTTGGTTGGTTGCCACTTTACAATTCTACTCGTTAGTTTACTAAAATATTGAATAATTTGGGAGCAGGCATTCAAATCACAAAATGGCTTCTTTTACACAATGGCTGGGATTTTCCAGCCCTGTCGTGGGCAGGACCCCAGCCTGAAGTCCATTGACCTGTGGCGGGACCGGAAGATCCGGCAGTGGACGGGTGCGGAAAATCCTGCCCAATGAGTTAGAACAAAATGGCGGCTTGGCCTTAAGAGCTTGTTGCAGAATACATGTGTTGTAAAAGCCTCTAAGAATGCTACTAAACTAAAATCTAAATCCTAGGCCAGTTTACAGCTTTCCCTAATCAGCTGAAATTTCTATCAGTGCTCCATCACCTTGTCCTGAATTATAGATACCTATAACTTCGCCACAATAGATGTTGAACTAGCAGGTCTATAAGTTGCTTGGGGGTTTTTCTCTTTATATAATGGAGCTGATTTGTAATTTAACTTATGGTCAACATTTATTGCCTTTTTCAGATATGAATCCCTCAATTTTCTGCCTCATGGGCAATGCACCTCCTGCAGCTAAGTTAAGCTAATGACCTGTGCTGAGACTTGAACCAATGCATATTATACCAGCCCTGAAAATGTGTAGAAAAGTATTTGTGTTCATGCTCCAATACTTAGTCAGTTTTAATAAAATGTGTTTAAAACATTCATATTAATTATGTAGTTAGAATTCCTGCATTGAAATCTTAAATCCTAATTTAAAGAATTAGTTTTTTTGCTGGACTACCATTAATTTACCATTCGGTGGCATGGTTTGCTAACAGGACAATCCATGGTTATGGATTATTTATCTGTAACACAATAGAATCAGGGCTCCTTTCATGCGAAGCAGTCCTGATAATTTTGTTTTGCTGGACTGTTTCATAGCCAGGTTTATTTTACTAATACTAATTACAAACGCGCATTTATAATTTTAAATTCTTTGAGAAAAAAGGAGGCCAACATTCACGCACATCCCCTGAGATAACTGACTTTCACCTACCTTGCAGTCCGTTGATTTTGCTTTCTTCTATCTGAACAGTGCAGTTACATATTTAGATCTCCAACAGAGAATGATTTACTGATCAGATGCTTCCATCGCCCTTTTGATTACTGCACAATTTATTCATATAAAGCATTGACATTGATTCTTGGAGGTGAACCAAAATTATCGCACTGAAACGTGATACGAGATATACTAATTGGCGTGACGTTAGGGCGGGATGAATTTATTTCTTCAATAATGTTCCTAATGTTACTTCTTCATACATAATTTTTATCTTCGGGGTAGGTAGTGGGAGCTGGGAAATTTTCCAGCTCAGCGCACCCACTTCATGAGAAAGAGCCCGCAAAGGTGGAATTTTTGTTCTGGGTAGGGCGGTTATGTTCTGGAGTCAGATCCACCACCTCTGGAAAGAGCTCAGAGGCAGCCACCGGGGCTGCCAGGTGCAGAAGCAGGCTGTTTGAAAAGCATGGCGTGATGCTATGGGACTTTGTTCCAGTTATAATAAAAGCGGTAAGGCCCTTTAGCTCTTGCCCCTCACACCCCTTCACGCCCACACACTCCCCATGTCCCATCCATGCCACCTCATAACCTCAACCACCTCCCCCCCCCCACCCCCCCACTCCATGGACAGCCATACTCTCAATGCCAAGCTATGCCCCTCCACCCACCCCACATGACCCCTGATACCCTCCAAGCTATGGTATTTACACTCCACAATGCAGCCTATGGGCAGAATTTTACACCTCGTGGGCGGGTGCGCGCCTGACTCAGTCAGGCATAAAATAGCTTGGGAAGACATTGGGCGAGCGTCCCAATGTCATCCTCCACGCATGCAATCTTCAGGTCAGTGGGCGTGCACGGGTGCCAAAGCCATGCCCACCATCAACTAAAAGGCCATTAAAAACCAATTGATTCAGATTTTACATTGCCCGTGCGATCTTGCACTCGTCACATGGGCAAAACGGGCAGGCGGGCAGCCCACATTTTTTAAGACCTCATCCAAGGGCAGGATAAAAATCTTCAGCAGCATTGCCTTTGTGAGTTGTGAGGAGTTTAGGAGATAGTTTGCTGCTGGTTGTGATTGGAAGTTGACAGCCTCATCTCAATTCTGAGCTTCATTCTTAGCATTTCTAGGCTTCATTTCAGGACTCATTGGTGTCTCTTAGGGCCCCACAGGATTTTGATCATGTGGACCCTTCCAGTCAGCCTTCTGTTACCCTGGTAATGGGGATTGTGGTCTCTGCTGGTGACATCTCCTCTGAGGAGGAAGAGAGGGGCAGAAGGAAGAGGAGGCCAGGTGTCTCTATGCAGCTTCCAGGGGAGGGATCTGTGGGAGGAGAGACACAGGCACAAGGAGTGCAGGGTCAGCAGGTAGTCCAAGATGGAAGGGACTGCAGAAGACACCACCATCCTGCTGTTCACAGGCAGCGATGAAGCTACCTCAATATGTCTGAAGGGCAATGCCGAAGGAGGCTCCGCCTCTCCATGAAGGCTTTGATCTCCATCTGTCAGATGATTGGCCTGAGATCAGCTCTGACTGTGTGGGTGGACACCCCGTGCCAGTAGCTCTGAAGGTCACAGTGACCCTCAACTTCTATGCCTCCAGCTCTTTCCAGGGGTCAGTGGGGGATCTGTGTGGAATCTCCCAATCAGCGGTCCACAGTTGTGTCAAGCTGGTGACAGAAGGTGTGTTCAGGCAGGTACCGTAATTTATTCATTTCCGTATGGACGAGGCCAGCAAGGCTGAGCGAGCCAGAGGCTTTGCAGTGATTGCTGGGTTCCCCCGCGTCAAGGGTGCAATCGACTGCACACTGTAGCCATCAAGGCACCAGCAGGTCAACTGGGTGCTTTCATCAACAGGAAGTGATTCCACTCAATGAACGACCAGATAGTGTGTGATCACAAGGTGCAGATTCTGCAAGTCTGTGCCAGATACCCAGGCAGCTCCCATGATGCTGACATCCTGTGACACTCCCAGGTGCTGAGGCTCTTCAGTGCTCCAGCCTGGCTGGATGGATGGCTGCTGGGTGACATGGGCTATCTTTATTTTTCATTCATTCATAGGATGTGGGTGTCGCTGGCTAAGCCACCATTTATTGCCCATCCCTAATTGCCCTTGTTCATTTGAGAGTCAACCTGGGTCTGGAGTCAGACGTAAGCCAGGCCAGGTAAGGAGAGCAGATTGTGTTTTACAACAATTGACAATGGTTTCATGGTCATCATTAAACTTTTAATTCCAGATTTTTGTTGAATTTAAATTCCACCATCTACCATGGCAGCATTCAAGCCCGGGTCTCCACAGCATTACCCCTGGTTTCTGGATTACTAGTCTAGCAACAATACCACTACTCCATCTGTTGAAAATGTGGCTTATGATGCCTCTCTGCTACTCAAGAACAGAGGCAGTGGAGTGTTATAATAGGAGTCATGCCTCCACAAGGGCAATGATGGAAATGACCAGAGGCCTTGTGAAGATGTGCTTCTGATACCTGGACTAATCAGGGGGATACACTACTACCAGAGTGGGCGTCACTGATAGTGATTCCATTCTGCACTCCCCACAATCTGGCACTGGCAAGGGGGAACCCACTGGAGGACAAGGGTATTGATGCAACTGCACAGGCCGCAGAGGATGAATCCAGTAATGAGTCAGAAGAGAAACACGGTAGGAAAACACTGAGGGCGTGGAGGCAGACGTCTGTATCCTTCAGGGTGGCAGGGACACCAAGGATGCCTTGGTCCAACACTCCTTCAGCAAGGCTGCCAAAGATCTACTTCCACCTCATGGCCACCTCCATCCCAGATCTGAAATGACCCTTTCATTTGAACCCAAAGTTCATTCAGTGCCTGTGCAATAAAGCTTAGAGCCACTCACATCCAACAATACACACTGGCATACGCTGCACCAATAAAAAGGTGAAGCATACTTAGGCCATTCCAACAAAAACAAAATTTATGTAATTTTCACAATCAAAACAATTTAACATTACCATCTCTGGTGTTCGTTTCCACCAGTAAACATATAATCAAAACATTACAGAGCAGAAGATTGCCCTTGACCAGTCCCTCTTGTGCTCATGGTTCTCTAAACCTATGGTTACGAGTGCTACATCTTGGTCCCACCGGACCCCCTTGCTGGTGGCAGCATTGGAGACAGCCTGCTGTCTGTGCTGCCTTCTTGGTCTTAATGACCTTGGCGGTTGTCCTCTAGCCAGTGGAGCCTGTGCTGGCCCTGTCTGGGCGGGGGGGGGGGGGGAGCGGCCAGTGACACGGCTGGCATCTCCCCAGTCGCCGCAGCCTCATCAGGTGCCATGGTCACTGGCAGAGGGGTGGAGGAGCTGCTGCTCCGGAGCGCCCTGAGAGGAGCCCACAGAGGTAGTCCATGTGCCAATGTAAGGTCGCACTGGACCTCCCTGCCTGTCACTGATGGATAGGTGCCTAGCTGGGATATTGGGTGCCTCATCCATCTCCCACACTCACAATGACCACTTAAGGTCAGTGCCTGTGTGAGAGCTTGCAGATCCGAGCACAACCCCAGGAACCCCTGATTCTGTCCCTGATTCTGTCCATGAGAGTCGCCAATCTCTCAATGGAGGAGGCAGTGCACTCGGCCATCAGGGTCAAGGGAGTGTTTATGCTCCACGTGGACTCCTCCACAACAGAGACCATGGCATGCATGCCCTCATGGATCTCTGCCAGATCCTCTCACACATCCTGCTGGACATCCAGTAGCTGCCACCTAATGGACAAATCCAGAGGCTCATCATCTGCCTTTGACTCAGAATTGTCCTGGTCTCCAGCAATCCTCTGATTGCCGGTGCCCAGGGCACTCTCTGCCTCCGCCTGCTCTCCAAGTGAGTGTGAAGTGCCCTCACTGCTGTGCACCGACATTCTAGCTGAGGATCTAATGCCCACTGAGGTGCTGGTATCAGCTCTGGTGCCTGGTTCAGAGAGCAGGTGTGACGCAGGTGCAGCTGAAGTCCGGTGGTCCTCTGGCATCGGGGTAGCTCTTTGGGGTCCTGCAAACGAGTGCATGCTGGTGAATTTAAGGAAGAACAATGACACGTCATTAGTTTAAGTCATCACACTGTCACTTTGCATGCCAGGCACCCTGGTGAGGGAATGGAGATCTGCATCATGGTGCCTTCATCTTTCAATGATCAATGGGGAATCTAGTTTTGAGGCTCCCATCAATGATAAGACTATACTAGAATGTTTGCACCATCCAAAACTCTCACCTCTGTGCACTGCACTCTTACCTTCATCTGACACCCAGCCTCTCCACGACTGGTTGACCGAGGTGTCTGGCGCCTCTCCAGCTTCAGTACGTCCTGTTTAAATCTGGCCAATATTACAAGGTTTGGTGTCTTTTGCCTGCACTTGACCTCTCGATGTTATGGCTTATCTTCTCCTGAAAGGGCAGAGCAGCATTGATTAGTCCCCTCTCTACCTGCAGCGCCATTGCAGCCTGACCAACCCCACCTGAGGAACGCCTTGCAGAGCACATCCGAGTCATGACCCTTGAGCTGCAAGGCACTCGGTCCAAGCAGCTAGGGGTCACCCCCTTGGCCAGCTCTGGTGTCATTGACAGTTGGCCCTCAGACTCTAACACCCCTGAGCTACATGGGGGGACATGCCAACATGGTACTCACCCTTCCCGAACGCAGCATGTGTGCCGCACAACGTCATGGCTGCTGACATCGGCTGCCACCTCTTCTCAAGTTTTTTTTTGTCTGGTGTGGTGGCCTTCTTCCATCTCTGAGGACAAGGGTGTCCCTCTTGGCAGCCGCATCCTCCAAGAGCACCGCGAGGCACTCATCTTAAAACCAGGGAGGACAAGTGCCTAACTGACATGTCCGCCTGCTTGGCATCTCCAGCCACTGTTGAGGCCTTAGCTTCACTCGCCAGAACACAGAAGGTATGTGCTTCCCTGGCAGCCTTCAAGGAGATGCCTGCGCCATTTTTAAACTGCCCACCAGGTCGCCATTGGACCTGGTGCCTGACAGCATCTTCCCCCCCCACCAGCCCTTCCTGACTATTAGGAAGACGTGTTTCATGTGTTTCAAGCTGAGCAGTCCTTAATTGGACTGCCAACATGAAATTGCAGTCGTGGACTGATTGGGATGGGGGGGTTGTTTCCACCACACCCCCGCCCCCCCACCCTCCCCCAAGGGTAAAATTCAGGCCTGATAAAACCAATGAGCCCTATAGTGATAATAGGGTGCGTTAAAAATATTTTAAAAAGTCATTCATTGATAAAATATGCTTTCATAACAGGCCAATAAAAGTGACAATCATTCAAAAACCTTAAAATATCAATAGCAGAAATTTCAAGCGCTTGAAACCACTTTATCTTGTGCAAACTGACAGTAGTGATAGGGAGCCAGAGCTGTCAATCAAGCAATGCTTTCTCTGGGGTGCAGCTGTTTCAATGCTCCAATGGATGTCTGAGCTCACATCCAAACCTCATTATGCATTCTTGGCTGAGAACCCAGCGATCTGTTAAAGTGCTGAAATAGCTGCCAGGTTCTTCAAAAATGGCTCCAGAGTAGAAACATACTGACAAACCAGCACTTAGGCCAGTATCAGGAAATTGTGGGCCTGTCTCCCTCCAGTCCCATCTCTGCGACCATTTAAAAATTCAGCACAAAATATTCGAGGAATGGCCTTTGTTTCCAAGCAACTTGCCTTGCTATGCAGGTGGAAATGGCGATCTTCCACTTAATGAAAGTAGTTAGATCTTAATCTAAGAGTAAAGACGAACTGACAGAGATATCACAAGTATTAATGAATTATACTTGAATGGCAGAACAGGCTTATGGAGCTGAATGGCCTATTCCTGCTCCTGTTTCTTATATTCCTATAATACCTCTTATGGACGGTGAAATCTAAATCTAAAATGCAATTTAAAGGAAGTCCAGCCAGCGGGACTCCCCCCATAATTTTATGAGCAGTAGCTCATGAACAAGCTGCCGCCAGAGTTGCTGTCCTGTTCAGAATGGCTGCCCGTCCCCGAGAGTTGCCAGTCCAATCAGAGGACTGGCAGCTTAGGAACTTAAGCAATGCCACCAGGAATGGCGGACACTGTTGAGGAAGGAAGGGGCCCTGCAGTCTACAGAAGGTAGGCTGAAGATAATTTTTTTTAAACATTGCTGATGGAGGGAACTGAACATTGCGCAATCTTCAGTGAACATTGCTGATGGAGGGAGCTGAACATTGCGCAATCTTCAGTGCACATTCCCATTTCTGGCCTTATCATGAAGGACAGGTCATTGATGCAGCAGCTGAAAATTGTTGGGTCTAGGACACCATTCTTGAGGAACTCCTGCAGCGATGTCCTGGGGCTGGGAGAATTGACCTCCAACAACCACAACAATCTTCCCTTATGACTCCAGCCAAAGTTTCCAACCTGATTCCCATTGAGTTCAGTTTTAATAGGGCTCATTGGTGCCACACTCGGTCAAAATATTGCTGTGATTTTAAGGGCTGTCATTTCACCTCGTCTCTACAATTCAACTCTTTTGTTCATGTTTGGATCAAGGCTGTACTGAGGTTTGGAGTTAAGTGGTTCTGGTGGAACTGAAACTGAGCATGAGATACTTTTGACTTTTTGAAAAGGGGCATTGAATACAAAAACAAGGAAGTCACACTCAGCCTTTACAAATCTCTGGTTAGGTCTCAGCTGGTGTACTGTGTCCAATTCTGGGCACCAACTTTTAGGGAAGATGTCTAAGCCCTTGAGGCTGTACAGAGGAAGTTTAACACAGTGATAACAGGGATGAGGGAATACAATGATGTGAAGAGAGTGGAGAACCTGGGATTGTTCCCCTTAGAACAGAAAATGTTAAGCGGTGACCTAATAGAGATGTTCAAAATTATGAAGGGTTTGACAGTTTCTCCCTTCTCACTCTATTTAGTTTGGTGAGTGGGCTGGTAACCAAAAGTGATGGATTTAAAATAATTGTAAAAGAACTAGAGTGGGAATTTCTTCACACAGAGGATTGTTAAGACCGGGACTGCTCTACCTGAAACAAGATGGAATCAGGTCTCATGGGGACTTTCAGAAGGCAGTTGGACACATGTAATTGTAGAGGACTAACTTGCAGAGTTTTAGGGAAAAAGCTGGGGTGTGGAATTGAATTTGGACAGCTGAGGTGTGACAAGTCAAATGGCCTGCTTCTATGCTGTAAGATTTTATGATTAAGAATGTGTACATATTTATACATACTAGTAGAGAGGCAGCTGCAATGAAATTTGGTTGGCCAAGACCAATCAAAACTGACCAACTGACCTGACCAATCAAAACTGGGCATCATTTGACCAAAAATGATCCAGTAGGCCTTGCAAAGAAGCCTGAGGTCAGAGGCAAAGACATCCTGTGGTGATTAGCACAGTGTGAATTCTGTGGTGACAAGAAATCAATCAATCTGGTGATTGTTTGCCTGCAGGATGAAGCTGCTGATAAACAAAGTTGTCATGTCTGGCTTATATACATGGCTGAGACATGTGGGCACCTATTCTGATAAGGAGATAAACAAAAGGCTGAAGAACTGTGTGGGGATGGAAACCATAATGAATATCATTAGAAGAGGAAGTGGAGAGTGGGGGGGTGTGCTTTGAATCAGATGGACAATGTGTACTTGACTAACACCCGCCTCGCTTGAAAAGAACATTTCAGCAGACCCTACTGAAGGTGTAAAACCTGGAGCACAAGAACGATTAGTGCTGGCCCTTATGGTTGACAGGAACAAAGAGAAGAACAAAAAGAAGACAGAGGCAGCAACTTGATCAACTGACTGACTACGTTCAGATATGGACTGGTCACCTGCAATCTGATTGTAAGTAACGGGCATTTTCAGCCACAATATTGTGTTATGATACAGCAGTTTGTAAAGCATGTGTTATTTAAAATCCCAGGTGGGAAACTTTAAACAACTGTCATAACCTATACTTTCAACTGGTATGTTTTGAGTTGCAGGTCTAAATTCAGGAATAAAACCACCAGTTCTCCAGAGGTTTTTATATCAAACTAAATGAGACATTTATTAATTTATAACAAATTAAAACATACACATGGGCTACAAATTATAACTATCATAACATTTAACAAATTCCCAAATAATTGTCCACTAAGGCAACAACAACCAATAGGCTTAACCAGACACCAGGCAAAGCATTTTCACCTTACGAATTCAAAATGAGGTTTCTTTCAATTTGGTTCCTTTGCAGACATTTGCAGGCTTACAGGCTTAGATCTTACATGCCTCTGACCTGCACACACAAACTCCTCTCCAGTTATTCCTCGCCATCTCTTTTGAATGCAAATTCTCATTGTGTCACCAGGCCCTTTCAGCTCTACCTCTTCTAACAATATAACTCCTTTCATAGTACCAATTTTATTAGTAATATAAACATTGCTTGGTGTCTCCTACCTAGGTTTGAGATTTCACTCCCACTCTTGAATGCTCTATTCAACAAAATGCAAAAATCCCCTCTTCCTACTTTTTATATCTCAAAACTACTATACATCAAAGCACCCAGACTAGCTGGCTTTAATCCAATTAACACACACACCGACTAAACCTCTATTTAAAAAAATAATTTCCAATAACGTTATATACGTTAATATCTCTTCCTGACAATTGTAAGCTACCGGTCATATATTCAAACAATAAGTTGAATTTAGAAACTATCTAGAATCACATTCAATTTTGTAACCTTAGAGAAAAAGAACTTGTTCCAGGTATGGCTGGTGCTCCTCCTGGCATGCTCTTGAACCAAAGTTGGTTGATTAGCTTGATGGTGAGGATAGAGTGAGAGATATAGGGCAATGAAGTTGCAGATTATAGTTGAATAGCCAGCAGCTCTGAAGCCCCTGAAGCTCTAGACAGACTCATGTGTCACTACAGGAAGTACAGGCAGTCCCACCATGCTGAGGAGCCTTGGTATGCCCTGGGTTTGATGTCTCAGCAAGGGTGTGGGAGGTGAGGGGTGGGGGGACTCAAGAGGTTGGGGCGAGTGTTAAAGTGGGAGTGGGGTTGGTGGGTTACCTGGTGGGGGAGTGCCTCTAATGGGCCCACAGGGTCCCCAAAGGAGGTCTTCCCCTTTGTTGTATACCAGACCATGCAGCTAAAAGCTGTATGGCCTAGGCCCCCCCAACATGAGTAAAATACTGGTAGGAGTGGGATGAGTTCCTTAAGCGGGCATTGATTGGCCACTTAAGGATCTTACTAGGCCCAAGTACAGAAGGTCTCCCTCACCCTCCCACTATAAAATTTCTGAAGGTTGAGGGTCAGCGGTTAGGTGGTGGACAGGTAGCCTGCTGGATTTTACAAGCCTCCCATCTTGGGGGAAGAGGGTAAAATCCCGTCTGTAATGTGCACCTTACCATGTGACAACTGAACTATCTCTGCTGGAATCATCACTGAAGTATGTGTGTACCTGCACTGGTGGAGAGTGCGTCACGTGACCATGCATCCTTAGAATTCTCTGTCCTCTGAGAACCCCTCAGTCTGGTCCTGCTGCTGCTGCCCTGTAAACTTGAATGACTTATGGGAGATGAAAGACATGAATTATCGCTGACATGGGGGAAGAGTCATACACACCACAGAGATGCTGACATTTCAGCGAATCAATCTAACATGAGTGATTGTCATGGGCCATGGGACAGCATGGTATCTAACACTGTAATCAGGAATATGGAAGATTGCAATCTCTCCATCATCCATGCCCGTGGACTGTGCCACTTTGCCAATGTTGAAAACCTGTTCCTCCACAGCGGACACTGTGGCTACAACTGCAGGTCCAGCCCTGGTTCGCTGCCTTTCCCTGGAATTATGTGCTCTCTCCTGCAATGAGAGAAAGCAAAGTGTTAGGATTGTGAGAAATGGATTGCGTAGAGATGATGGAATGACAACATTTGGGGAGGGTGACTTTGCAAGGTGGGTGTGACTTGGCATTATGGGGAAGGCGAAGAGAGTGCTGGCTTTTCAGATGAGTAAGTGCCTTGAGAGAGAGGAACGAATGGAGTTGCAAGGTGTATTGGCCTGAGGAGAGCTGTGCAGGAGAATGCTGGGGAAGTCAGAGTGTGGGTGTTGGCACTTGAAAGTGTTATGCCACTCACCTTTTCTGCCCTTATTATGTCATTAAACTTCTTGCAACTTTGCATCCAGCTGCAGGGAACCACAACCCTCCTCCTCACTAACTCAGCGACTTCCAGTCAAGCCTACCTGGTCTGAGAGGCTAGTCGCTTCCTCCAGTCCAGGGGAAATAGCATGTCCATTCTGGCCTTCACCGCCTCGAACATCCCCTCCAAGCAAGAGAAGCAGAATTGGGGGCAGTGGGGGCCAGCTGGTGAGGGGAGTACGCTTTTCAATGTCTTCTTGCCATTGTTGTTTCTTTCTGCTTCTGCCTTCAGAAGAAATGTTGGATGCAGCCATCCTGACCCCTACTGGGGTCCTTTTAATTACTGAACCTTCCATTGTCAGGTGTAGGTTGTCATTTTGCTGCACTTTGTGATTGGCTTGAAAACCTAGAAGTGGAGATTCTAATGTCATGGCTAAGTTAAACAGCTGCAGCAAACCTCTGCTGCTGAAACAGGTCTTTGACCTGCCAACAACCCTGCGATGCGCGGGTCTGTTGCAATGAAATCCTGTCCCATATGCTTGTTAACCAGATTGTTAATTGGGAAGTTTTAAAACCAGATAGAACAAATACTTCTGAACACCTACTTGTATAATGAACGGAGTAGCCTTATTATTATGCTTATTATGGCACTTTGTCATTATCTTACAGCAGATTGTCCTGCATTATGTTATCATTTGTTAAGAGTCTAAGCAAGAAACCATATGTTTGTTAAACGGATTGTTAGGAAATAAATCAATCAGGTACCATATTATAAAACATTTCATGACTTACATGTGAGCTTGTTAAAGTCTTATGATCAGCTGCTGAGTGTTTAGTTTATTCTTTTGGCTTTTGTTTTTACAAGATAGAAGCTACCTTGTTGAAGTAATTATACCAATCTTGAAATTTGAATTATGTTTCTAAACACATTTTCAATTAACATCCAACAAAAGTGACTTTATAACTATGTGGAAAATCGTGAGCACCCAACAATGTTGAATTACATCTTTTATGTTCATAAGATTGGGAGCATGAGAGGATTACATGAAAATGTATATATATCAGAGCACCTGGTTTCATCTCGTCTTCAGAGTGCAACTTGTGAAGAGATGTAAATGACCAAAATCATTTCAATGTAGATTTTCTTAAATTTTTTTTTTGAAGTTATTATTTTAAAATAACTGCTATTCATTCCATTGTTCTTTTGAAAATTATGAGAAGTGTAGTGTGCTTTTTCAAGTTCCAGGGTAAATCAGAGGTGGAGCTGGAGAGAGACTAACTCACAGCTTTCATAAGAATATTAGAAACAGCTACTTGTCCCCTGAGCCCATTGTTACAAACCAAATAAAATTTGCACTGTTGTGATTTCACGCCAACACTTTTCATGTCCTAAAAGGGAATGTCTAATGCATGTAGGAACCAATGACCATGCTTAGCTGTCTTGTAACCAAATGCATAAATATCCACATAAATTTCCAGCTTGTATTTTCTCCCAATATGGACATACCCCCTCATCTCCACTCCCATTTACCTAAACCCAGAAAATTTATGTGTAGCTTGGTTAAGTGCAATTGTGGTAAATCACTGCTGACCTGTACTAGTTCCTCTGAACTATCTATATCTTTAATGTTTTAACAATGCCTACTGAACTGGAAAGAAAAAGCCAACTGCAATGACCTCCAATAACCCGCTGTGATTTTTTCCCCTCACCCCAGCCATCCCCCAGCCTCCATTAATGTCCCACACCCAACCCTTATCATTCCTGGAGCCCTTCACTGATGTCCTCCCTATCCCCCAATCTCTGTGGCTCCCATCTACTGATGCCCTTTCTCTGAACCCTGATCACGCCAGGTCTCCTCCATCAATGTTCCACCCATGATCCATGACTATTCCCAGAGTCCCCATCAAAGTCCCTAATCTCTATGGGCCCCAACCAATGATGTCCTGACCCTGACCTTGATCTCTTCAAGGGAGGAAGCCAGGAGGAGGTCGCTGGCTGTGGCGGACATTGACAGGGCATCAGAGCTAGACGGAATGGGTGTGATCATTGTGGAGGTTAACAGGCTTGCTTGTCCTCCTCCTGACCCACAAGCATTGTTGAAAAAACTGTAACCCCTCCATGCAGCAGTCCTTGGCTCCATTTAGCTGCAGAGTTTCTCAAGGCCCTAGGAATCCAAACAGCCAGTGTCAAAGCTAAAACAGGGAATACATCTGAGGCACATGCCCTCATTAAAGTATTAAATGAGGGGCCGCCTCCTGTAGTGGTTTAATCACCTGCCACACTACAACAGTCCTACCACCATTAAAAGCAGGTGGGTTCAAGGTGAGTTGGGTTTAGTTTTGAAATATTGCTGGGATTTCATTTGCCAAAGCTATATAAATGACCTTGCGTTGGCTGTAGATACAAATCCAGGTGCAGAATGGAGTTTTTAAACAAGTCAGAAGTTGGATGCCTCAGGAGAGGGGCACTTGAAGAAATGTATGTCAAGGGCCTGACTCACAATCCTGTACACCAGAGGGTCTGTGGGTTTGCTGGAGGCAAGTTAAAAATCAGGGGAACATATTCCAAATCTTATTTTTTTAAAATTACTCTGTTGCTATGGCAATTTGAAGTCTTTGAGCCTTCTGGACACTGCTATCCATCAGCAACTACACCAATGATGATTCTCAAGAGTGCCTAAATAGGAAAATATGAACATATGAATTAGGAGCAGAAATAAGCATGTGGGCTCTTGAGCTTGCTCCACCATTCAATAAGATCATTGCTGATCTGATTGTAACCTCCACTCCACTTTCCTTCATACCTCCTTACACCCTTTGGTTCCCTTGTCAATCAAGAATCAAATTCTGCCTTAAAGATATACCTCTGCCTCTGTGCAGCTATAAATATAGAGTTGTAAGATTAAAAGAGTGATTCTCCTATGAAGTCGTGATTAAAAATTAAAAGCAGAGTTCATCTGCTGGATATAGGTTCAGAAGTTTATAAACATGCCTGGACATAATTGTGTGCTCAAGAAAACTAACATCCTGTGCCATAGGATATAGTATATCCTCTAACACAAGACAGTTCCTGAAAAAAACAGGAACTGGACTCTACATCACCTCAGCAAGGCATTGATAAATTGCAAGGTACCACAATCTAACGATGGATAACCTTAAGGATGCCCCTAAGTTGCTGTCAACTGAATCCTGGAAACTGAGTTAGCAAGGAATTGACCACCATCTGCACCTCTCAGTATCCTGTTTGCTTGAAGGATGTTGACTAAAACAAAAGATGTTGTCCAGCACAAGTGCTCAACATGCTTCTGCTAGTTCAGCTTTTTTATGGAATAAATATTGGAACCAACAGTAGTATTTTTAAATTCTTTGGATTTATTCAAGGTATAGGTATGCTGCTGTAGTGTAGCGATGGCAGCTCTCCCCTTAACTGGGATAGATGTATCTCACAAGGCTTGGTAGCCTTCTACTCAGGGATTTAAGGTAAACACTACTCTAAATATTGATGGATATCTAAAATATATTTCTGTAACATTATTTACGCCTGGATTCTCTAATAGAAACAATATTATACTTTTCCAAGAACTATCAATGTTGTGATTGAATTACTAGCAAATATGAATTGCATGTTCAGCTCTTTAATAAACTTCTATATAATTTAGAAAATATATTGTCTCATACAGTCTTCTATATTCAAACTCAGATACTCATGTTTGCTCTTCAGTGGCGAGGTAGAGGAGAGATGTTCTGAACCTTATAATATCCAGGTTATAATCTAGCTAAAACTTGGTAAAAGGCTTTCTGGAAGACAGTAATATTCTCTGGTGGTTCCTTTCCTTCGGCGAGAGTTACACCAGTTCTTCAGGCCCATTTAAGTGTCTGTATTTCTCAACCTTAAATGAGAGTGATCATCTGAGGAGTACACCTGATCTGGAATAGTCCCAAAAAGGGGCTGCAATTATAATCCACTTCACCTCCACCACTTTCAGGGGAAAGTTTCACAGATTCACATCCCTCTGAAAGAAAAAAAACTCATCTCCATCTTCAATGGGAGACCCTTTATTTTTAAACTGTGCCCCCTGGCTTTATTCACTCCCAAAAGGGGAAACATCCTCTCAGTGCCCACCCTGTTAAGTCCCCTCAGGGTCTTATATTTTTCAATAAGATCATCTCATTCTTATAAACTCCAATAGATACAGGTCCAACCTGTCCAACCTTTTCTAAAAGGATAACCCCCTCATTCCAGCAACCAGGTGAGTAAATCTTCTCCAAACAGCTTCTAATGGGATTATATTATTTCTTAAGTAAGGAGACCAAAACTGTACACAGTACTCTAGATGTGGTCTCATCAATGCCCTGTACAGGTGCAGTAAAACATCCCTACTTTTATATTCCATTCCCCTTGTATTAAATGCAACATTCCATTTGCCTTCCTAATCACTTGCTGTACCTCCTTTCTAACATTATGTGACTCATGTACCAGGACACCCAGATCCCTCTGTACCGCAGAGTTCTCAATCTCTTTCCATTTAAATAACATGCTGTTTTTTTATTCTTTCTACCAAAGTGGACAAGTTCACATTATCCCATGTTATACCCCACCTGGTAAATTTTTGCCCACTCACTTAACCTATCTGTACCCCTTTGCACAGCCCTTATGTTCTCTTCACAATTTACTTTACTAACCATCTTTGTGTCATCAGCAAATTTAGCAACCCTATATTCAATCCTGTCATCCAAGTCAATACAGATTGTAGAAAGTTGTGGCCTCAGCACTGTTCCCTGTAGCACTCCACTTGTTACATCTTATCAACCCAAAAATGACCCACTTATGCATACTCTCTGTTTCCTGTTAGCCAACCAATCCTCTATTCATGGTCATGAATGTCAAATGTCTAAAAACACCACATGCACAGGTTCCCCTTTATCCACCTTGCTTGTTACTTCCTCAAAGAACTCTAATAAATTAGTCAAACATGATTTCCCTTTCTCAAAACTATATTGACTCTACTGAATGCATTGAGAATTCCTAAGTGCCCAATTACAAATGCCATAATAGATTCTAGCATTTCCCTATGACAGATGTTAAGCTTACTAGTCTGTAGTTTCCTATTTTCTGTCCCCCTCCCATCTTGAATACAAGAGTTACAATTGCTGTTTTCTGATTTGATGGGACCTTTCCTAGAATCTAGGGAATTTTGGAAAATTAATTCCACAAGCAATTGGATGGAAATTTCCTTGGGTCTGCTCCTGTTCTGCCCCTGTTCCTTCACTGGAAATGTGACAGAGGGCATGATTATGCATGCCAACAGTATTTCCACTGTACTTCCTGTAAAGTTACAGTAGGGGCACAGGAGTGACTCTGAGGAAATTATTAGTTATTATGGATCAAAAACTGCACAGAAAATCTGTTTGTTTTTGTCACTGGAATGCCTTCTAGGGTGATGAGATGATCTTAAAAGTATTATTGTGTTACAAAAATGATACAATTTTCCTAATTTCAAGTTGGCACTTGGGAAGCAAAAGCAAAATACTACAGACTCTGGAAATCTGCAGAAAACGCTGGAAATGCACAGCAGTCTGACATCATCTGTGGAGAGACAAACAGAGTTAAAGGGGAGAATTTTCTCCTCATCGGGTGAGCTGGATGGGATGGGGTGCAAGCGGGCACGCAGCCGATCGCCGCCTGCGATCAACTGGGTGCTGTCATTTTACATGGGCCGGCCAATTAAGGCCTGCCCAGAGTGACGTGCACCCAGAAGTGCTGTGCCTCCCTGTACGGGCAGGGGGAGCAGGGAGAGTTGGGACCTGTGCAGAGCACAGAAATCTTCCTGTGGCATTGATCTGCCTCGGGGAAATTACTTTGCTTTTGAAAAACTGAAATAAAGATTCAAAAAAAATTATTCAGACATGTCCCCTCTTGTGACAGTGTCACATGAGCTGGGACATGTTAATGAATTTTAATTAAAATTTTTATTACATTTATAAACCCTTCATGAAACCTCATCCCGCCTGTGGATGAGGTTCCATGATAAATGTGAAGGCCGCCTGGGCTCTTTGCCTGCCCGCCAACCTTAAGATTGGATGGGCAGCCCTGTTAATTGTTTAAATTGCTATTTAAATGGCATTAACAGCCGACTCCGGTTCGCGCCCACCGAAATGAAGATCGGAACGGTGTGCGGTGACATTGGGACGTATGCCCAGCATCACCGCGCGTCATTTTACACATCAGCGAGCGGGGCCCGCCCCCGCACACCGACCAGAAAATTCCGGCCAGAGTTTCAGGTCAAAGACATTCCTTCAGAACCCTTCTGCTGAAGAAAAGTCATTGGCCTGAAACAATAGCTGTTTCTTTCTCAACAGGTGCTGCCAGGCCTGCTGAGTATTTCCAGCATTTTCTGTTTTTATTTTACACTTGGGAAGCTTTTAGCCAGAGAGAATACCCACTAGTGAATAATGACCTATATAATGACTGGAATAATCTGATAGCCAATGGGCGGAATCGTCTGGTCCCATCAGCTTCTGGTGTTATGGCGGGTGCAGGGGGCAACAATTCGGCGTGAGGGGCAGAAAGTGAATTCACGCTGGCGTGAAAGATGATGTCTGCCACGGCAGATCACGAGTCCCGCTGAAGGCTAGTGTGAACCCAAGTTGCATTCCCCCCACCCCTTCCCCAATGCCAGATTTACCTTTACACCATTGGGAAAACACATCAGCCCAGAGCATGTCTGGCCAAGTGAGACGTGCGGAAGTTGGTACTTACCGTTACGACCTTGCTTAGATTGCAGACATCCAAGGAGCAGAAGATGCTGGAGCCCCACAGCTACCGGACCCTGGGGGAACACGTGCAGCGCATGCTGGGTGGATTCTCACGGACGTGGCTCTGCTGCGAAGCAGCTCTCGGATGCTGGGAGGTCTCCGTCAATGCTTGGGGCCTGCTTCGGAACATCACGGTCTTGGCCATGGGCTGCCATGGATGATCGGCAAAGGGGGTGGAGAGGAAGGTGCAGCTCTGACTGGGAGAGGAAAGTGTACTGAGGAGGAGGTGGGGGGGTGGGGGTAGGTGAGTGGTGGGCAGTGGGAGAGGAAGGCCTAAGTTTGACAGGGAGAGGAAGGTGTACTGGGAGGTTGAGGTTGGGAGGTGGGGGACAAAGGTCTCGGGGGGTGAAGTTGGGAGGGACGAGAAGGGAGTACAGGGGAAGAAGGGTGTAACAGAGGAGAATGCAACAAATGGGAAGGTAAAGGGGGAGGAAGGCATAAGCGGGGGGGTTTTCAGAGGGGGGAGAAATTCAGAAGGGGGGGGAAGGTGTCCAGGGGAGGGGAGAAGGGAGTAATAGTGGAGGAGGGAGTGAGGGTGGAGGAAGGTGTAAGGGGAGGGGGGATGATGACCAGGTGACATGCAAGGGAGGGGTCTGTGGAGTCAATGACTGTTTCCTGGGGAGTGAACTGAGGATGGGCAGGGTAGGAGGGATTGGTGAGTGTGAGAGGGGGTAGGGGGAGCCAGTAGGGTGGGAAGGTGAGGGTGTATTGGTGCAGGCAGAGGAGGCAGCAAGGGTTGTTGGTGGGAACTTGGGAGGCAGGCACGAGCCCTGGGATTGGGAAGGAGGAGCTCCGGGAGGTCAATGTGCATGGGGGTGGAATTCTCAGGGAGGTAGGGAACGTCCACTTTTACATGTACATCCTGGACAGATAAGGTTTGTGCTGGTAGGTGACAGTGGGGAGGTGGAAGATGATTCCGGGGGGGGGGTCGGCAATGATGGGGGAAAGGACATGGGTGACTCAGGGAGGGGAAAGGATGGGGGAGCTGATGATAATCTTGATATCTACCATTTTGTGAAAATCAAAGGTGAACGGAGCCTCGTGTTGGTCGGGCATAGATGCTGCATGGGAGTGTGATCAGTGGGTGGGTGGAGATGCAGGTCAGCTCAGATAGAAAACTAAAAACAATCCCCAGCAGACAGCATTGAAAATACTTAGGGCATTGAGATGAGTGTGATGGGGAAAGAATCCGCGTGCATGGGAGAATGCTTGCATGATGCTCCGAAAGGCCCTGCCACACGCGCACTTCCCCCTCCTGAATCACTCATGATCTAGCTGTGTGCAATTGTGGGGTTGGGGGGTGGGGGAATGCAGTGGGAGGACTCACAAAGCCTGTCAATGAAGCTAAAAGACAACATTACCCATTATTCAGTAAAAGTGAATACATTTTCAGATTATGAAGTGACAAAATGTGTTCAGCTGTGCAGCCACTTGTGATCAGAATTTCTTAATTTTTTCAGGCCTACCACTTCTTCTAGGTGCTGCCCTGACATCTGCAGCAGGGGTAGAGACAGCCTGTGCAGTGGTTGGCCCAGTTGCCTCTGAGGACTTCGGTGTGTATCCTCTGGAGAGCCGAGGCCTTTAGGGCCCAGGTTTGCTTTGGCTGGCCCCCTGTGGGCCAGCTGCTCCCTCTGCAGTGACAGAGAATGAGGCCGCTGGCCAATTCACCCACCCGCCAACCGTAAGGTTAGACGGGCAGCGAAAAATCTCTGTTAATTAATACTTTAATGGCCTTAATAAGCCTTTTAATTGTCGCGGGCACGCTAACTCTCACACGCAGCCACCAGCCAAAATATTGTGTGAGAGTGCATGATGACGTTGGGACGCTCGCCCGACACGCGCTATTTTATGCCCAATCAGGTCGGGCATGCGCCCGCCCACGGGATGTAAAATTCTGCCCATGAAGTAGACAACGCTCTGGCGTGCTTTAACCACGGAACCCGGAGTGAGGAAGTGCTGAGGTCACAGTGTGTCAGGCAAATCCAGGCCCACCCACTGGCGATCCGGTGTGTTTTCCGTGAAAGCATTATTAATGAGGCAGGATGAGCCAGGAATGGGACGATATGGCACGAAAACCCGCCTTGCTGATGGTGTGTAAAATGACTTCTTTCATGCCTGCTACCACACTTGGCGCAAATCTGGGATGATTCAGGCCATTATCCTTATTGCACTGCTCTGCATCAAGTATTGTCGGTTAAGTGAGAAATTTTTTGCTTGTTAACCTGATTGTTAAGACTAGAAATGAATCAGATACTACTTAGAAAGCATTTTATGGCTTAATTGTGAGCTTGTTAAAATCTAACGGTCAGCTGTTGAGTGCTTGCTATCTTAATTTGACTTTTCCAAGATAGAAGCTACCTTGTTGGAGTAATTATACCAATATTGAAATCTGAATTAAGTTTGTAAACTCATCCTCAATTAACATTCAACAAACGTTAATTTATAACTCTGTGGATAATCTGGAACACCCAACAAATTTAAATGACTTCTTTCATGTTCATTAGATTGAGACCATGACAGGATAACATGAACATTCCGATATATCAGAGCACTTGGTTTTCCCTTAACTTCAGAATGAAGCTTGTGAACAGGTGTAAATGACCAAAAAATCTCAGTGTGGTTTCTGTAGATTTCTAAGCTTTTTTTAAAGAGAACAGTAACTATTTAAAATAAATTATTTATTTAATTGTCCTTTCGATAAATATGAGAGGTGGAACGTCACGTTTCAGGATCCAGAGTATATCAGAGATGGAGCTGGGGAGAGACTGAAGCCCTGGTTCACACCCTTCACTAGAATTCAAGAAATGGTAACTTATTCCTTGGGCCCATTCTTCCAAACCAAATACAATTTGCACTGTCATGAGTTCGCTCCGTGGCTTTTTTTATTTCTGAAGAAGAAATGTCTGACGTATATAGGAGTCTGTAACCATACTTAGCAGTTTCCTTACCAAGCATATAAATAACCACAAAAGTAGAGCTCTCGGCTCATATTTTCTCCCTGTGGGGATACAGCCCACTTACTTATACACGGTCTTCAGATTATTTCCATTTAAACGTTTTCATTATCAGGACTACCATTTCAGGAGGTCATGCCTGGTTTAGCTAGTGCTACCCATATAGATGTCGGTGGAATATGAATATTAGTCTGTGACGCTGACACAAGTAAAGCAGAAGAAGCAGAGCATAAATTGGTTACTGCTAATTTTGGGGATCCATGAGCGTGCCTTGGATATTGTTGAGGTATAATTTGCTAAAATTATTCAGCTCCTGACACTAATTTAGTAAGATACACTATTAATGACTTCCAGGTTATCTGGCAGAATGTTAACCCTCAGCAAGAGCGCTACCCCCCGTTGTTCATCGATGAATCAGACTAGCTTGTCCATTGTCAACAACAATTTGAGTACAGTAATATTTTGCTGAACATCGATTCAATCAACATAATTTTATTATAATGTTGCTTATCCAATAAGGAATATGTATCCCTTTAACGTCGCAACATTTGCTAGCACATCGTTTGCCAGTGGGCCCGACAATAAGGATAATTTAAATGGAGTGATGAAATCAGCCTCACTAATTATTGAATTCAGCGGTCACAGAGATTTTAAAGTGCAGTATTTAAATAATGAATTACTGGTCTATCAGTGAATAACTGATTCTATAATGTTTATTTATTCAGTTTGTAAGGAAGGAAAAGGAACTTTCTTGAAAAGAGACTGAGGACCTGACAGGAATAAACACACAGGCAGCGAGTCCAACAATAAAACTCACCCAAACCGATAACAACTTCAACTGACAGTTTCTCTCACTAATTGTTCTGGACACTTCAGTAGGCTATCCTCATGAATTATTTCTGCCACTACTCTCTCTCTGTCTCTCTCTTTCTTTGTTGTTCTCCCCGCTACTTCCACCTCTCTCTCAGTTGCCTTCTCTCTGTCTGGAATATTCACTGTCTGCAATCTCTTCCTCAATGATCCTCTTTCTATCCAATTTTATCCTAATATCCTGTGCCTGCATTCTGTTCACCAGCCCCATATTTAATGATGCTATTCTCATTGCCAGTTTGTTCTATGGTGAAACTTCTATGAATAGTTTAAATTTATACTTCTTTTACTTCTTATTTCTTTATATTTAGAGAAGTGTCCAAAAGAACCCAATTTTAGTGTTTACATTAGTTGTAATAGTTTAACGTTGTTTTTCTTAAATCACAGTTTTCAGGAAGGCAACTATAGTGTTAAGTGAGGGATACCTGTGCTGCAGAAAAGCCTGGTTCAGGTAGTATTTTACACAGTTTGATTAAGTCTTAATTTTTTTTATTTCACCGGGCCTGGAAAGGTAAATTAATTGAGTCAATTTGGAGAAGAGAAAATTTATTACCAGGACTGCTTTCACCTTTCCCCTCTTAGCCCCTGCAACTGGCAGAGACTGTGGCAGTAACTGGGGAAATGGGATGGCTGGCCAAGTCTCTCTTCTTTGCTTTTATTATTATGTGACAGTTGGGAATGGGAGGACCAGCGTCTGTTTTCATGGAGGCAGAACAGGGGATGGAGAGAATGTAGCAGTAGGCATCACTAGCTGAACTTCCACATTTTCCCACGGCTATTCCATCCTATTATTATGTTGGATGGCAGAAGAAAATACAGCATTTACTTTCTCTTCGGCGAAAAGACAGTAGCTACTTTTCTGTAAAGGTTATTAATGAGTTGAATGGTTCCATAAGCAAATGATGAGACCAAATCTGTTTTTTTCTCATTTGGGAAATGGTGTGCCTGCTGACTTAAATTCTAAGGTATGCAAAAAAAAAATTAAGAGATATTAATTACTTTGGTTAACATTTATCCCACATATCTACAACAATCGGACACAAAAGAATTGCTTAAGTGTTAAAAGCATAAAGAATGAAATTTAAAAAAAGCAATTTAGTCTATCAGGCATGCGCTTTCCACATAATATACAAGGACCTGAATTTTACCTTTGGAGAGCGTGCCCGATTGCCGGGCCCGGGAGTGGTCGGGAACGGGCCTTCGATCACAATCGGCCTCTGACCATGATTTTATGCTGGCTGGCCAATTAACGGCCGGGCAGCGTGAAATGCGCACTGAAAAGCTCAGCACTGCCAGGGTGGGGGTGGGAAGAGAGCGGGCATTGACGTTTCTGTGGGTGCATGTGAGCGCTGTGAGAGAGCTCCCTGAAGGCAGACAGCTGCCTCAGGGAGCTGCAGACCTGAAAAAGCTAAAATAAAGGTTTTAAAAACTGAAAAAAAGTGTCCATGCATCATAATTAATCACCTGAAAATACGACTGATAAAAACGCTGTCCACAGATATTTATTTTTGTTTTATTTCATCATAGAAATTTCATCCCGCCCTTGGATGAGGTTTGGTAAAAAATGCAAAACCTGCCAGGCTGATTCGTCCATCCACCAATCATAAGGTTGGACGGGAAATGAAAAATCAGAATCAATTGCGCCAATTAATGGGCTTAATTGCACCCTTAAATGTTGGCAGGCGCGCTTCCGACTTTTGTGTGTGCCCGCCGAGCGAAATATTGCGCAAGTGCGTAATGACATCGAGACACTCGCCCGCTGTCTTCTCACATGATTTTATACCCACTGGGGTCGGGCGCGCACCTGCCCGCGGGACATAAAATGGTGGATTTATAATAGATTTTTTGCAGTGGCTGAATGTTTTCCTATGTTGTAACAGTGACTATGCCTCAAAAATAACTTCATGAATTGACTATAAAATGCTTTGGGACTTTGAGGTTTTGAAAGGCTTGGTGCAAATGCAATTTTTTTTTGCAATCTGGCATGGGCAAGGCTAGGGAATTGCACTCTGTTACATCCCCAATTTACCCTGTGTATCTCTCCCCTCTCAAGTTCCTAGTCCTGAGCTTGCCGACATAATAGTATTAAATGCAGGTCAGGTAAATATAACCACTGACATATTTCACGTTAAGTTGTAACCTCTGAATGTAGCCCACATATAACATCCATTCGACCCAGACAACCAGTGTTCCCTGGCTGTCTGTGCTGGTGCTAACAGTCTTGCACATGCTGAGGATCAGGGCATGGATTTTATTGACCTAGATTTTGTGGTCAATACGGAATGTACAGCATTGGCTCTCGCCTCAACAGCTGTTCACAATGTTTGTGTGTATTTATAGTGCAGACCTATTCTAATTCTTCATCTGAACCAATGTGCAGCCCTCAACAGAGGAATCCTCACTGGCACAGCTGACGGGGCCCTCCACAGTGTCTGACTTATTTCACACATAGCTGCTCTCACCCCCTTCCCTCCTTCTCAGAATCATGATAGGTCCTTGTCTTCCACCTCGCCAGCCTCTTAATTCACGGGATCATTCTCTGACATTTCCACTGCCTCCAGCGTGATGTCATCACCAACACATCTGCCCCTTTCAGCGTCCAAAGGGAGGTGCATTCCCTTTGCCACCACTGGTCCGTTCCTCAGTCAACCTCAGCACTTTCTCCTTTTCTACTGCATCTTTCCAAGCAAGCACAGGAGATACAGCAGCTGCCCTTTTGCCTTCTCCCTTCTCACCACCCAAGGCCTCAAACACTCCTTCTATGTGAAATAGTGATTTCTTTGTACTTCTTTCAATTTAGTATATTTGTTGCTCAAAACATGCTCTCCTCTACACTGGAGAGGCCAGATGCAGACTGGGTGATTGCTTTGCAGAACACCTCCATTCAGTTCACAAGCATGGCCCCAAGCTTCCTGACGTTTGCCATTTTAATTCTCCACCTTGCTCCCTCTCTGATCTTTCGGTTCTTTGCCTGAGACAGTGATTCAGTGAAGCTCAGTGCAAACTCAAGAAACAGCTCCTCACCTTTCGACTCAACACTCTAAAGCCTTCTGGACTCAACATTGAGTTCAACAATTTTAGATCATAATCTCTGTCTCTGTTTTGTTTCTTTGTTTTTTTTCACATTTCTTTATTCCTTTAGTTTGCATCCGGATGGCTGGAGGTCAGGAAAGAGGCCACGTTCCCGCTCAGCCTTCACGAATGAGCTACAGAAGGGATTGGGAACTGGAACAACAATGGCGTGTTAACGACACCAATCACATAAAGTTAAATCTAGAAATTAAGAGCATAAGTATTTATTAGACGATATGATAATTGTTGATGCCAATTGACTTCACTGTCCCAAAATGGGAACAATTAAAATGCTCAATCTCACTCTTCCACATGGTCAGTTGTTCGACATTGTAGAGATGTACTACTGAGAGGTTTCTTTAGTTGAAAAACAAACTTTATTCTCAGAGCTGTTGGATTAGCTGCCGACTTCTCGCAAGGCTACAATACACTCCCCCAGGCTAGGAAAACTCCATCCCCTTATGAGATCCCCCATGCTCGGTGTTGATTGGCTGTTCTGAACACATGAACCTTACTCAGGAAGGCTGGTCTTAAAGCAACAATCACCGCAGACATTTTGGGGCAGAATCTTTGCTTCGGATACTTGGTGATTCTGGGGAAAATGGTGCTGAAAATCGCAGTTATTTTGAAAGATGATTTTTTTTCCTGAGTTTCTGCTCAAACTTATTTGCAATTCACCAAATACAAAAGCTACCATGAACCAAAGCATTCAGGCAGCATATTAAAACGTATACATTAGTTTTGTTCAATTGATATATTTGAAAATGATAACTTGGTAAAGTTTAATTAATACAGCTGAATATGGGATTGCCATAAAAATAAGCATTTTAAATCACAGTGTCAACCCATTACCTGTAAACCTGATTTTAAATTACTATTTTCTATTATTATTAGATTGAATTGCTCCCTGCTCTTGTACTCTATGCCCCTATTAATAAAGCCCAGGATACTATAGGCTTTATTAGCTGCTCCGTCCACCTGTCCTGCCACCTTCAATGATCCATGCACATATACTTCCAGGTCTTTCTGCTCCTGCACCCCCTTCAAAATTTCATCCCTTATTTCATATTGTCTGTCCATGTTCTTCCTACCAAAATGCATCACCTTACACTTCACCACATTGAACTTCATCTGCCACCTATCTGCCCAGTCTACCAATTTGTCTATGGCCTTTTGAAGTTCTACACTGTACTCCTCACAATTTACAATACTTCCAAGCTTCGTATCACCCACAAACTTTGAAATTGTCCCATGCACACCAAGATCTAGATCATCAATATGTATCAGGAAAAGTAAGGGTCCCAATACTGACTCCTTGGGGTTGGTGGGGAATTCCACTACAAACCTTCCTCTAGCCTGAAAAATATCTATTGACATTATTCTCTCTTTCTATTTTTCAGCCAATTTTGTATCCACATTGCTACTGTTCCTTTTAATCCATGAGCAATAACTTTTCTCACAGGTCTATTGTGTGGCACTGTGCAAAATGCCTTTTGAAAGTCCATGTGTACCACATCAACAGCATTACCCTCATTGACATTTTCTGTTCCCTCTTCAAAAAACTCCAGCAAGTTAATTAAATACAATTTCCCCTTTAGAAATCAATGCTTCCTTATCAACCCATATTTTTCCATGTGACTACTAATTCTATCCCGAATAATTGTTTCCAGAACAAAAACAAAATTGGCTGGAAAAACTGAGCAAGTCTGACAGCATCTGCGGAAAGGAATATAGTCAACGTTTCAAGTCCATATGACTCTTCACCAGGTTGTTCAATTGTTCTTTAATTGTTTCCAGAATCCTGCCCAACACCAAAGTTAAACTGACTGGTCTGTAATTGCTGGGCTTATCCTATAACCTTTTCTGAACAGGGACGTAATGTTTGCAATTCTCCAGTCCTCTGGCACCTCCCCTGAGTCTAGGGAGAACTGAAAAATTATAGCCATTGCCTCTGCAATTTCTACTCTCACTTCCTTCAATATCCTTGGATGCAACTCGTTCTGTCCCAGTGCCTTGTCAACTTTAAGTACCCACAGCTTATTCAACATTTCCTCCTTATCAGTTTTGAACCCTTCTAGTGACAGGGTTTCCTCATCTGTCACTGTGGCCTTGGTATCATCTACTTCCTTGGTAAAGACAGATGCAAAGTATTTTATACATCAGCCATGGCCCCATCGTCCATGCGTAAATTCCCTTTTAGGTCCCTAATCGGCCCCACTCCTCCGTTTACCACATTTTTACTATTTATATACCTTTAGAAGACTTTGGGATTCCCCTTTATTTTGACTGCCAGTTTTTTCTCATAATCCCTCTTCACTTCTCTAATATGCTTTCTCACCTCCCCTCTGAACCTTCTGTATTCCTCTTAGTTCTCAATTGTATTTTCTACCTGACACCTGTCATAAGCACACTTTTTCTTTACTATCTTAATTTCTATCTCCTTTTTCATCCAGGGAGCTCTGTATTTGTTTGCACTACCTTTCCCTTTTGATGGAATACACCTTGTCTTTGCCTGAAACAATTCTTTTTTGAAAGTAGCCCATTGTTCTGCTACAGTTTCTTCCACCAATCTTTCATTCCAGTCTATCTGGCCCAGTTCCGTTCTTGCCCTATTGACGTTGGCTCTCGTACACATAATTATTTTTACTCTGGATTGCCTATTGTCCTTTTCTATCATCATCCTAAAATGTACAATACAATGATCACTGTCTCCTAAATGTTCCCCCACTGACACTTGATCTACTTGGCTCACCTGATTTCCAAGAACCAGGTCCAATAGTGTGTCTTTTCTTGTTGGACTGGATACATACTGCTGTAGAAAATTCTCCTGAACACAATCTAGGGACGTTTGGCCCTCTCCACCCTTTACACTAGCACTGCTCCAGTCCAAATTCAGGTAATTAAAGTCACTCATCATAACCAGTCTATAATGCCTGCATCTTTCTGTAATTTCCCTGCAGATTTGTTCTTCTACATCCCCCTCACTAGTTGGCGGTCCATAGACTACATCAAACAATGTAATTGCGACCTTTTTGTTCCTTAGCTCTAGCCAAATTGATTCTGTCCTTGAACTCTCTGGGACATCCTCTTTCTCCAGCACTGTAATGCTCTCCCTAACCAATACAGCCACCCTTCCTCCTTTCCTATCTTTTTTGAACACCTTGTACCTAGGAATATTTAACACCCAGTTATGCCCTCCCTTGAGCCAGGTCTCTGTTATCACCACAACATCATGTTTCTACATGGCAATCTGCACCTGTAACCCCCCAGTCTTATTTGCTACACTCTTGTGCATTCACATACATGCATAGTAACCCTGATTTAGATTTTTTTACTCTCTCCCTCACCCTGACTTCACCGATTAACTTACTATTCTCTATACCAGTGCTATCTGTCCCTCCCAGTATTTTGTGCACACTGGTATTCCGCTGTAATATTTTTCCTCGGGTTCCACACCCCTGTTGAGTTAGTTTAAAGCCCTCCCAACAGCGAAACGACCCGCAAGTGCCACGTGCTAGCGATCTCAGAAATAGGAGAATAGCACAGATGAATACATGGCTTAAGAGTTGGTGCAGGAGGGAGGGTTTTAGATTCCTGGATCACTGGGACCATTTCTGGGGAATGTGGGACGTCTACAAGCGGGACGGTCTACATCTGAACCAGAGCGGGACTAACATCCTTGCGGGCAGGTTTGCTAGTGCTGTTGGGAGGAGTTTAAACTAATATGGCAGGGGGAGGGGACACAGAATGTTAGCAGAATAGGGACACATCAAAATACAATAAAACATTCAAGTCAGAGGGAGCACAGCTGTAATAAGCTTCAAGGGAGTAAGGCAAGGCTAGATGGCCTCTACTGTAATGCCAGGAGTGTAACAGGCAAAACGGATGAGTTAAGGGTGAGGATTGACATGTGGAATTGTGATATAGTAGCCATCACTGAGACGTGGTTGAGGGAAGGGCAGGATTGGCAGCTCAACATTCCGGGATATAGAATCTTCAGGCAAGACAAGGGAGGGAGTAAAAGAGGAGGAGGCATTGATTATTAGTTAAGGAGTCAGTTACTGCAGTAAGGAGAGATGATATCTTGGAAGGGGCATTGAATGAAGCTTTGTGGGTAGAGCTTAGAAATAAAAAAGGGGCAACCACATTATTAGGTGTTTATTATGGACCCCCAGATTGTCAGTGGGAAATTGAGGAGCAAATATGTGCACAATTTGTGGAGGTGTATAAAAACAATAACAATCGGGTAATTATATTAATTGATTTCAACTTTCCCAACATTAATTGGGATAGACATAGTGTTAAGGGTTTGGTTGGAGTGGATTTCTTGAAATGTGTACAGAAGAACTTTTTAGGTCAATATGTAGAGGGTCCAACAAGGGATGTTGCACTGCTGGACCTAATTCTGGGGAAAGAAGCCAGACAGGTGGCTGAGGTGGCGGTAGGTGAGCATTTTAGCGATAGTGACCACAACACGGTACAGTTTAAGCTTGTTATGGACAAAGAAATCGACGAGTTGCAAAAAAATGTTTTGGATTGGGGGAGAGTGGATCTTAGTAAAATAAGGCAGGATCTGGCCAAGGTAGGCTGGGAACAGTTACTTGTGGAGAAATCTACAGAGGAACAGTGGGGGGTGTTCAAAAAGGAAATGGGGAGGGTACAGGCTCAACATGTTCCCTCTAGGGTGATAGGAAGGAGTAAGAAGCCCAGAGAAACATGGATGACCTGAGATATTCAGGTTACAATGAGAAGGAAAAGAGAGGCTTTTAGCAGGTACAAGGGAAGCAAATCAGCAGGGGCATTAGTAGAGTACAGACAGTGCAGGGCGGAGCTTAAGAAAGCAATTAGGAGAGCAAAGAGGGGATATGAGAAAGCTCTGGATGGTAAAAGTAGGGAAAATCCCAAGATATTCTATAAGTAAATCAATGAGAAGAGGATAATCAGGGAAAGAGGGCCCATAAGGGACCAAGGCGGCAATCTATAGGTGGAGCCAAAGGACATCGATAGAGTGTTGAATGAATACTTCACGTCCGTCTTCACCCAAGAGAATGAGGATGAAGGTATCGAACTAGGGGGGAGAGACTGAGAGGTTCTTAAGCAAATTGATATAGGGAGTGACAAGGTATTGGACGTGTTAGCAGGCTTAACAGTAGATAAATCCCCAGGTCCAGATCATTTGTGTCCCAGACTGCTGAGGGAGGCAAGGGAGGAGATCGCAGGGGCTCTGACCCGAATTTTTAATTCCTCTCTGGCCATGGGGGAGGTGCCAGAGGACAGGAGAACACCTAATGTGGTTCAGTTATTTAAGAAGGGTTGTAGAGATAAGCCAGGGAACTACAGGCCAGTGAGTCTCACGTCAATGGTATGGAAAATATTGGAGAAATTTCTGAAGGAGAGTATCTATCTCCACTTGGAGAGACAAGGTTTGATCAGGGATAGTCAGCATAGCTTTGTCAGAAGGATGTCATGCCTAACAAATTTGATTGAATTTTTTGAGGAGGGGACCAGATGTGTAGATGAGGGTAGTGTAGTTGATGTAGTTTATATGGATTTCAGCAAAGCCTTTGACAAGGTCCCACATGGGAGACTTATAAAGAAGGCAAATGCACATGGGATACAGGGTAATTTGATAAGGTGGATTCAAAATTGGCTTAGTTGTAGGAGGCAGAGGGTGATGACAGAAGGATGCTTTAGTGACTGGAAGCCAGTGTCCAGTGGCGTACCACAGGGATCTGTTCTGGGTCCCCTATTATTTGTCATTTATGTAAACGACATAGATGACTATGTGGGGGGTAGGATTAGTAAGTTTGCGGATGACACAAAGATTGGCTGGGTGGTTAACAGTGACGTTGAGTGTCTTGGGCTACAGGAAGATATAGACGGGATGGTCAAATGGACAGGTAAGTGGCAGATGGAATTTAACCCTGAAAAGTGTGAGGTGATACACTTTGGAAGGAGTAATTTGACAAGGAAATATTCAATGAACGGCATGGCACTCGGAAGTCTGAGGAACAAAGGGACCTTGGCATGTGTGTCCATAGATCTCTGAAGGCAGAGGGGCATGTTAGTGGGGTGGTGAAAAAGGCATATGGGACACTTGCCTTTATCAATCGAGGCATAGATTACAAAAGTAGGGAGGTCATGTTGGAGTTGTATAGAACCTTGGTGAGGCCACAGCTGGAGTACTGTGTGCAGTTCTGGTCGCCACATTATAGGAGGGATGTGATTGCACTGGAGAGGGTGCAGAGGGGATTCACCAGGATGTTGCCTGGGATGAAACATTTAAGTTATGAAGAGAGGTTGGATAGACTTGGGTTGTTTTCATTGGAGCAGAGAAGACTGTGGTGCGACCTGTTCGAGGTGTACAAGATTATGAAGGGCATGGACAGGGTGGATAGGGAGCAGCTGTTCCCCTTAATTGAAGGGTCAGTCACAAGAGGGCATAAGTTCAAGGTCAGGGGCAGGATGTTTAGGGGGGATGTAAGGAAAAACTTTTTTACCCAGAGGGTGGTGACGGTCTGGAATGCGCTGCCTGGGAGGGTGGTGGAGGCGGGTTGCCTCACATCCTTTAAAAAGTACCTGGATGAGCACTTGGCACGTCATAACATTCAAGGCTATGGGCCAAGTGATGCACTAAATGGGATTAGGTAGGTAGTTCAGGTGTTTCTCATATGTCGGTGCAGACTCAATGGGCCGAAGGGCCTCTTCTGCACTGTGTGATTCTGTGTCTCTGTGATTCTGATTCTGAACTCAGTCCCAGCTCTGTTCAGGTGCAACCCGTCCAGCTTGTATAGGTGCCATCTCCCCCAGAGCCAATCCCAGTGTCCCAGGAATCTAAAGCCCTCCCTCCTGCACCATCTTTCCAGCCATGCATTCATCTGCCTTATCCTCCTATTTCTGTACTCACTGGCTCATGGCACTGGGAGTAATCAGAGATTACTACATTTGAGATCCTGCTTGCTAATTTTTTACCTAGCTCCCCAAATTCTGATTTCAGGACTACATTCCCTCTTCCTACCTGCATTATTGGTACCAATGTGGACCACAACCTCTGGCTATTGACCCTCCCCCAGAAGAACGTCCTGCAGTCGTTCCATGACATCCTTGACCCTGACACCAGGGAGGCAACATACCATCCTGGAGTCACTTCTATGGCCACAGAAACGCCTGTCTGCTCCCCTAAACAATGAATTCCCTATCACTATTGCTCTTTCTTTCTTCTTCCTCCCCTCCTGTACAACCGAGCTACTCGTGGTGCCAAAAATGTGGCTCTGACTGCACTCCTCTAAAGAACCAGTGCCCTTATCAGCTTCCAAAACGGGAAACCGATTTGTGAGCGGGACCCCAGGGGACTCCTGCACTACCTGCCTACTTCTCTTAGGCTGCCTCGTGGTCACCCATTCCCTCTCTGTCTCCAGGCCCTTAAGCTGCGGTGTTACCACCCCTCTGAATGTGCTATCCATGTACTCTCAGCCTCACGGATGTGCCACTGTGACTCCAGCTGTCGCTTGAGCTCTGAAACCAGGAGCTCAAGTTTCTGCAGCTGCCAGCACTTACTGCACATGTGGTCGTCTAGGATGCTGGTAGCGTTCAAGATTTCGCGCAAATTTCAGGACAAGTATTCCACTTGACTGAACTGCCCTGTCATGTCTTAACTCTACTTCCCTTACTTTATTATATCGGCCTTAATTTACCTTATTCATGGAAATTCTCATTTAAATCCAAGTATAGGTACTTGTTTAAAAATATTATGCTTTTTAAATTTACAAATCAGGTCCTACATACCAAGGCCACTGCTCTTCTCTCTGAGGAAAGGTAGAAAAGGGAAGGAGTAGCTCCTCCCTCCTCACCGAACTCCCTCAGTCACCTCTGCTCTCGAACTCTCACCACTTCTCGCGCTGTTTTTTTGGCTCTTCTGCTGTCCTCTAGGTGCTGCTGACTGCCTGGTTTGGGGTCCTCTTCTCACATTCTCCTCCTAGGTGCTGCTGACTGCCTGGTTTGGGGTCCTCTTCTCACACTCTCCTCCTAGGTGCTGCTCACACTCTCTTGACAATGATTTATAACAAAATATTGGAATTTTTTTATTCATTCACGGGATGTGGGCTTCGCTGGCTGGGCCAGCATTTATTTCCCATCCTAGTTGCACTTGAGAAGGTGGTGGTGAGCTGCTTTCTTGAACCGCTGCAGTCTATGTGGTGTAGGCACACCCACAGTGCTGTTAGGAAGGGAGTTTCAGGAGTTTGACCCACCATCAGTAAAGGAACAGCGATATATTTCCAAGTCAGGATGGTGAGTGCCTTGGAGGGGAACTTCCAGGTGGTCCCATGTGTCTGTTGCCCTTGTCCTTCTAGATGGGAGTGGTCATGGGTTTGGAAGGTGTTGTCAAAGGAGCCTTGGTGAATTCCTGCAATGCACTTTGTAGATGGTACATACTGCTGCTACTGCGCATCAGTGGTGGAGGGAGTGAATGTTTGTGGATGTGGTGCCAATCAAGCGAGCTGCTTTGTCCTGGATGGTGTCAAGCTTCCTGAGTGTTGTGGGAGCTGCACTCATCCAGGCAAGTGGGGTGTATTTCATCATATTCCTGACTTGTGCCTTGTAAATGGTGGACAGGCTTTGGCAAGTCAGGAGGTGAGTTACTCGTCACATGATTCCTAGCCTCTGACCTGCTCTTGTAGCCACTGTATTTATATGGCTAATCCAGTTCAGTTTCTGGTCAATGGTAACCCTCCAGGATGCTGTTGATGGGGGGATTCAGTGAAGATAATGCAATTGAACATCAATGCAAAGGTTGGATTCTCTCTTGTTGGAGATGGTCATTGACTGACACTTGTGTGGCACGAACCTTACTTGCCACTTGTCAGCCCAAGCCTGGATATTGTCCAGGTCTTGCTGCATTTGGACATTGTTTGCTTCAGTATCTGAGAAGTCATGAATGATACTGAACATTGTGCAATCAACAGCAAACATCCCCACTTCTGACCTTATGATGGAAGGAAGGTCATTGAAGAAGCAGCTGAAGATGGTTGGGCCAAGGACATTCCTCTGAGGAACTCCTGCAGTGATGCCCTGGAGCTGAGATGACTGATCTCCAACAACCATAACCATCTTCCTTTGTGCTAGGTATGACTCCAACCAACGGAGAGTTTTCCCTCTGATTCCCATTGACTCCAGTTTTGCTCGGGCTCCTTGATGCAACACTCAGTCAAAAGCAGCCTTGATATCAAGGGCAGTCACTCTCACCTCACATTGGGAGTTTAACTCTTTTGACCATGTTTGAACCAAGGCTGTAATGAGGTCAGGAGCTGAGTGTTCCTGGCGGTACCCAAACTGAGCGTCAGTGAGCAGGTTATTGCTAATCAACTGCTGCTTGATAGCATTGAGGGGATTTGGGGTTGATCCAGTGAAGGAGAATCAATAACAGGCATAATATAATTTTTTTTATATCTGTGATAAATATCAATATGTGTGATAAATATCATATTCAAATGCTTAACTAATACATCTTGAGTGTCACAAATTATTGGATTCCCTATGCTCAAAGTTTTCAAATAGAAACGTTCAGATTTCACATTATTAAAAAGGCATAAAATCTGTGAATTTCAATACTTGAAATTCTAAATGTAGATCTTGGATTGATAAAATGGGAAAAAAATAAGCTCAGCTGTGCATAATATTGATCCATTTACCTTGATAAGATAGACTGTAAAATTCTTGCATTGTTTAGAAGAATTCTGCTTTTATCTACCTTAAACAGAAAGTCTTTGCTTGTTAGGTTGCCCTTGGATAAACAATAGGCTTTTGGGTTGTGTTTATTGCAATGAATTGACGGTGAGACAGAATAATGAGTTTGAATTTGTTGAATGCATCTTATTGTTGACACCCTTGTATCCATCTCTTAAATGTTTTCAACTTTTAAACATATTGGCTGGAATTTTCTGTCCTCGTTGGCATCGAGCAGGCCGGTGTCATGGCGGGCTTGAGCGGACATTATGGCGAGAAGGCCATAAATTGGTTTTACGCCGTCCTGAAATCAGTTAGCTAAGTCCACTCTGCCCATCAATGGCAGGTTGCCTTTCCTGCTGTCCAGCGTCGGGAACCTAATATCAGTGTATTTGCATCTCATCAGCTTGCCTGCTGGCTGGAATCATCACCCCACGTCAAACTTGTCGCCCATATAGGGGGAGGAAGGAGTCCAGGTGGAGGAAGGAGTTCAGAAGGGGGAAAGAGTCCAAGGGGAAGGCAGAGTAAGGGTGGAGGAGACAGTAAGAGGGGATGTCCAGGCGAACATGCAAGCAAGGGGTCTATGGAGTCAACGACTGCCTCCTGGGGAGTGAACTGAGGGTGGTAGGAGGAAATGGTGAGAGAGCAGAGTGAGCCGGAAGGGTGGGAGGCTGAGGGTGTGATGGAGCAGTGGAAGGTGGTTGGTGAGGATGGTTGGTGGGGACCTGGAGGCAGACATGGACCTGGGGGTGGGGAGGAGGATGTTGGGGAGGTCAATTTGGATGGGGGTGGGATTCTCAGGAAGGTTTCTTTCACTCCCGAGTGTTTGACTGCCCAGAATCGGCCATACTGTGGTAAGGTAACAGCAGTTCTAGTAGGTTCACGCTGCCACAACTAATAGAAGCTGAGAGTTGAGAAAGCTCCAGAAGTCAGTGCACCATTGTGTGAAAGACAGCACTCATGGAACCCTGTTTATTTGGATGCCCGTGCCTGCTGCAAATTGACTAAATCCTTGTCATTCATGCATTGCTCACAAAATTCCGAGGGACTCATAAAATCACCATCAATTGCCTCATCGATTATCTTAATAGGCTTTTAATTGCTCATTTAGAATTCTGTACAGAGTCTCCACTTGACATATTGTCGGCCCTTAGTGAAATAATATACTGGCACCATGGCATTGAGGGCTCAACCTGATACCACCTCCTCTGATTTTACAGCCTCCTCCCCATGTCCATCTGATTTTCCAAGTTAAACACCCGGCCTTGATTTTTCTGGAGTCAGAAAGAGCAGGAACACTAAATTGTCTTAGGCCTCAGGCCTCAGGCTAGCAGGGACTGGTGGATTGAACAGTCTTTCCATGATTTACCACCCATTTTGGGTGTAAGGACACCAGTGGAATTCCTCCCACATCCCCAGTGCTTGGTGTATTTAAAACATCTTTTTTCGCTCCCTGCCTAGTGTCACATGAGGCAGGCAAAGCACGTGCAAGCACGTGCTTACGTCTGTTTCCATAGCTAGTCTTTCCTGGAACAGGCCACCGGCCTGTCACCAGATGCTAAAGCTTGAGGTGCACCACTCTGCATTAAGCATGGCTGACCAGGAGACTCTCCCACTCTTAGTGCCTGCCATAGGCAAATTGGAAGGATTTACAGGTTAATAATCAACCTGTTTGGCCTGGAATGTGACTTGAACCCAGAACTTCTGCTTCAGGGGCAGGGATGCTACCAATTATCCCACAAGACCTCTTCCATTTAAATAATACATGACCATTATTGATCAGTACACTTCCCACTGTATCCTTCTTGTGGTCACTTTTTCCATCTCTTCCCAGAGCAAATGTACTTCTCTTATTTTGCAGTTCCTGTAATTTGTTTGATTTGCTTTATTAGTGTTTTTGAGTGCCCAACTTCTTCTGTAGTTCTTGAGCATTGCGAATGATGCTTTCTATTCATTCCATTGAATTGAGTGTCTTCTCACTTCATATAGGCAGCACAGGGTTGTTTTCTACATTTTGTTTCATGCATTGTCAAACATTGCAGAGTATGACCTTGCCTGTTTTATTTTTTCATCTCAGAAGCCACATTCTTAATAGATATTGGAATAACAGCTGTTAGTTCACGCTGAACATCTTGCGAGAAGGACTCATAATTATTTTAAATATATTACAAGATCATTTCTATTTGTTCATGTTTGTATATACATTGACAATGGATGGCCGACTCTAAAAATTTTCCCCAATTGTATAATTACAGAAAATCAAAGCAGGCTTAAGGAAAATGGGCCAATTTTCTCTTGTGCACTGTAATACTATGAAGTAAAAGAAAGAAAAAAAATGTGATACACTGTGAAACTGGACAAGCCTTGACACTGTATGTGGCCAGTGAACACAGGTCTCACAAGGAGAAACATATATAATGGATTAACATTTTAAGGCAAATAAGTGGATAGCGCAAGGGTTTATAGATTTTCTTTTGTTAATTGGCTTTTGGGATGTGATTGAAATTGCTGAAGGGATAGTCTCCATGAGCTGTTGCACTGCTTGGCAGGGCCAGGGCAAGAAATCTCAGGCCCTGGTGCTTCTCCTGTTTCAGGGACCCTTATCCCTCACTTTAACCTTCCTCCACAATCATGCATGTTACTTTTTCCCTTTTCAAGATTCACCAATCAATTCACCAAAAAAAATCACAGAAGGGTCCGAGTGAAATGATAACACTCATTGTCGGCATTTGGTTATGAATAGCACCTGATATATTTGCAGCATGGATTATTAATATGAAAAGCAGCAATGATATAAAAGTGTTACTTTGTGCGCACTGCATAGGTGATCCCACTGTGACTATTAACAAACCAAACAGTACAAATTTTATTTTAACAACATTGTGCAAAATTGTTAGTTTGACATGAAAATATCCCATTAGTTATTTATAACTTTGCAGACAATAACACTGATTATGGTGACTGCCTCATTAACATTCTGCACATGGCACCATATGTACATGGTGACAGTAAATTCATATTTGGGGGAAATATTCAATATTTGTAACCCAGGTTGCAAGAAAATCTTTCAGCTTTTGTTTTATACATTTTGGCTACCAATTCTATATAAAAAAGATCGACTCCTTGCTGCAGTTTGCATTGTTTCATTGTTGGAGAGTAGTAGAAGGGAAAGAGGCAGTGTGGAGAGGAGGAGATGGGACGGTCCCATTCACTTGCTGCTGCCTCCTCCCTCCCCGGACACGCTGACAAGCACTCACTCACCTCACTCAAGATAACTCAGTATCACTAGAGTCGAATTTCCAGTTCCCTGGGAGTGGCTCATGCTGCAGACATGGACAACAGCCGGGTCCAACCTCGCGCGAGGCTGAGTGACAGCTCCTCCCGGCCTGCTCCGGCCTGGCGCGAGGCTGAGTGACAGCTCCTCTGGGCCTGCTCCGGCCTGGCGTGAGGCTGAGTGACAGCTCCTCCAAGGCCTGCTCCGTCCTCGTCACCAGCAGAGACTCTCTCCTGTTCTTTTATTTTTTGTTTCTTCTCCTTGGCCTCCTGGAAGATGTCACCAATTGCTCAATGCCGCTGAAAGACTCCTGCATGCTGCCAGTGGGAATGGCCAGAATAATTGCTCCAGGTCCTCCAATCACAGCTTCCCTTTCTCCCACCCTTGCTGCTCCTCCAATCATAGATTCTGTCTCTGGAGAAGCGGCAAGAGCAGGAGGGATGGAACCTGTGATTGGAGGAGCTGGAGCAATGACTAACTTGAGCGCTGAGTCCACAGTCTTGTCTCATTGGTTTCCCCAACCGATTGCCCTCAACAGGTCTTAGCAACTTGAAGAGAAGAAACATGAGAGCTTCAAAAGAAAGCCCACAGCAGTACGGTCACACCTGCAGGTCTGTTCATACATTATAACTTGCTCATTTCTTTTTCATCCATAAAATGAAGTGCCGTGCTAGAACTTTACAGATCAATCAGCATGAGGTAGAGAGGAACAGACAGCACCACACCACATAGGGTCTCTGGAAAAACAGCTTAGCAAGCAAATCAGCAGAAATAAAATAACAAAAGGAAGAGCTTGCATATATCCAGCCGATCATGTCAGGAAACAGCAGCCTCATCCTCCACTGTATGGAAGCCATGGGGGATGCATCAATGGACTAAATAGACCTGTTTTTAACAGTGCACAACTATTTCCATGTTTTAGACTACATTAAGTTACAAGGACACGGTATTATTACACTTCCTTACAGAGACACTATTAAAACAGAAGTCATTTATATGGTGAGAATTTACATGTTCAATATAAACACACAGCACCTGAACTGAAACGCAGTAACAGCTGACGGTGTGGAGTCCCTGAACGACATTTCCTTCCACCTACAGCCTACAGTTTCTCACAACCTTCAGACAAAACAAATAATCACAATAATAATCCCAACAGAAGAAGTTTTTCGACAACTCACCTATTCCCCCGTTTAGCTTTGTAATTGCAATACTTCACTGCAGCATCCTTTTCCAAGGGGCGGTTACCCGGGACAGGGACTGCTCTCGGTACGAAGGACGTAAGAAGAGTTTGCGGAATTTAGAGAGAGTTGGGTTAAGGGGACAGCGCGCAGCCTCCATCGTCATTTGCAAGAGCAATCAGCATAATGGTGCTTTTGATGGGGTACTCCTGTCCATCACTGCAGGTTATCAGAAGAATTTTGGAGGCCAGTGCACACGTAGGGGAGACAGAACCTGTGATTGGAGGAGCAGCTCTGTCTTTCCCAAACCTGCTGCTCCTTCAATCACTAATCTGCTGTCTGTTCCCGCACTTAAAAACTGACAGTTTAACTAACAGTTAATATATATATTTTTTTTAAACTGCTGAGTGGGAAAGACCTTTCGGGTACCTTACATTGGTCCAGCTGAGCTTACAGAAGAATGATACACAGCCCATTAAACCTGAATGAGTGTTATCCACCATGTCCAATCTAATCCCAATTTCCAAGCTGCTTTAATGTTCCTGGTCGTCAAGGAAATGATTCCCTTTTGAAATGATTGCCCATTTCAACAATGGTTTATGTGCAGAATTTCACCCTCTCTGTAAAAACCGGTGCTGAAGGAGACAGTGATCCTTTTCTTAGACTGTGCAGGTTAGAACCTGAGTACACATCACTTCTCATTATGCAATAAAGGTCAAATAGTATGTTTAAAAAGAATCTGCAGCGATACAGCTGAAAAGAAAATACATTTCCATTCTTCATTATAAAACAAGCTGAACAGGTAAAGGTAAAAAAAATCTCTTTCATAGACATTTAGAGATGAAATTTATTTTATACACAGATACAATTTTTTTTGTGTGTCAAAACCAGAAGCATGAGATTATAATCAAACTTGATTCAACTAACTTGTCTTTCTGGTTTGTGGCAAAATGATAGGTTTATTTATTTTTCAATTTATTTTTAACTCTGTTATCAACAGTCATGACAGCAGACCATAGCCCGAATTACTTATGGGTATGTTGAACTTTTTAAAAGAAGACCTGTTTTTAAAAAAATGACATACAAGCAAAAGCTGCCTGAGACTGTAAAGTAACCATTTGCTGGAAAATTCCTATGCGGATTACACTTGGCCAACTAGTCCAGAGAATGGAATGTTGCACCTAAAAAGATGTCGAGGCCTACTTCAGACAGAGACACTTCAAAGAAAAAGATGCAATGCCAAAATCTGAACTGTAATCTCTTGTGGTTGTGGAGATAATGAAGGCTGATTACCACCTAAGCAGAAAACATCTCCTGTGAGTTATATCCCAGACTGTGGACATGATGTGAGTTGAAAAGAAAGCAGATCTGAGCAAAACACATGTTTGTTTGTTTTTTCCTTTCCAGGAATACACAAGAAAAAGAATTAAAAAGCCAACTGTAACCCTAGTTCTGTGTGCTAGCTTTTGTGTTTCAGGCATGGTGTACGGGGGTATGCTGTCAAGGTCACAGCTGAAGAACATTAACTAGGCAACCCTGTTTCCTTTTTGACTGTGGCTTTGCTGGCTTGCCTCCAGCCCGAGAGAGAGAGACTTTTACCTGCAAACTGCAGGGATGTCTAGTTTTTGTTCTCCTGCTCTGACCTTCACACCACACACTAGCACACCAGAACTAGAACACACAGATCAGGTTTGCAGCTGACTTTTAACCCATTCCCTTGTGTATTCCTCCAAAGGAAAGAAACAAACATGTCTTTTGCCCAGAATCTGCTTTCTTTAAACTCAGACCATTTTTACATTCTGAGATATAATTCAACAGTAGACGCTGTTTGCTGAGGTGTGATAATCAGTCTTCATTATCTCTGCAACCACAAGAGATTAAAGTTCAGTCTTTTGCATTGCATCTCTCCCTTTTAAGTGTCTCTGTCTGAAGTAGGCTTTGACGCCTTTTTTAGATGTGGCATTCCTGGACTAGCTAGTCAAGTATAATCCACCTAGGAATTTTCCAGAAAGTGGTTACTTTACATTCCCAGCTGGCTTTTGCTTGTAGGTTGTTTTAAAAAAGACATGTCTCATTTAAAAAGTTCAATATGTCCTTAAGTAATTTGGGGCTGTGATCTGTTGTCATGCCACTTCCCCCGCATGACAAATGAAATGAGATTTTTTTTCTCATTTCATTACAAAGGAAGAAGGAAAAAAAGGCAAAACAACAAAGACACACACACGCACACATTGATTCTCCTAGCCTTGGCCAATACTATCTCTTCAGTTCTAAATAGGTCTCCTAAGGTTCTGGACAGGACGTCAACAATCACACTTGATTTCATGGCAATGTGGGTGATTGTTAGGCCATACAGTTGGAAAAACAAACTCCAACAGATGCTAAAAACAAAAAACTGCGGATGCTGGAAATCCAAAACAAAAACAGAATTACCTGGAAAAACTCAGCAGGTCTGGCAGCATCAGCGGAGAAGAAAAGAGTTGACATTTCGAGTCCTCATGACCCTTCAACAGAACTGGATGAATCCAAGGAGAGGGGTGAAATGACCCCTCTCCTTGGATTCACCCAGTTCTGTTGAAGGGTCATGAGGACTCGAAACTCCAACAGATGCTTATGATCTCATTAGGTTCTTGATTGGTAAGGGGATCAATGTTTACGGGGAGAAGGCGGGAGAATGAGGTTGAGAAACTTATCAGCCATGATTGAATGGCGGAGCAGACTTGATGGGCCGAATGGCCTAATTTCTGCTCCTATGTCTTACGGTCTTATCGTCTAGCCTGGCATTCTGTGCCTTAAATTTTGCCAAAAAGGTTAAAGTGTTGAGGTCAGTATAGATTGTGGTCTCTCTGCACCGATTTCAGACATATATCTCAAAGTGTTTGAGCACCAGTAATGACCTAAGGGTTTCCTTCTCCACTGTGTAGTACCATTTCTGATTCTTGTTTAACTTTTTGGAGAAGTACCCGACTGGTGAATCTATCCCTGATTTGTCTTCTTGGAGGAGGACAGCCCCTACCCCGATATCACTCACAATGATGACTACTTTAAACGCTTGCTTAAAGTTTGGAGCTGCAAGCACAGGCTTGCCTATTAAAATGGCTTTTAGCCTTTCGAAGGCTGCCTGACATTTCTCAGTCCAGACTACTATTGATCTTTTTCTGTAGTAGGTCTGTCAGCGGAGCGGTTACCGTGTTGAAATTTGGGATGAACCTACGGTAGAATCCATACACCAACAAGAGCCTCAAGATTTCCCGTTTCTTTGTGGGATTGGGGAACTGTGTGACTGCTTGTACATTTGCAGCCCCAAGCAGTACTTGTCCTTGACCTACTATGTGTCCTAGATAGGTCACCTGAGCCTTACTTTTGTGAAATTGACCACTAGCACTGCTGATTGTACTTTCTGGAAGAGGGCTTCCAGTTGCTCTAAGTGAGTTTCCCAGCTGTTGCTGTACACTAGGAGGTCATCTCGGTACACAACACAAATGGATAATCCCACCACTACCTGGTTCATCAGACTTTGAAAGGTGGCTGAGGTATTTTGGAGTTCAAATGGCGTGACCCGACATTGATATAACCCATCTGGAGTTACGAAGATGGAGATGTCCTTCGCACGGACATTCAAGTATTCATTGAGTAAATCTACCTTTGTAATGCAGGCTGCTTTACCTACCCTATCTATGCTGTCTTCCAGCCAGGTATCGGGTAGGAGTTGGCTCTGGTCACTGCATTAAATTTTTGGTAGTCAATGCAGTACCCTGTAGAGCCATCTGGCTGGGGCACAAGCACACAGGGGAGCTCCAGCTACTGCTGCTTGGCTCAATTAGTTGGTGCTCCAGCATGTAGTTAATCTCCTCCTGAGCCTGGGCTAGCTTTTCTGAGCCTAGACGATAGGGATGTTGCCTTATTGGAGGGGCCTCGCCCACATCCACATCATGTAGAGCTAGTGTGGTGCAGCCTAGCTTGTCCCCGCATTAGCCTTTAAATGCAGTGAGCAGCCTCGTCAAGTCTGCTCGCTGTTCTGCACTTGGGTGGTGAATAAGGATTCTATGTTTGCTAGTATCTCTGTGTTGGTTAGCCAGGTGGTAAGGGATTCAATGTCAGCCTCACCCATGTCTCCCTCCAATTCACCCCCACTGCTACCCTCACCCTCTAGGTTGGTGACAATGGGACAGAATCTTACCTGCTTGTCTCCTTCTTGGCTTGATATTGCTTCATCATGTTGACAATGACACAGCCTTTGATTCTTCCCCTGATCTGGGGTCTCAGTTAAATAGTTTACTTCCCCGAGCTTCTTTGCAACTCAGCAGACTTTTAAAGGCTCACTTGGTATTGGTAGAAGCACTAACATCTCCTGGCAGAAAGGTTTGGGCCTTGGCATGTTTGTCGCCCTGTTTCTTCATAGCTGTCTGGAAGATTTTTAAGTGTTCTCAGGCCACATCACAGGCTCTCAGGTCGCTCCCGGAACACTGTTACTTAGTCTAACATGGAGGCTTCCTCCTTCTGTTCTAAAAACCTCTCCTTGATTAGTTTCAGAGACCCTCACACTTGGTGCCCATAAACAAATTCAAATGGAGTAAAACAGGTGGATGCATTGGGTGAGTCCCTGGTAGCGAACAGAAGGAAACCTAACCCTTTACCCCAGTCATGGGGCTACTTGTGATGATGCCCTAGTCATTGTTTTAGGTTCTGGTGGTTCTATTCTAGCACCCCCTGTGGCTGCGATACGCTGAGGACTTCGTGCCGAGATTACCCATGACTTCCTAGAAAATTTTGGACATAAAATTTGAGCCCTGCTGCGACTGGATCTCGGTGGGCAGCCCACACCTGGTAAAGAATTGGGTTAATTCCCTCACCACTGTTTTGGCAGATATGGTTCTCAGGGGAACAGTGTCTGGGAAGTGGATAGACACGTCCATGATGATAAGGATATACTGGTAGCCCCCTTTTGTTTTGGGCAGGGACCCCGCACAGTCCACTAAAACCTTGCTGAATGGCTCCCCAAAAGCCAGCACAGGAAGCAAAAGTGTAGGTCTTATTGCAGGTTGGGGTTTCCCCACAACCTGGCAGGTGTGGTAGTTTCTGCAAAACCTTACTACATCCCTGTGGAGGTGTGGCCAGTAAAAGTGCTGGCTGATGTGGGCTTTGGTTGTGCATATACCAACATGCCCAGCCATCAGAATTTCGTGAGCCAGCCACTACCTGGTGGATCACTGTCCACCCCTCATTTGCAGGTCAGTGAGGGGGTCTCCATTCCTTCACTAGTACCTCATTTTTAATGTAGTAGCATTCAGGGACTGCTTCTGCCTCAGCTTCAGTGTGTGCAGTCTGAGCTAATGGGCAGAATTTTGCCCTTGGGCAAGTGGGCCCCACCGGCTCAGTGGTGGACGGGCAGCCGACACCGGCCGCCAAAACGGGGCCCGCCACCATTTTAAGTGGGCGGGCCAAATAAGGCCCACCCAGCAGCCTGCCCGACAGGAAGCGCTATGCGCTTGCTGTGCCGGGAGGGGGAGGGATTCCCCAACTGTCAAAGTGCGCTCTTTCACACATGCGCGCAAAAGAGCGCACTGCTCCCTGATACTAAGTGCTGTCTCAGGGAGCTTAGTGACAGGTTAAAAAACTCTAAAAATAGAAGAATAAAAACATTATTAACATGTCCCCCTCATGTGACAATGTCACACGAGGTGGGACATGTTAATAAGAAGGACTGAAACTTTATTAAAGTTTTTAAACACGAACATGAAACCTCATCCCGCCAGTGGATGAGGTTTCGTGTTTTATCAGAAGCCTGCTGGGGCTCCTGGCCTGCCTGCCAGCTTTAAGGTTGGATGGGTAGGGTCTTTAATTATCTTAATTATCCTGTCAATGGCCTCAATTGGCCATTGACAGGTTGGCGGGCTGGACAGCTGATTTCACTGTCCGCCCGCCTTCCTAAACATTTAAATGGACCGGGATTCCTCCCGACATAATCCCATGTCATTTTTCCCTCAGCGATCGGGCCCCGCTCCCAAATCGCCGATGGGAAAATTCTGGCTAATGCCTTTAACAGTGGGTCAGCTCGTTGGGCCACTACCAAGGAAGATCTATTTATTACCCTTAGGGCCTTCTAGACTCTCAAAAGGTTTCAGGTAACCAGACCGTAGGGGTTTCTGTCAGCAGTGCCACTTCAGCCTCCACTGACAGAGCTTGTCTGGCCATAGACCGTGTTATCACACAGTCAGGGAAAATGCCAGGCACTTTCTTCTTCAGCTGTTCTGTCTCTGTTGGATCTTGTGGATCCTCATTGCCAGTTTGTTGTGAGTGGTGGCCGAGTTGGTACTATTGATAGAGATGATCAACAGACACTTCTTAGTAGAAGTGGAAACTCTTAAGTTTATTTACAAAGGTACTCAGCAGCAACTAAACATGTGTTTTCACTTCAAACTCTATGTCTATACTGTTAACTACTAACTACTGAGGTAGCCCACACTACTCTTCTATTGGTTACTAAAATCATGTGATCTTCCTTAATAAATACTTCTTAAAGGGATATTACACATCAGATAAAACCATAATTACCACATCCCTCCCCTTTTACTCAGAAATACATTTTACTTTTACAATTAAAATTTTCTCAAAATAGAAAAATATTTACACTGATACATAATGTACAAATTCAACCTTTCTGGGGATTCCTTAGGTGTGTAGAGTGTCTCAGTTCTACATCTCCAGATGGCCTTGTCAGGAACCTCCTTTTCCAGAGTTGTCTGAACGTCTGGTGCTCTGGTGGGCACCTGCAGATCTGTATCCTCCGCTCTTGAAGGAACATCAGATATGTCTGTACTGGATTGAGTTCTTTCAACAGGAAACACTGACCCAGTCACGAACACTGGTGAAATCATTTATTGGTGATTTGTTTCTGTCTTCCTTAGATGATCCACATGTCTCCGTATGACTCGCCCTTCCACCTCCATGTGGTAAGATAGAGGTCCAGTCCCTGCACTTATTTCACCCGGTAAACACTTTGGTCCTTCTCCAAAGTTCTTCATGTATACCGTTTCTCCCACAGTAAATTTCCTCTCAGGATTATGCCAGTCGTGTCAAGTTTCCTGACTTCCCTGACTCCTCTCCACCTTCCCCCTTAAATTTGGTATTATTAATCTCATTCTCGTTCTGAGGCAACGTTTCAACAATAATTCCGCAGGTGTGACACCTGTGGTTGTGTGAGGGGTGGTCCTATAGTGGAAAAGAAAACGTGCTAGCTTGGTTGCTAAGGAATCTCCAGTTAACTTCTTCATGCCTGCCTGGAATGTCTGAACTGCTCTTTGGCCAGTGCATCGGTACGATGGAGTTTTTATATGAGTGCTACTATTGAGGCTGATAAACCGATGAAGCTCAGCACTTGTAAATGCTGTGCCGTTATCAGAAACGACCACTTCTGGTAGTTCGTTAATGGCAAAACTTTTACGTAGCTTCTCAATTGTAGCAGAAGACATTGGTGGCTTCACCTCATATATGTCCATCCATTTTGAGTGAGCATTAACAATGAACATAAACACTGTTCCCATGAAAGGTCCTACATAGTCAATGTGTACCTTCACCCATGGTCGCTCCTAAAGGTGTAACGGAGCTGTTGAAGGTAACTTTTTCAGTTGCTGACATTGCAAACAGTTCTTCAATAAACTCTCAATTTCACTATCCATCCAAGGCCACCATAGGTAGCTGCGCGCTATGTTCTTCATTCAGGATATTCCTGGATGTGCGCTGTGTAGTTCAATCAGCAATGGCTCTCTACTCTTTGGAGTTACTATCACTTGTGCTCCCCACAAGAAGATGCCATCCTGGCTGGTTATTTCATGTCTTCTGTTGAGTTATGGTTTTATTTCGCCAGATGCAGGCTCTTGTGATAGACCATGAAGCACTGGTTCTCGTACTTGAAATAGGACTGGGTCCCTACTTGTCCATATCTAATCTGTCTAGCGAATACTGGTGAGGAATCCAAAAAATTTAGCAATAAATGGGAACTGGGGCTTCCTCATCATTTTCTGGTAAATGAAAACAACAAAGTGCATCAGTGTTCACGATTTGACAGCCAGGCCTATGTATTCGTATCCTGCCAGGATTAAAGCCTTATTTGTCTCTCTGTGCCTTCTTTCTATGTGCCCTCTTCTTTCCAGCGCTAACTTTAATCTTGCCCTTCTTTTTGGCTTCAATATTAGCCAGACTGCTCTTAGATGCAAGTCTGACTTGAGTGAACTCAATGGTTGAGTCTCCCAAAATTTCATCATCTGTCTGCTTTGTAGAAGATTCTGCTACTTTTGCCTCCAAAGCCTCTTTGGCTTCATATAGCTGACTCTTTAGCTCTTCAATATCTTTTTTGTATTTGTTTGCTGCCTCCTGAAAAATTAAGCATTATTTTGTCTTCTCTGCCAACTCATCCTTCAGTTTATTCAGAGAAGTGCTGAATTCTTTCTATTTCCCTTTGTACTTTTCCAGAAGTACAAACTTTGACCTGAGGGAATCTTGTAGTGTGTGAAGCTCTTTCAGCAAGTTTTCTTTTTCCTTTCAGAGGTTGCTCACCTTGTCCCGAACTCTGTCCTTAATCATGGTTTCTCTGAGTTCCTTCTGCTGTTTTGGATTAAGACAGCCTGCAGTTCTTCAGGTTGTGGAGTCCTTACACAATCCTGTTCCAGAGCAGAAACACTTCCTGCTTCCTTTTGGAATCTCAGTGGCCACTCAAAGTTGATTTCTCTTATTTGATTTCGCCCTGGAAGGCTTGGTCCTCTGCCTCTTAATCCCAACACTGGTAGCTTTACTGATTAGCTTCCATAATGACAGTTACTCTACTTTTGCCTATGACTTGGATGTCTTCATCTGGGCAGTTGTTTCTTCCAAATTTAATTGATGTTCACCATTATTCAGACATTTGAAGGTATGTTCCCCAATTACTGTAGTGGAAGGTCCTGTGTCCACTTCCATTCTAACAGGTCTGCCATTTACTTTCACAGTTACATATATTGGTTCTGTCTTTCCAGCCTAAACTGGAAACTCCAAATTAAACAAGTAAATATCTGAATTTTTTGCTTCAGGCTCTTCTACATTGTAGATCTTACTGATTTTTTTTCTTTTGTTTAAAAGTCTGCTTGACTCTTTACTTGCACTGTCTCATTATGTGTCTGTTCCTATGACAATAAAAACATTCTCTTTTTTAAACTTCCAATCATTATAAGACTGCTTGTTTCCACCTGTATTGAAATTATTCCTTGTTTTCGCTCCTAATTAATTTTCTCTCATTTTAGGGGGCTTTTTCCCGCTTCTCGGTAGAGTATTGCATTTTTGCGCCCTTTTTGGCTGGGGCTTCCTGCCCGATGTAGAGGACAGCGCCATTTTGTATGTCCTTTTGAATCTCTAACTGTGCTTTCCAATGCTGGTGCAACCTCCAGTGCCTTCTTGAAATCCAAATTTGCTTCAGCTAACAATCACTTCTGAATCGTGCCCTTATTCACACCGCACACTAAATGATCTCTGAGCATGTCGTTTAGAGGTGTACCAAACTCTCAATGTTCTGTTGCCACATAGCATGCAACTGTCTCCCCTGTGGCTCTAGTTCTCGAGGTAAACCTGAAACTTTGCGTTGTTACTGAGGCCTTTGATTGATAATGACCCTTAACGAGGTCCACCAATTCACCAAAGTTTTTTGAGTCTGGGGCACTGGGTGCCGTCAAACTTTGAATCAAGCCACATGTACTGAAGAGGATTGCCCGTCTCTTCTCTTCCCCTGTAATCTCGTTCGCTTGGAAAAAGAACGTGAGACATTCAATGTAGTGAGACCAATTGTCCATTGTTGGATCAAAAGGATCAATTCTTCCGAATTGTGGAATTCTGTGAGGAAATTACTTCGACGATTTGAACGGAACTTCTACTTACAATTACTGTGTGATGCACAGTGGCAAATTCATTTCTCTTGATTTCTCCTGTTAAACTTATTTTATCCTCGTTCCCAGTTTGTTATGAATGGTGGCCAAGTTGGTCCTATTGATACAGTTGATCAGCAGACACTTCTTAGGTGGAAACTCTTAGGCCAGAATCTTCAGGTCAGCGAGCAGGGTCGGGCCCTGCTCGCCGACGCGTAAAATGAAGCGCGGTGACGTCGTGCGTGCATCTTGACATCACTGCGCATCATTCAGATCTTCAGTTCGGCAGGGGTACACCGGAGTCGGCTGCTCGCCCACTGAGCTGTCAAAGGCCTATTAAGGCTATTTAAACACCAGTTAAAATAATTAACTGAGCTGCCCACCCAACCTTAAGGCTGGTGGGCAGGCGAAGAGCCCAGGCACTCTTCGCATTTATCATGAAACCTCATCCACAGGTGGGATGAAGTTTTATGAACATTTTTAAACTTTATTAAAAATTTTTAATAAAATTCTAGACATGTCCCAGCTCATGTGACATGTGCCAGCTCATGTCCGCTAAAGAGCGCAGGCTCCACCTCAGCCTATTCCCTCCGCCCGCACAGGGAGCACTCAACGCTCCCGGGTGTGCGTCACGTTGGGCAGGCTTTAATTGGCCAGCCCATGTAAAATGGCGGCGCGCAGCCAATCGTGGGCGGCGGTCGGCTGCGTACCCACCCACGCCTGTTCCCACCCAACCACCCCAATGGGGAGAAAATTCTCCCCTTTGTTTATTTACAAAGGTACTCTGCAGCAACCAAACATGTGCTTTCACTTCAAACTCCATCTCTACACCACCAGCTACTGAGGTAGCCCACTCTACTCTTCTATTGGATACTAAGATCATATGATCTCCCTTAATAATATTCTTTTTAAAGGTATATTACATATCAGATAAAACCATAATTACCACAGTCTGCCTGACTTCAGTGGGCTTCTCTGAGACCACTGGGAATGCTATTATCTTTGATCCTGCCAGGTCATTGACGAGGAGCAGGTCGGCCCCGTCCACATACAAACTGGATATGACTCCCACAGTCACTGGTCCTGACACAAGGTCACACTCCAAGTGCACCCAATATAAGGGGATGGGCATGTACCCTCCTTCAATCCCCTTTACCAACACCTTGGCACTTACAGCACTCTCTGGTGGAAAAGTCATACCTTTTACCTACAGTAGGGTTTGGCTGGCCCCTGTGTACCTTAGTATCACTACAGGCTTACTCGCCTCACTCTGGGAAAATGTGGCTAGCCTTCCTTCAGATACAAAATCCTTGCAACTCTCAGGGATTTGTTTAACGTCATCCGTACTCTCAGGAGTCCATCAACAGAAATTCATATCCGCAGGCAGCGCCATAGCCTGGTCTGTGATGCTCTCTGACTGACTCCCATTCTCTGCACAGGCTATATGTGCCCAATAGATCCCACTAGTTTTTCCCATAGCCTCCGGCAATTTGCCTGGAGGTGCCCTCCCTTTCAGCAGTTAAAACACACAGGCTTCTTGGCCTCAATTTTCATCTCAACACCACCCTTTCTGTCCTGAGGAGCGCCCCCAGCATTTCCTTCTTTCCCATGGGTGCTCCGTTTCCTACCACTCTCTCCACCTCTATCCTTTCCAGTTGATTGGGAGCGACTAGGGGAGGGTCTTTTCTGGACCAAGGGTTTGTGGGTCAGCTCATCATTAATGGCCAGTGTGGTGGTCTACCTGGCCCTTGTTAGCCTCTGTTCCTCTAGGTGTGTTCTTATTGGGAAGGGTATGGAGTTTTTAAACTCCGCAAGGAGAATTATTTCACCCACTAGTCAAAAGCAAGTTGCTAAGCCTTTCAAATTCCAGGTATGTCTGGTCAGGCCATTTCCTAAGGGTACAGAATTTATGACGGAATGCCTTCAGCACTAACTGGTATGCACTTAAAATAGCTCTTTTTTGCTGCCTCATAGTTAGTGGCACTTTCCACAGGCAAGAGGGAGTAAACCTTGTGAGCTTTCCCTGAAAGTTCACTCTGCAGTAATAAAGACCAATGTTGGACTGGCCACTTTAACTGCTGTGCCAACCAGTCGAAAGAGATAAGAAGGCCTGCACCTCTGGTTCATCAATTTTAGGGATTATTGAACAAACTGGTTCACCTCAGCCCATAAGTTTGAGCTAGTGGTGTCTCCAAGGGACATAGTAGGATTCCTGCCCCTCAGCTTGAGCTGTTTTAGTTTAAACTTCCCTTCCCTCTTTCTGTCTTGAAATTATCTCTCCTCTTTCCCTTTCTCTTCTCCCTATTTCTTTTTCCCTTTCCTTTTCTCTTTCCTGAATTTCCATTGCTCAAATTTTAATCTCTCTATCACTACTTTATCAGTTTCATCGTCCTCAATTTCCACCTGTAGACTGTTGGCCACCCCTTTTAAAATCTTGGGTTTTCTGGCTTTCGAGTGAGATTCTAACCCTAAGTGCCTCGCTAGCTCTTTTAACTGTTCAAGGGATAGAACTTTTAAATTTTCAAAAGTAACGTACCCTTCTCCTAAGGAAGCATTGACATCAAATGTGGGCATTTCTACACTTTAGTAGTACAGAAGGAAACCTTATGCAGTTTTTATAATTGGTATCAAAGGGACAATTTACTTTCTCCACTCTAATCCTTCTGTTTCATCTGTGGGAACTATTCCAGCACTGAGATCCCATTTTGTTATGAGCGGTCCCTGAGCAAGGTCCCCCAATTTGTTATGATCCTGGGTGAGATACCACAAATTGTTAACTTCCCAAATGGGACCCCAGTTTTGTTATGCTCCCGGGTGAGGTGGAATGTGCTGGCTCCCCTTCTTTATTCAAGCCTTTCGGTTGGTCGCTGCAAGAAGGATCCCTTCCTTCATGGATACATTTTCCCAGTCCAAATGTTTCAGAAGGAGCCAATTTAACCGGGTTTTCTTGAGCCAAAGGAAAAGTAGGTTTATTAGTTACTAAAAACCTGAGGAAAAAAATAATAAAAACAAGACACTCATACACACAGATCAGAAATAAGAAGTTGAGCCCAAAAATATAAGTTGAAACAGATATATGAATCAATCTTTGAGTTGTCCGTGAGGAGTAGATGGCAAAACGTTGTGGCCGTTAAGTTGTGTGATTCTGGTAGAGCTGACTTTGGCAGTTGAGAAACTGGTTTGGAGACACCTGATTCTGCAGATTAGCTGACGGAGTTGCCCTGTTTCCTTTTTGACTGTGACTTTACTGACTTGCCCCAAGTCAGAGAGAGAAAAAGAAAGAAATATTTTTACCTGCAAGCTGCAGGAATATCTAATTGATGTTCTTCTGCTGTGTCCTTCATAGCACACACTAGCGCACCAGAACTACACATACAGGTTTGCAGCTGGCTTTTTAACCCATTTCCTTATGTATTCCTGGAAGGGAAAAGAACAAACATGTATTTTACCCAGAAACTGCTTTCTTTCAATTCAGACCATTTCCACAATCTGAGATGTAACACAACAGGACGTGGTTTCTGCTGAGATGTGGTAATCAGTCTCTATTGTCTCATCAACCACATAAGATTAAAGTTCAGTCTTTTGCATTTCATCTCTATGTTTCAAGTGTTCCTGCCTGAAGTAGGCCTTGACACTTCTTTTAGGTGTGACATTCCATGTTCTCTCTAGACTAGTCAGTCAAGTATAATCCATGTAGGAATTTTCCAAAAATTGGTTACTTTATATTCTTAGCCAGGACTTGCTTGTAGGTCTTTTTTTTAAAAAAAAAGCACGTTTTACTTAAACAGCTCAATGTGTCCATAAGTAATTTGGGGTTGTGATCCACTGTCATGACATGGTGCACTCCCCTCTCCTGGGCTCTGGTACAGAATAGTTAACATACTCCTGTACTGCAATGAGAACTGGTCTGTCTATCAATGCTAGAGTAAGAATGCTAGAGAAATTCCATCAGCAATGCCTCCTCCGGATTCAATGGGAGGATCATCGAACAAAGACTACTGTCCTTCTTGAAGCCTGTTCCATAAACATTCAGGCAAAACCTCAGCAAAATCAACTTTGATGGATTGGACACCGTGTCTGAAAAGCATCTCCATCACCAGGTCTTGTTTTCTCAACTCTCAAATGGCCAGTGTTCCAGGGGAGGACAAAGAAAATGCTCCATTCTGAAGCTTTCCTTGAAGTGTGGCAGCATTGACATTAATAACTGGGAGGAGCTTGCTGCCAATCGTTCAAAATGGTGACAACTTATCCATCGAGCTCCATCATGCGTTGAGTCACAATTTCTTAATGATGAGGCAGAGCGGCAGCAGGAAAGGAAGAAAAAGGAAGCAAATCCTGCAGTCTGGATCCCACTACTTCATGGGGCATCCTTCTCCATGAGCTCAAAAATCTGTGAGCCCAGAATCAGCCTGTTCAGTCACATGAAGAGCCATGGCAGAAACTCATGACCCTGGGTAGATGTCATCCTCGAATCAAGGGACAGGCGACGACGATGACGGTAACAGTGGATGGGGTGGATATTGAATGTAGTAACAGGGACACTAATCAAGGAGACTGCTATTTGATGTCGAATTTCTTGAGTGTTCATACAGCTGCATGGATTCAAACAAATTTAGCACACCTGAATTGTATCTGGTAGATCGTAGAGATACTGAGGGTGTCAGGAGAAACACCATACTTGGAGATGACTCAACCCCTATCCTGCTGTTATGGCCATGTTGGTGAAATGGCTGGTCCAATTAAGCTGCTGTTTAATGATAATCCAAGGAGTTTTAATATGGGCCATTTGGCAGTGGGGTTGCCATTGTAGGTTGGGAAGGTGGTTGGGCTTTTCTTTGATGGAGACATTGATTGCCTGGCATTTTAAATGGTACAGATTTTACTTGTCACTTGTCAGCCTAAATCTGGATGTTTTTCAGGTCTTCCTTTAAGCTGGCATGGTTGCTACATTATCAGAGGACTTATGGGAGTTAACCAGGATTTGTGCCTCCAATGCAAGAATTGCAGGCCAACTACATCCAAAAAATGCTAAGATCAAAATCCTCAAGAATAGAAAACAGCATTCAGATATTGAATAAAAAGGACAGGTCTTAGTTACAAAAGACATGTTCCATACAGACAGCTCTCTCACGAGCCTTGATTATCAGAAACCCTTGTGCTCAATCAGCCTATCTTCAATGGGGCACTTGCATCAGTGTTGGGGTAGAAGGGAGCTGTTCCGGTGGGACGGGCTTCAACTGAACTATGCTGGGACCACTGTCCTGGTGAATCAAATAACTAGGGCAATAGGGAGGGCTTTAAACTAAATAGAGCAGGGGACAGAGTTCTGGAGAGGGGATAAGCAGGCTTACAAAGCAAAAGGATATGGTAGCATTGCAAGACAGCTACTTAGGTAATGATACCCAGAGTGCGAACAGGAAGGGATAGAGTGTACAAACATTAAAAAAGCAGCACATAGAGTCAAAGGGGGAGAAAATAGTGAAATGGCAAAATTAATGGCTCTTTACTTAAATGCATGTAGTATTCTGAACAAAATAACGGCACAAGTAGAGGTTAATGGGTATGATCTTATAGACATTACAGAGACATGGTTACTAGGAGATCAAAGCTGGGAACTAAATATTTAGGGGACTTTTCAAAGGGACAGGCAAGAAGGAAAGGGTTATGGAGTGGCTTTATTAGTACGAGATGGAGTAGGTACGATAGCAAGAAATGATCTTGGATCGGAAGATGTGGAATCCATAGGGGTGGAGGTGAGAAATAATGAGGAAGAAGACACTGGTGGTAGTAGTCTATAGGCCCCCAAACAGTAGCTATACTGTAGTATAGAGAATAAATCGGGAAATAACGAGGGCATGTAAAAAAGGCAATACATTAATCATGGGTGACTTTAATCTCCATGTAGGTTGGGAAAATCAAATTGGCAGAGGTAGGCACGAGCAAGTACTCATAGGGCAGAATTTTACTGTTGGCGAGCAGGGGGCGGGGCCCACTCACTGACACGTAAAATGACGCAGGATGACATCGGGCGGAACCCCCGACATCATCGTGCCCCATTTAAATTTTCAGGAAGGTGGGCCCGCAGTAAAATCAGCTGTGTGCCCGCTGACCTGTCAATGGCCAATTGATGCCATTGACAGGATCAATTAAACAATTAAAGGACCTGCCCATCCAACCTTAAGGTTGGCGGGTTGGCCAGAAGCCCTGGCAGCTAATAGAGAAAACATGAAACCTCATCCACTGGCGGGATGAGGTTTCATGTAGGGTTTTAAACATTTTAATAAAGTTATTACCTAAATTATGAACATGTCCCAACTCATGTGACATTGTCACATGAGGAGGACATGTTAGGGATTTTTTTTTCTATTTTTAGTCTTTTTAAAAGTGTCAGTGATCTCCCTGAGGCAGCACTTAGCCTAAGGCAGATATGCACTCTTTCATGCGCGTGTGCGAAACAGCGCACTCTCACTTTTGGAGAATCCCCCCTGCCCACACAGCAAGCGCCTGTAAAATGGCAGTGGAGATTGGCTCCCTGCCCGCTGGAGATTGGGTCAGGCTCGCCTGCCCGACAGGCAGAAAATTCTGCCCGTAGAGTGTATTCGGGACAGTTTCCTAGAACAATATTTTTTGGATCCAACCAGGGATCAGGCTATTTTGGATCTGATGATATGTATCTAGGCAGGTTTAATAAATGATCTCAGAGTAAAAGATCCCCTAGGAAACAGTGACCATAACATGGTGGAATTTAGCATTCAGTTTGAAAGTGAGAAACTTAGTTCAGAAACATCTGTGCTAAACTTAACTAAGGGTAATTACAAAGAAATGAAAGCAGAGTTGGCTGGAGATGTCTGGGAAAGGAGTTCAGCAGAAAAGACAGCTGATGAACAATGGCAGGCATTTAAGAAAATTGTTCATGGCTCACAACAAAGGTATACCCCAGTGAGGAAGAAGGATAGTAGGAAGGGTATAAACCAATCATGGTTAACCAAGGAAGTTAAGGATAGTATCAAAGTGAAATAAAAAGCATACAATGTGGTTAAGATGAGTGGTAAGCCGGAGGATTGGGCAAGTTTTAAGAACCAACAGAAGATGACCAAAAAAAAAATGGAGGGAAAAAATAAACTTTGAGGGTAAATGAACAAGTAATATAAAAACAGACAGTAAGAACTTCTTTGAATATATAAAAAGAAAGAGAGAGGCCAAAGTCAATATAGACCCCTTAGAGAATAACTAGGGCTGTAGGGAGGTATGGAAATAATAACAGGGAACCAGGAAATGGCAGAGGAGTTGAATAAATACTTTGCACCAGTCTTCACTGTAGAAGACACTAATTGCATACCAAAAATACTAAATAATCACAGGCCAAAAAGGCAAGGAGGAAATAAATACAATAACCACCACTAGAGAAAAGGTACTAGGGAAACGAATGGGGCTAAAAGCCGATAAGTCACCTGGATCTGATGGGATGCACCCTAGGATTTTAAAGGAAATAGCTGCAGAGATAGTGGATGCACTGGTAGTAATATTCCAAGAGTCCTTAGATTCTGGAAAAGTCCCAGAGGATTGGAAAACTGCCAATGTAACACCCTTATTCAAAAAGGGAGTGAGACTAAAGATAAGTAACTATAGGCCAGTTAGCTTAACATCTGACATTGGGAAAATGTTGGAGTCTACTATAAAGGATACAATAGCAGAGCATTTAGAAATACATGACCTAATCAAGCAGAGTCAGCATGGCTTCATAAAGGGGAAATCATGCCTGACAAATTTATTAGAATTCTTTGAGGAGGTAACATGCAGGATAGATAAAGGGGGACCAGTGGATGCAATATATTTGGATTTCCAAAAGGCGTTTGATAAGGTACCACACATAATGCTACTTAATAAGATAAGATCCCATGGTGTTGGGAGTAGTATATTAGCATAGATAGAGGACTGGCTAACTAATTGACAACAGAGAATTGGGATACCGGGGGCATTTTCAGGATGGCAATCTATAACTAGTGGAGTGTCACAGGGATCAGTGCAGGGGCCACAATTATTTACAATAACTATTAATGACTTGGATGTGGGAAATTAATGTACTGTTGCTAAGTTTGCTGATGACATAAAAATAGATGGAAAGGCAAGCGGTGAGGATGACACAAAGTGTCTACAGAGGGATATAGACAGGTTAAGGGAGTGGGCAAAAATATGGCAGATGGAATATAATGTGGGAAAGTGTGAGGTTACGCACTTTGGTGGGAAGAATAGAGGAGTGAATATTATTTAAATGGGGAAAGACTGCAGAAAGTTACAGCACAGAGGGATTTGGGGGTCCTCGTGTATGAATCCCAAAAAGCTGGCATACAAGTTCAGTAGGTAATAGGTATGGTAAATGGAATGTTGGCCTTTATTTCAAAGAAAATGGAGTATAAAAATAGGGAAGTCTTGCTAAAGCTATGCAAGGCACTACTTAGATCATACCTAGAATACTGTGAACAGTTTTGGTCCCCTTATCTAAAGAAAGATATACTGGCATTGGAGGCAGTCCAGAGAAAGTTCACTAGGTTGATCCCAGGGATGGAAGGATTTTCCTATGAGGAGAGGTAGAGTCGGTTGGGCCTGTACTCATTGAGTTTAGGAGAATGAGAGGCGACCTTATTGAAACTTATGAGATTCTTAGGGGGCTTGACAGGGTAGATGCTGAGAGATTGTTTCCCGTTTTGGGAGAGTCTAGGACCAGAGGGCATAATCTCAGAGTAAGGGCTCACCCATTTAAAACAGAGATGAGGAGGAATTTCTTCTCTCAGAGGGCAGTCAATCTGTGGAATTCTTTACCACAGAGGGCTGTAGAGGCTGGGTCATTAAGTATATTCAAGGCTGAGATAGACAGATTTTTAATCAGTAAGGGAATCAAAGGTTATGGGGAAGAGGCAGGAAAGTCGAGTTGAGGATTGTCAGATCAGCCATGATCTCATTGAATGATGGGGCAGACTTAATGGGCTGAATGGCCTACTTCTGCTCCTACATCTTATGGTCGTATGGTCAATCATTCAATTCCATATGGCCATAACAGACTCAGAAACAAGATGATGTGTGTTACTAATCAGATCATTCACAGACTAAGTCTTGTATCGGTTGACCCTGAGTGATTGTTCTTGCAGAATCTTCTGTTCTGCTGCTCATGATAGACAAGGCAGATCTGATTAATCAACATCTCTGAAGTTTGTTGATTGTTACAATGTAAATAGCATGATGATTGATACCCCATCACTGATGTTTCTTGACATTTATAGAATCAGGGGGCATGGCTTAGGAACTTTGTTGCTCTCCCTCTTTATATTTACATTATTGTTTTTCCATAATATATTGTTGGCATGTTGTTGGCAATTGATATAAAGTAGACAGCATCTCATTCATTACATGATGTTGAATTAATAGCCACTGTGGTTGAGCCCTAGCCAAAATTCAATTTCAGGACCATATTAGGTTTGATATTTTGGTGAACAAATGATTTGAACTTTGGTCTGCAAAATAAGGCTGTGTTTCCTGCCAATACTGTTCATGCACCGAGCACATGCAGTTCGAGCATGTTGCTCAGTGATGTAATTTGGAGCGCCTGGGCAGGCAGTGGCCAGGACCAAAGATGGCGCTGCTGAAATCATCACAGCTGGGTGGTGGCATCCTTTTGACAGGCACTCAGAAATAAATGTGAAACTGTATTAATTTGCACTTATCCATTGTGGGTTATTTAAATTATAACATACATAAATGAAAGACACAGATTTAAGGAAAGATAATACACTGTCTCCGTCAAGAATACGAGCATGCTGGAATGAATCACAGCTGCTTGTAAACAGAATTCATATAGTGAGTTAGCTTTAAAAAAAGCGCATTTTTGCAAGAAATAATTGCAGATTTGCCCGAGGAACAAGGGGTGATAGTAGATTGTTGGGTTTCACAATGAAATCTGTACACTGTCCACCATCCACAAAGCCTGGAGAAAGCATATGGCGGTATGTGCTTGATCACAATAGCCATTAAATAAGCAAGCATTGGCAGGGAATCCCTGAGAATGTTTGCCCAGGGAGCAGAGTGGGGAGGGACAGGGTTGAGGAGGAGCAGATGGGGAGCCCCATAAGTACTGCCAAACACTCCTTATAGATGCCCCATGCCTGCTGACACACTATCTGGGAGCCGCTAAATATTGAAATTCAGGCATGCGTGATCATTCTGACGCCGCCATGCTGTGCAGCCCTTAATTGCACATGTGTAGAGGCTTGCGCATGCATAGACTGATTCTGGCAGTCTGGGTGCAGAGGAATGACGTCAGTAGATTCCCACATGAGACTGGTATCTTGCATTGGCAGTGGCAAAATAATTGTTCAACTGTGCTGCATGTGCTGTTGAAGGCTGGAATAGTGGATGTAATGCTTCAGTTCATTTCTACTGTTATGTCACTGTTCCAGTAAATATTGCTATCAAAGTAAAAAAATTGTTCCATCTAGTCAATATTGTTACTTCTAACTTGCAGACCTGCAGTTGATGGAGTCAAATTGTTTTCATCTTGAGCCAAGTGACTTACATTTTTGACTTGGCAGAACCTCTAGATAGCTGCCCAAGGGTTTATGACAGATGCTACTCATTTCAGGATGAAAGATGTTGCCATACTTCTGTTCATAACTACATTAAAGAGTTAAGGGCATAACACATTTTTGACAAATATTTTAGTGTGCAGTACAAATTAGCAGTAATGCACAGCAACTGAAATATTTGCAGGTCCTTTTCAGGCATGGCCAATTTAGATATTGCAGTTGACTGTATCAAAGATGAACTAGGGCAGTATAAAATGATCTGTTGCACTCCATCATCTTGTCACCGTTGATCAGCTTACAAAAACCTAGCTTCAGGAAGTGCAATCCCAAGATTCATTAGAGTTTGTCCACCAGGTCCTTAGCTATCCTCAACTTCCACCATCAAAAGCTTGTCCCAGTGGTTAGCCTCTGCCTACTGCCTGCCCACAGACGCAGAACTGCCTGGACCACTGCACAGGTACATTGCTCATTGCTGCAGTACACTTTGAAAACTTAAAACCTTGAATGGCATTCTAATCCTGGAGCCTTGTTTGTGTTTTTATTTAATCCCTTAGTGAAAGTTTGATCATTTTGTTTTAAATAGGATCAGCAATAGATGCTGGCTTTGTCAGTACATCCACATCCAGTGAATGAACAATGAAAACATCATAAAATACTGTAATAAAGGCAAAAACAAAATTACCTGGAAAAACTCAGCAGGTCTGGCAGCATCGGCGGAGAAGAAAAGAGTTGACGTTTCGAGTCCTCATGACCCTTCGACAGAACTAGGTGAATCCCTGGGATTCACTTAGTTCTGTCGAAGGGTCATGAGGACTCGAAACGTCAACTCTTCTTCTCCGCCGATGCTGCCAGACCTGCTGAGTTTTTCCAGGTAATTTTGTTTTTGTTTTGGATTTCCAGCATCCGCAGTTTTTTGTTTTTGTTTTTATCACTGTAGTAAAGGCCTTTGTCTTGGATTGTAGGAAGAACAATCACAAGTGCTTGAGAGGGTGTCCTTTCACAGCACTGTGCTGACTGGGGTGTGGAGTGCATTAGTCACTGTAGCAGCATGGATGGAAACTTAGGTGATGGATAGGAAACAAAGAGTTAGGTTAAATGACTGTTTCTCAGACCAGGGAAGGATTGCAAGTGATGTACCCCAAGGGTTAGTACTGTGTCCACTTTTATTCCTAGGATATATAGATGACTTGAATTTGAGTATACAGAGCAAATCTCAAAATTTGCTGCCAATGCAGAATTTTTAAAAACTTGTGAAGAGGACTGCAAAAGGCTTCAAGAAAAAATAGAAAGGTTAATGGATAAAATGTATCGTGTATAAACCTGAAGTAATACATTTTTGGTGGAAAAACAAGAGAGTGCACCTTTACAGGAAAGACACTGAAAAGTGTTGATGTACAGAGAGACTTAATGTTGTTTTTTATTCTTTCACAGGATGTGGTCTTTGCTGGCTTAGCCGGCATTTGCTGCTTATCCCAAATTTCCCTTCAGAAGATAGTGGTGAGCCTCCTACAAATATGCATTGCTGCAACTTCTTAAGGCTTGTTCAAAAGCACCTTCCAAATCCATGACCACCACCACCTTAAAGAACAAAGGCAGCAAGAATAATGGGGGCACCAACACCTGCAAATTTCCCTCCGAGTTACACACCATTCTGACTTGGAACTATATGGCCAATCCTTTACTGTTACTGGGTCAAAATTTTGGAACTCCTTCCCTATCAGCAGTGTGAGTGTACCTACACCACATGGACTACAGCAGTTCAAGAAGGTAGTGAAAAAACATAATTTTCTGACAGTTTGTATATGGGATTTAAAGCCATAAGAAGGCAGACAATACAAAAAGAACAAATGATGAATTCGTATAAGAACCACAACTACAGATTTGGAGACTATCATAATAAGGGCATGAACATCATGGAGAAGGTACAGTAGTGATTCACCAAGGTAATGCCAGAGATGAGGGACTGTAATTATGAGAAGAGACTTGAAACACAGTAATTATTCCCACTGAAATTGAGAAAGCGAAAAGAAGGTTTAAGAAAGGATTTTAAAAATAATGACTACTTTTGATAGAGTGGATAAAGGGATGAATTCTTCTGGTTTTGTTTGGAAATGATCTAGTCATTTATTTCACTGCTGTTTTCAGGAATTGATGTACACAAATTGGCAGTGATGTTTCCTACATTGCAACACTGATTGCACTTCAAAAAGTACTCTATTGGCTGTAAAGCACGAGGGATGTCCTGAGGCCATGAAGCACATTATTTAATTTAATTCAATTCAATTTCAATGCACAAATTCATTTCAGACACATTGCTCATTCATGGAAAAATAGCTGTATAAATGAATAGCAACAATAAAGAAAGAAAATTACCCTATCACAAAAATCTAACTTTGATTAGATATACGTTTAAAATTATTCCAGTACATTAAAATAATCAGTCAATAAGTCCAATCATGAGTGCATATCCTCATTTATTCATCAAGTTCCTGATAAAAGTTCTTATAGAGAAAGGCATGACTGAGTTCAAAAACCATTTTGTCCTGCATATAGGATATTGTAGTTTTTTCCCTGAAAGCATCGAAGAATAGAGACTAGTGCTGATTCTCACTATTCATAACAGTCAATATTTTCAAGATTCTTCAAGAACAGGTTTTATCAGAAAGTTCTGCTCATTAAATATCCTTCCTGACTGGTTCAACAGTCTCTGCACCGTTAAAGAGTCTACTTCTCTAAGGCAACAATACCAAGAGGGACAACCAAAAACGATGGCACACTCAACTACAGCCATATAGAAGAGTTTCGTGATTGTGGGGTCTATTCAAAAGGATTTTAACTTTCTAAAATAATATGAACATGGTGTCCCTTGGCCACCACATTTCTACACAGCTCCCCCCAACACCCCTCTCACCAGTTCAACTTTAATACCTAGATACTTGTAGCTGGTGACTAGTTCAATGTCCACATCATGAATCTTCATGGGAACAATATAATTTACTGGCTTTTTCCTAAAGGCTACAACTAATTTTGCCTTGTTTTCATTGAGTTTAAGGGAATTGTTACTGCACCATTTTACAAAACTCTCCACCGAGTTCCTATAGTTTACTTTGTTATTCCTTATGAGAATCATAAGTATGGTGTCATCAGCATACTTACGTTGTTGTACTCTGATCGACAGTTATTCATGTAGAAGATGAAAAGCAGAAGATGACAGTACATAGCACTGAGGAGATCCAATATTTGTTAACATGGCTCTGAGTAAATCCCAGAACCTGACATCCATTGGGTTCTGTTGTGAAGGAAATTACTGATCCAAAGTAGGAGAGTAAGATCAACATTAATGTTTTTCAACTTGTTAATAAGCTTGAGTGGTTGCATAGTATTAAAAGCTGAAACAAAATCAATAAAGGTAGCATGATCATAGTTGCCTAATCTATTGGTGTGCTGTTGGATCAGATGGACCAAGTTCAGAACAGCGTCGTCCACTAACTTATGAGGTTGGTAAGCAATCTGTAAATGGTCAATATGTGGAACAAGAGGATCTAAAAGATGCTTTGACACAATATGCTCGAAACACTTCATGACTATTGACGTAAGAGCAACTAGATGGTAATCATTCAGTTCAACAGGCCGCAGCTTTAGGCAACCGGAACTGAAAGGAGTCATATTGGACTCGGAACATTAACTCTGTTTCTCTCTCCATAGATGCTGCTGGACCGGTTAAGATTTTCCAGCACTTTCTGTTTTTATTTCAGATCTCCAGCATCTGCAGTATTCTGCTTTTATATAACGATGTAGATGGTTCCCCTTTGTGACTGTATATAAAGAGTAAATTCCGCTGAATCTTTGCTGTGCACATTCAAGAACTGCTTTTGGGAGAAGAAAATTAGATGTCTTTGGTGATACTTATATCGCTTTCTGATCTGTCATAAACTGATCCTTCAACAGTAGGTGAGGGATAACTATTAACAGGACATCGGAGAGGACTCCCCTGCTCTTTTTCAAAATAGTACCTGAGGATATTTCACATCCACCTCAGCGTTCAGACATGACTTCCATTTTACATCTCCACCAAAAGAGCTCTGACAGTGCAGCACGCACCCAGTACTGCACTGGAATGTCATCCTAAAGTCACTGGAGTGGGATTTGAATCCACAATGTTCTGTGTCCAAGATGAGAGCACTGTAGCTGAGCTACACCTAAAACATGCACAGTGTTAGCACCAGTGACACCACCAAAAATAGTTTTCTAATATTACATCTTTTAGGTTGACTTTTTAAGTTGTGCAGTGCCCACATTTCTGCAGCAGAAAACGAATTATCTGAGTCTGCTTCCATCATTTTTTTGCAAATAACTAGTTCATGATTCACGTGTTTTAGAATAAAACTTTTACTTTTAGGAATAAAGCTTTTAAGTTATAAGTTAAAATGTTAAATGTGGGAACATCTGATGGAGAAACTGGTATTAATTCTGAAGTGAATGCAATTCAAAGAAGCTTGGCGTTTATTACACTTAAAATGTTGGGGCTGTGTTGACTTAAGATGTTAACTGCTAGAAAGGTAAGATCATTAAAGGGCATGTGGAAAGGTAAGATCATTAAAGGGCATGTGGGCTTACTTAGCTACAGAACTGGAGACATGACTTCTGTAGTTATTGCAGTAAAAGTATATGTTATTCATGGGGTTTCCCAGCATCAAAGGAAGCTTTGGAATTAAAAGATAGTTAACCTGTGTTTCTACCTGGGGACAAGCTGTGTGTGTCACATTGTTATGTAAATGAGTATAGTTTAGGGAGATTCTGTGGTTTCAATTTATCTGGCATTTGCTGAGTTTTATTTGCAACTTAGAGCTGGTGTGTACAGTTTGCAGTTCACTAAGAAGATAGACAAAATAAATGACAGTTAATTAGGCCTGCACTGTAAACAGAGAAAAAACTAACTTCATCATTCACCATGTGGAATGTGGATGAAGCATAATCTCAGTTTGTGTGAGAGAACATAAATTGGAAGATTCATTCCAGCTTGCTGTTAGTAGAAAAATCTATCGTGGTCCTCACAGATCCTTGTGGCAAACGAAAGAAACCAGCAGAGTTAGCTTGGAAGTATTGAGACAGCAACCGGAACAAGGGACTAAGACATCCACAATCAAGAAGTAATAAATGAAAAGTTACCTCTGAGAGAGTTTTTTTATTCTTTCATGGGAAATGGGCATTGCTGGCTAGGCAGCATTTATTGCCCATACCTAATTGCCTTTGAGTAGGTGCTGGTGAATTGATGAGTAGCTGGAACCAAGGAGAATTAAAGTAAATTCCAGAGGACTGTGGTATATCTTTGAGTGGTTCCAATGGAAGTACATATCTCTAAGATATCATAAAGTATGAGAATTCTTGGCGGAAGTAGAAAGTTAAACTGAGTGCATAATAATAATAGTTATATCCTATAGTGTTAAGTTAAAACCACGTGTTTTGTTTAATTATTTTGAATACAATAAAGTTTGTGTTTTTTTGCTGAAAAACATGGAACCTTGTGAGATAGTTCTATTCATTAAAACAAGGTGTTGGCTTCCTCTTTAAATGTTGCCACATATTGATTGTGCTCTCACTTGGCGGACCGTTATAGAACAGTACAGTAGGACACCTGAAAGAAAAACAGAAAATGCTGGAAAACTCAGCAGGTCTAACAGCATCTGTGGAGAGAAAGACAGAGTTAATGTTTCAAGTCCGGATGACTCGTCTTCAGATCTAAAAGAGTCGGATACCTGGTCTCCTCAGGCAATATAACATTTGTTTCAGCTATACTATTGTATATTCTGTTTGTATATCTGTGCAGCACATGTCTCATAAGGTTGTTTTCCTGGCACACTAACTGGACTCTGCAGTGTTATCAGCCATGGCTCCAAAGGCTTTCCTCTTTAAAGAAAGAACTTTAATTTGCATAGTGTCTTTCATTACCTCTGGCTGTAAAGTGCTTTTCAAATGTGAGTCACTGTTATAATGCAGGAAACACAGCAGTGAATTTGCAGCAGCAATGTCTCACTAACAGCAAGGAAATAAGTGACTAGGTCATCAGTTATGCCTGGCATAACTTCCATTCAATAGTGCAGAAGTATTGATTGGGCAGTTTCCAGGGTATCTGCTATCCACTTATAAGGTATAGTTTTATAGTCACACCCAAATATTATATTTATAAAATGAAAACCCCTACAAAAATAGCAATTTGTGGGTGAAGTGGGGTTGTAAGGTCACATGGATTTAATTAATGAGAGGCTGCATTCTTGGAAAGCCAGCTACCACTCTGAGAAATGAATGGTCCCTTCTTGCCACAGATCATTATCCATAGGAAAAGCGACAAGAGCTATTTACTTTAGTCCCATTTCCCTGTGTTCTTTTAATAATTTGCTCCTTCTAATTAATTCCATCTTCAATGCCATATTCAGTTGACCTTTATATGGAATCATTTGCTGTACTTATTATAGAGAATGTTGAAAGTACTTTAGAATAAAGGAACTGAATAGCACAAAAACACTCCAATGCTGACTATTCATTTTTGCAATCTTGAGTTTAGCTGAAAGATCATTTTCTTTACTTACTGCCTTATGCAGAGAAACTAGTTCAAGCTGTAATAATTTAGTTGCTCACAGGCATGAGTCCACAAGTCCAGCACAAAAAATTCCTAAAACTTGATACTTAATGGCAATCTTATTAACAGGAGACAAAACAACAACCCTTTGTGCCGCAGCAACAAGGTTTTTTTTTAAAGAAGATCTTATCTGCTTCCTCATATCTTTGTTAGGGTGCAGCATGCTTATCAAATGTCCCAGGTAGCCAAAGCAGTGAATTGAATGCCCGTCCTACTTGTGTGTCGAGATGCTTTGTTGTGTTTTTGCTCTTGCTCTTCAGAAAGAGAAAGGAAGCAAGTGTTAATGAGATCAAAAATAAAAATAGCTGGAGAAACTCAGCAGGTCTGACAGCATCTGCGGAGAGGAACACAGTTAATGTTTCGATTCCGTATGACTCTTCATCAGAACTGAGGAAATATAGAATTGAGGTGAAATATAATCTGGTAGAGGGGGGTGGGACAGGTAGAGCAGGGTAGAGGGCCAGAGATAATTGGAGGCAAAGAAGAGATTGCCAAAGATGTCATAGACAAAAGGACAAAGGGGTGTTGACGGTGGTGATATTAGCTCAGAAATGTGCTAATGAGGACATTAAGGTAGAAAGCAGGCCAAGCAAGTGACAGATAGCCCTAGTAGGGGTTGGGGGGGAAGAGATCGAAATAGGCTTCTTCTTATCATGTCCATGGACAATCTATACATGGCCAGCCAGAACTGAACACACTTTTGTGTCTTGTTGAATTCGGCAAGATCTGCAACAGTGCAGGGTTCCTCTAGTGACAGGTATTGCAGGAGATGTTGCATAGTCTGTGGCTCAGTTCCACATTCACAAGTTGTCGGGCTGGTTGTATATCCCCATTTACTTAGTGACACCTTTGAATGACCTGCAGCAGTCCTAAGTCTGTTAAGGCATTTCCAGGTTGCCCAGTTGCAATTAGCTCCTGGGGGAAGGCTTTCATCCGGTAGAATTTCCATCGCTGGGGGTTGTTCAAGACTGGCGAGCCGGTCTTTTCACAAAGTGATGCGGGCTTCAGATGCGGTTGATTGTAATGGAACAACACTGTTCATGAAGCTCTTCCTTGACTTTAGGTGGCTGGGTGTAGGTGTATGACCATGTAGAGGGTGCCTCTCATCTGATATTTGACGGAGTTACTCTTTCTTGCTGGCTACCATTCTTCTTATATCAGGGGAGCAATACCCGCCAGGATATAAAGGCTGTTGGTGTTTGTTGGTTTTAAACAACCTGTGATAAGTCGGCAGCTTGCATTCAGAATGGCATCAATCTTCTTGGCATGAGTAGATCTTTCCCATGCAGAGCACACATATTTGACAGTGGAATAGCAAAGAGCAAGTGCACTGGTTTGCAATGTTTTCGAGCTTGCTCCCTATTTTGTGTTAGTGAGCTTATTCAGGATGTTGTTTCATGCGCTCATTTTTGCCTTTGTCTTTTTGATGTGGTTCTTGAAGGTGAGGCATCTATCAGGGGTGACTCCTAAGTAGATAGTGTGCTTGCAATGCATCAGTGTTGCTCCACACCAGGTTACTTTAAGCTGGCGTTTGGCTTCACGGTTTCTGAAATGCACAAACTTGTGTCTTTGATGGGTTTGCACGAAGGTGGTTTTCTTCATAGTAGGATGTTAGTCCCTCCAAGGCCTCAGAAAACGTTTTCTCCACGGTGTTAAAATCAGTGCTTTGGGCAGTGACACATAAGTCATCAGCATATATAAAATGGCGTGTGACACCGTCTATAGGTTGGTCATTCATGTAGATATTGTACAGCAGCAGTGCAAGCACGCTTCCCTGAGGAAGACCATTCTTCTGAATACGCCACCTGCTGCGCTTCCCACTTAGTTCAACATAGAACCGGCGATTCTGAAGCATGCTTACTAACAGCTCTGTTAAGTGAATATCTTTTGTCATCTCTAGGATCTTGCAGAGAAGACATCTATGGTTCACTGTATTGTATGCTGCTGACAGGTCTATAAAAACAGCACCTGTTACCATCCCTTGCTCAAAACCAACTTCAATATGTTGTGTGAGGTTGAGCAGTTGGCTTGTTGTTGATTTGCCGGGGTGGAAACCTGCTTGCTCTGGAATGATCTTCTCATCTACAGTTCGTGCTACCCTATTGAGTATCAGGCATTCAAACAGCTTATTGGTGTGGCAAAGCAGTGAAATTGGCTGAAAACTCTTAGGATCTGAGGGATCTTTTCCAGGCTTTAATAGTGCTATTACATGTGCCTTCTGAAATTGGCTAAAAGGTGGACAATGGATGGGAATACATTTAAAAATAATAGAAATAGGTGGGAAAAGAAAAATATATTAAAAAAAATATAAATAATTAGAAAAGGGGGGGATCGGAAAGGGGGTGGGGATGGAGGAGAAAGTTCATGATCTGAAGTTGTTGAACTCAATGTTAAGTCCGGAAGGCTGTAAAGTGCCTAGTCGGAAGATGAGGTGCTGTTCCTCCAGTTTGCATTGAGCTTCACTGGAACATTGCAGCAGGCCAAGGATGGACATGTGGGCATGAGAGCAGGGTGGTGTGTTGAAATGACAAGAGACAGGGAGGTCTGGGTCATGCTTGCGGATTGACCGACCATTTTGTTTTATGTTAATGAGATCAGTTTATCTTAGCACAATAGGGAGGGTTCAACAAAATAATGGAACCTATTGTTTTTATGGAGCACTTAAATGCGCAAAGGATGCTGAGCTTTCTTTGTTACCATAATATCTTCCTGATTGTTGTTACTGGATTTAAAAATAATTCAAAATCACTAAATAAAAGAACTACCTAAGCAGCAGAAAACAGTACATTCGTGCCATTTTTTTGCTACTCTGATGGGTGCAGTACCAATAATTTTCACAGTTATCCAACTGAAGAGCCATATTCCCATTGGTTGTTTTACTTTGAACTTGAGAAAGCAAAGAGAATGCATAGATATATGTGCTTACAGTATTATCACCCACCCATCTCCAGGACGTTAGGAATAGAAAGCAGTTTGTGAAGTGGTTGACATTTTTTGATCTTTACAATGTGGCAGTGCATCAAGTCAGCAATAATTTTAAAAGTTAAATCTACTTTTGCCAAATTTGGAAGTTTAAGCATTAGGTAAACATGCTACCAAGTGGTGTTTAAAACTAGGGCTTTGATTGATTTTAAGCGCAGGTGCCAAAAATAAGGAGCCTTGATCTTGGTTTTTTTGTGGGTGCATTTTGGGTGAGCTGTTTAGCCAATTCAAAGGTTGGGAGGTAGGTTTAGTCAGTGATTTATGCTGTATCCGAACCAGGCTGAACTTAATCTGTGAGTTCTTGATGCTGATACTAGGCATCATAGTGTTACTTTTCCAAAACTAACACCCTGCTGGACACACCAACTTTGATCTCAGATGGATTTTAAATGTTAAGATTAAAAAAAAATGTGAAGCTTATTTTTCTTTGTGACAACTATGGTAAAGTAACAGAATGAACATTTAAGGTTTTTTATATTTCTCCTTTTTAAATTTATAAAACAAGAAGACAATGTTCATTGTCAAGCGTGTCCAATGATAAGTCATTGTATTGCAGTTGCCACCGTTCTTTCCTCTCTGTGACTCTCTGTGCTGCTTTCCGCCTTTAAAATAGTGCGATGTGAGGAGATAACGGCTCCATGCTCCAAATAATCCACCTGTCACTGTACACCTAACATGTAGAAAACTCCAAATGGAACAAAAAAATGTCTGCTAAAGAATATGAACAAGCAATGTCCTATTGTGTTGGAAACTCTATCGGAGACAGTTGAAATATCCAATAAAAACAGCGAAGGTTCAAAAAACTCAGCAGGTCTGGCAGCATCTGTGGCGAGAGAAAGAGAGTTAACGTTCGGAATCCAGTGTGACTCTTTCCGAAGTTCCGAAGAAGAGTCAGGTTGGACTCAAAACGTTAACTCTGTTTCTCTCTCTCCACAGATGCTGCCAGACCTGCTGAGTTTTCCCGGCACATCCTGTTTTTATTTCATATCTCCAACATCAGCAGTATTTTGCCTGTTATTTTAGAGTTGACATACCATTAATTTCGACAGGGTTAGGATGTTGTTCGGTGTAAATGTTGATGACAAGATATAAGGATTAACTGAGGAATTTCTGAGTGATAAATATGGGTAAGTGAACTGATGATTAAAGATGCAGGTATCAGGTTGTCATACCTGGGCTTCAACTTTTTTTTAATGTTATTTGCCTTCACACTGCCACTTCTATACTTGCCAAACATCAGCAGGGCGTCAATTTAATCATGGGTGATGTTCAAACCAACAGTAATGAGTTAACCGATGTTGAAGCATTTATGTGTTGTGTGAGTTTAAATACAGCAATAAGCGACAACCGCCTCCCCTACCGCCCAACAAAGGGGAAACATTCAGAGTGGGAAAGGCAGTATAATTTAAACAACTCTTAGCGATCAATAGCTAGTATGGAAGGTTCTGGAGCAAACTGAAATCTATTACAGATCCAAAGTGTGCAAGATGAACAGAACATTCTCTGTCTGGCTATCTGGTTCGGATGATACATCTCGCGTTCCATCCATCCGATCGATTTATAACTTGTTTTGTTCATATCTGTTGGCTGAGCACCTTTGACTAAAATGTTTAGTCAACGATCGCCTCAAATCACAAGTAGGCATGCAGCAGATTGGTTGACATAAAGGAGGGAACTTTCTTTTCTGAGATGGGTCTTTATAATGAATAACATTCCAGACATGTAGATAGCAACTGCATTGTTGGAAAGCACTGGAAGCATAACTTCGCCCTACGTTTTGCGCTTTGACATTTTTTTCTGTAAACCTGTGTTCTCAAGGGGCTGAGGTTCAGTTTGAACCTTCAAGCATCTCAATATTCTTTTATTCCTCCCGATTTCTTTCCGTGAAACTTAACTGCAGGAATTCTCCCTCTTCTCCCCAGAACAAGTCCATTTGCATGGGGTTGCTGCACACGACAAACTAAACCCCAGCTCCACCTGATTTCAGCATGCAAAGTTCCCGGTAGCCCTCCCCCCTCCAAACAGTGAAGATGTTGTCAGATGTCCATGTCTGAAGATTGTGCCATTAATCACGCAGTGTCCTAGCAGATAACACCGAAAACTGTAAGGGGCTGGGGGTAACTGCTGCTCTTAAACCCATACAGTTTCGGCAACATTTCAGTAAGACCACGGTGATTGCTGCATGCTATTGGCCAATTCCTCTGTTGTGTTTGTGTGTCTGTGTGTGTGTGTTAAATGATGAATTCCTCGTGGACAAGGAGGGCTGGTAACGAAGCCCTGTCCTCCGAGGCGACCCATGTGCTCTCCCCGGCTGCAGATCCATTCGATGGTCCTCTGCACACCATCGAGCCCTGGAACTTCAAACTGTTGGCGACTTTAATGTTTTTTGTGACGTTTTTATCTCTTTCTGAAAACTTCACCGTCCTGCTGGTGACCTACAGGTTTAAGCAGCTGAGGCAGCCTCTGAATTACATTATTCTCAATCTGTCCGTGGCCGATTTCCTTGTGTCGCTCATCGGCGGGACCCTGAGTTTTATCACCAATCTCCACGGATATTTCTTCCTCGGGGCCTGGGCGTGCGTTTTGGAAGGTTTTGCTGTAACTTTTTTCGGTAAGTCGTTTTACTTTCAGAAGTTTGTTGCTGACCGTGGAATCCAAATTTTTTTTGTGGCAAATAAGATATATTTGCCCTAATAGAGGAAACAAAAAGTCTGGTACAGGAAGCTAAGATAGGTATGGCGATTTAATCCCCATTTCTACACACCGCACAGTTGGCACGGCAGTGTTCCATGTTCTGCAGAAGAGTCATATGGACTCGAAACGTTAACTCTGTCTTCCCTCCACAGATGCTGTTAGACCTGCTGAGTTTTTGCAGAATTTTCTGTTTTGCTTACAGCAGAGTGTTAAATCCTTCCTCTAAATGCCGCTCTAGCCACGCGTTATGAGATGAAAAGTTCAGTAGCTTTTCGCTATGAACACGGCGGGCGCAGTTAGCGCAGCGGACAGAGTGCTAATCGTCAGTGCCTAGGAGCTCAGAATGACAATAGGTGATGTGGATTCTCGCTGACAGTCAGTGACGACTGCCCTAACATCGTTTTTATCCATCCGATCCAAAGCAGGCTGTTTCATTAGCACACGGCTGAAGAAGGGGTTGTACAGAGTCCCCCTCCTGTCAAACCTCTTTGCTGTGTTGAATTTGCCGAGTCCCCGAATCGCCTCAGTGTATGGCGATTGTAAACGATCCCCTCCAGCGGAGGATGCGGTTGCATTGGGAGTTTCAGCGCTGTGGGTGGTGCAGCGGAATGAGATCTGCACATCAACTATAATGTTTTATTTCAGAGCAGGAGGCAAGGTAATGCGCTGAACCAAAACACCATCATTGTGGTGGAAATTGCATCCATGTCTAGCTGCTGTGAAAAGGGTGGATTAAAATCCACAAATCGCCCCATGCGATCCATGTAGCAGCGGGGCCACAGTGCAAACATTCAGGCCGTTAACAGCTTAGCGTGGGGGCTGATGCCTCTGCACCCGCCCTGTCCGTGTTGGCTCAGACTTCAGTCTGGTTCACGAGCAAAAGTTTCACGGTTAGTCGGAGCTCCGAGGAACCAACCATGTTTTACATTCCGTCCCAGGAGTCGCTGCTTCCCAGAATTATTGGAAATATCCCCCTCCCTCCCCACTACCCCCGTCCCCCTATAAGTATTGGAATGACAGGCAGAAAAAAGATGCAAGTTATTGGTCATTATTGTCCACACGTTGCGGGCAAGATTTTCGAGTTTACTGCCTGGGCATCGTGGACCCGCCTGGACGCAGCACAGAGAGGAAAAACTGGTGGGGAGGGTACAGAAGCCATGTACATCCAGTGAAAATCTGGCCTCTTCGTGTGGACACTTTGCAGTAATATCTTGGTGTGAAGTTTCTCAAATTGGATTTAACTGAGTGTAACTGGAAGGGCCATAAAGTGCGGTTCTCGGCTGGTCCTTTTCACTACATGGAAATTTTAAATCACTTATTTTCACTGTCAGAAGAACCAGTCGCCCTGTCAACCCTCAGTTAACATTAAAATGTAAGCACCATGTGGATACCAGGTGAGTGCAATCTATGTGGGTGGAAACTTCACAGAGAGCCAGCTCTGTATCCACTATCACACAGCTCAATGTATCTTGTGGCCCAAGGGTGGCAGTGTAAAACTTTAGCAGTTTGTGCTAGTAGTAAAGAGTCCTGAATATTGTCTTTTTACTGTATCTTTGGTGTTACTATTCCTGCATAGGTGATCTTACACCACTTTGCTTGCACTGTCTACACTATGAAGTCCATCTTGAATTAGCTAAAAAAAAACTATCATGTGTTCTTAGGCCTTTGTATTGAAAATATCTAACTGCTGTTGAAGGCTGATAACCATTACGCTTAAGGTGCATTTTTTAGGTGTTGAGTTAGAAATGGATGCAATTCCACCAGGATGATGTTTTAATCCAACACATTACCTTACCTCCTGTTCTGAAATTAAACATTATTGGTGTCATGCGGACCTCATCCTGCTGCACTACCCGCAGGGCTGAAGCCCTCAATGCAATTGCAACCTCCGATAGAGGGGATCGTTTGCTGGGCATCTCCAAGACAGAAATCAAGGCTGACGTTCCAGCACAGTAATGAGGGAGTGCTGCACTTTTGGAAGTGCTGTCTTTTGGATGAACCTTGACCAATATTTATCCCCCAGTCAACATCAGAAAAAATAAATTATCTGGTCATTATCTCTTTGCAGTTTGTGGGAGCTGTGTGCAAATTGGCTGCTGTATTTCCCACATTACAGCAGTGACTACACTTCAAAAAGCACTTTATTGGTTGTAAAGCACTTGGGATCATTGTGTGGTTGTGAAAGGTGCTATAGGACTTAATTTTAGGGAATGAAGCCAGGCAAGTGTTGGAGGTATCAGTGGGGGAGCATTTTGCAGATAGTGATCTCTGTTAGATTCAAGGTTCTGATGGAAAAGGACAAGGATGGGCCAGAAATCAAAGTTCTAAATTGGGGGTAGGCCGATTTTAATAAGCTCAGATATGAATTGGCCAGAGTGGACTGGGAGCAGCTTCTTTTAGGTAAATCTGCATCAGAGCAGTGGGACTCATTCAAGAAAGAAATAGGGAGAGTACAGGGCCAACATATTCCAATAAAGACAAAGGGTGGAACCAACAAATCCAGGGAACCCTGGATGTCAAGGGATATACAGGATTGGATAAAGAGAAAAAGGGAGGCTTATGGCAGATACAGAGGGCTCAAAACAGCAGAAGCCCTAGAGGAGTATAGAATATGTAGGGGGGAACTTAAAAAGGAAATTAGGAGATTAAAAGGGGGCATGAAAATACATTGACAGGTAAAATAAAGGAAAATCCAAAGTTATTTTACAAGTACTTTAAGAGTAAGAGGATAACTAGGGAATGAATAGGGCCCATTAAGGACCATAGTGGTAATTTGTGTGTGGGGTTTTAAATGAATACTCTGTGTCAGTGTTCACAAGTGAGAGGGATGGCGTGGGTATGGAAATCAGGCAGAAGGACTGTGATATAATTAAAGAAATTAGCATAGAAAGAGAGGATGTCCTAAGTGGCCTGGCAGGCTTAAAAGTAGACAAATCTCCAGGCCCAGTTGAAATGTATCCCAGGCTGTTGAGTGAAGCAAGGGAGAAGATAGCAGGGGTGTTGGCAATAATTTTCAATACCTCTCTGGCCACAGGACAGGTGCCAAAGGACTGGAGGACAGCCAATGTGGTACCGTTATTCAAGAAGGGATGAAGGGATAAACTAGGGAACTACGGGCCAGTCAGTCTAACCTCAGTGGTGGGGAAACTATTGGAAGCAATTCTGAGGGACAGAATTAACTTACACTTGGAGAGACAGGGATTAATCAAAGACAGTCAGCATGATTTTGTCAAGGGGAGGTCATGTTTGACCAATTTGATTGAATTTTCCGAAGAGGTGACCAGGTGTGTAGATGAGGGCAATGCATTTGACGTAGTCTACTTGGACTTCAGCAAGGCTTTTGATAAGTTCCCCCACGGGAGACTGATAACATAGGTAAGAGCCCGTGGGATGCAAGGCAATCTGGCAAATTGGATCCAGAATTGACTGAGTGGCAGGAAGCAGAGTGTGATGTTCGAGGGGTGTTTTTGTGAATGGAAAGCTGTGTCCAGTGGGGCTCCACAGGGATCGGCGTAGGGTCCCTTGCCGTTTGTGGTATATATAAACGATTTAGACTTGAATGTATGAGGGTTGATCAGTAAGTTCGCGGATGACAAGAAAATTGGTGGGGCGGTAAATAGTGAGAAGGATAGCCGTAGATTACAGGAGGATATAGATGGGCTGGTCAGATGGGCTGATCTGTGGCAAATTGAATTTAATCCGGATAAGTGTGAGGTGATGCACTTGAGCAGGACAAACAAGGCACAGGAATACACAATGAATGGTAGGACCTTGGGAAGTACCGAGGATCAGAAGGCTCTTGGTGTACATGTCCACTGGTCCCTTAAGGAAGTGGGACAGGGAGATAAGGTGGATAAGAAAGCATATGGGATACTTGCCTTCATTAGCCGAGGCATTGAATATAAGAGCAGGGAGGTTATGCTGGAACTGTATAAAATGCTAGTTAGTCCACAGCTAGAGTATTGTGTGCATTATAGGGAGAATGTGATTGCACTAGAGACAGTGCAGAGGAGATTTACCAGGATGTTGCCTGGGCTGGAGAGTTTTAGTTATGAGGAGAGATTGGATAGACTGGGGTTATTTTCCTTGGAGCAGAGAAGATTGAGGGGGGACATGATTGAGTTGTGTAAAATTATGAGGGGCACAGATAGGGTAGACAGGAAGGAACTTTTGCCATTGTTGGAGGGATCAATAACCAGGGGGCATAGATTTCAGGTAAGGGGCAGGAGGTTTAGAGTGGACGTGAGGAAGAATTTTCTCCAGAGGGTAGTGGGAATCTGGACTCACTGCCTGAAAGGGTGGTAGAGGCAGAAACCCTCATAACGTTTAAGAAGTATTTGGGTGTGCACTTGCGATGCCATGGCATACAAGGCTTTGGGCCTAGTGCTGGGAAATGGGATTAGAATAGTTAGGTACTTGTTTGACCAGCGCAGACTCGACGGGCCGAAGGGCCTTTTTCTGTGCTGTAGACCTCTATGACTCTATGACCCTATAAATGAAAACCTTTTCTTTTCTGTACTATTTGGCTTCTGTGGAATTTATTTATATGGGTATTCTGAAATCCTCACATCACACAGAGGAAAGAGGGGATTGCCATTTCACTTCTTTATCATGCAATAAATGTCTGAAAGCAATTCACAGGGTAGAAATGTTTGCTGAGAAATAGCAAAGAAAAGTTTGAGCAGATTCCACCAAGCATGGTTAAAGAGATAGGATCGACAAGGCTTTTGAAGCTGGGGAGATAAATAATGTATGAAGTTTAACAGGGGATGAAGCTGACTGAACTCTACTTTTAAGAATGGAATAAAGGAACCAGGATATTTGAGGGAGCATAGAATCTAACAGTAGAGAAGGAGACCTTTTGGCTCATCATGCTCATGCCACCTCTTTGAAAGAGCTAATCAATTAGTCCCATTCCCCTCTCTTTCCTCATAATGTTGTAAAATTTTCTGCTTCAAGTAGCTATCCAATATCTTTCTGAAAATTACCACTGAATCTGCTCTCAAAATAATTTCAGGTAGTGCATTCCAGATCACAGAAACGCCATGCTGCATAAATATTCTGTCACCGCTGCTTCTTTTGCCTGTGATCTTAAATCTGGTTACCGCCTCTCCTGCCACTGGAAACAGGTTGTCCTTATTTACTCTAGCAAAACCTTCCAGGATTTTGAACACCTGTATAAAATCTCCCTTTAACTTTCTCTCTCTGCAAGGTCTTGACATTCTTCCTGAAGTGTAGTGCCCAGAATTAGCCACAATGCTGTAGTTGGGGCCAAACCAGTAATTGATAAATATTTAGTAAACATTTAGTATGTCTTGCTTGCTTTTGTTCTTTATGCCAAAATTTATACCACATTGTTTTTCTACAGTCTTCAATGATTTGTGTACATACACCCCAGGTTTCTATGTTCCTGCACACCCTTTAAAATTGCACCATTTAATTTATATTACTTCTTCTCATTCCTGCTGCCAAAATGAATGACTTTTCCCTTCCCTGCATTAAATTTTGTCTGCCATGTTTCTATCCATTTCACTAGTCTGTCTATGTTCTCCTGAAATCTGTTATTGTTATAGTCACTGAGTTCATGGGAATTGGGGATGAGTAGTGTCAAAGAACTATCATAAATTTCCTGATATTACTGTGGAATACTTTAAAGCAGGTTTATGTTGGTTTATGTGTATGGTTTTGTGTGTGTGTGGCTAATTTAATTAAACTAGGGATGATTAAATTGCAAGATTTAAATTATCAAAGAAGTTGGGTATAAAATAGGCATTTGAAATGGGGATGTGTAAACTAGGGTGAGGTCTCAACAGAGGCGGTATGAATGAAATTTGCATTTTTAAAAAAGTGGAAAAGGTGTTTGATTTTTAAAGGGACATGCTAAATGTTTGCAACAGGCAAGATAAATAAGGCAAGGTTATTACATTAATTTTTACCAAAAGTGCTGGCCATAATGAGGATATGAAAGATTTTTATATTCTGGGTAAAGTAACTTGTAAAGACAAGTGGAAACAATGGGATTTACAAATGAAAAGGCATAAAATATAGTTAAAGAATGATGGAAGGCTGTGTGAGGTGTGGCCATATGAGATCCTGAAAGGTGACTGTGTAAAACGAACTTGGAGGAAAAAACCTCTGGCCACCCTGCAGAAGTTTACTGTTCCAGTAACCAATGTTGTGTTGAAAGCCTTTGAAATTCCATTGTCCACTGGGTGCTTGTGGTAATATTGCTGGATGACGTTATAAATTTGGAATCTATTTGGACTGTTGCCTTAAAGGGGGTGCGTAGTTGGGAGTCTGGTTAAGTAGAAATTTATGGAACTATTATAACTTTGTAACTGTAATCTTATGTGTGTTTAAATTTGTTCTTTTTTGTTAATAAATTTTTTAACTTAATCTTTAAAATCTTTGAAGGTGGAGTGCACTCATTGCTTCTGACTTCAGTGCACAAGCCTTCTCATAATAAATGCAGCTTGCAAAATTGTTGTGATAGCATGGCCAAGTATCCCTTGTGGATTTGTCAGCCTGGCAAATATTCTGAAATTGCTGCCCATATCTTAACAAAATGGGGGGGCTCGTCCAAGGTTTTTAAAATTCCTTGATTGGTTTTGAGTTGTTGAATCTTAAGGCTATGAGTATGAGAAGACCATTAAACTCGGGAGTTGGTGTTGAGGGATTTTAAAGTGGTTAGACTGCAAAAATGGCTTTAACAATTGCTAAGACTTTTCTGGGAGTAGTTGTAAAGCTGCTTTGTTTACAAAAAGTAACTAAGGCATAGTTAACAGAATTGGTGGGTAAGTTGCAGTTAGGATTAACTGCAGGGGCAAAGAAAGTGGACATAATTGAAATAATACTGCAGCATTTAAATTGAAAGGGATACCTGAAACTAGTGAGTCACAGCTGGAGGTAGTGAGACTTCAGTAATAAATGAAGAAGCTTGAACATGAACAAGCAATGCAAATGGGAAAACTTGAATTAGAGATGAAAGGGAAAGAAAGAGAATTGGAATTGAAAAGGTTAGAGGTGGAAGAAAAGGATAAGGAAAGAGAACGAACATTTAAAAGGGAGCAAGCAGAGAGGCAGGAGAGGGAAAGAAAACAGGAAAGGGAATTGGAACTGCAGAAATTAGCAATGGAGAAAAGAGAAAAGGAAAGGGAAAAGGGAATACCAGCTTAAAAGGCCAGAAGTTAAAAAAGAGATTTCAGATGCTGAGGAAGGTTTTGATGTGGAAACAAGTATTTTAACTCAAAGCCCAGGGGAGATATTTAAATTTGTGCAGGCTTTTCTGAAGTTTGAAGAAATGGATGTAGAGACATTCTTTATTTTGTTTGAGAAGATAGCCAAGCAAATGAAATGGCCACAGGAAATCTGGACTTTGCTTTTACAGTCTGGGTTTGTAGGTAGAGCTCATGATGTATATGCATCGCTGTTAGACGAACTATCAGTGGACTATGAGGTATTTAAAAAAGGCTATTCTGAATGCAATTGAGTTGGTTCCTGAGGCATACAGGCGGCAATTTCAGAATATAAGGAAAAAGCCTGATCAGACTTATATTGAGTTTGAGATAAGGCAAATTAATTTTGACTAGTGATATTGGTACTAAAGATAGAGACAACATAAGCAGCTCTTAGAGAAGTAATTCTTTTGGAAGAATTTAAAGAATAATTTACTTTGGTAGTTAGAACTCATGTGGAAGAACAGAGGACTAAAACGGCTAAGAAAGCAGCAAAGATAGCTGATGATTATGAGCTAGTTCATAGATCAAAACCTTTTTTCTGTTGCCCCTTTAAGTCCAAGAAGGTTAGAAAGTGGGAAGTTGAAAGGAAGGCAGGTTGTCAGGGAAGAGAAGGAGCAGTTCAGGAAGTTTTGCCTCAGACCAGAAGGAGGGTGCTGAGGGTAGAAGTGACACTCAAAGACTTAAATGTTTTCACAGTAATAAGGTGGGCACACAGTCAATGTGTTGGAGGTTACAGGGAAAACCTGTTGCAGTCATTGGAATGCAGAATGGTTCTGGAAATAGGAGTACTGTGTGTTCTGAGATTTGGAAGCAGGAAAAGACAGTGGTTTGTGTAAAGGTGGATCAGGAAAAATCAGTGGTAGGTAAAGAAGTGGGAACGTGTTCACAATTTACCCAAGGGAGTTCTGAAGGGCAGGTTAAAGAAATGTTTAAAGATTTTGTGTATGAAGGGAAAGTCTTTCCATGTATACAGGGTGGAGCAGGCAAAGATGTTTTAAGGGATACAGGGGCTAGTCACTATTTAATGTTATAGGATAATGCTATTTGTTGTGTCGAGCAGGAAAGAGTAGTTATGTGGAATTCATGGAGACGCTAAACCTATTCCATCGTGGAAGGTAAATTTAAAGAGTAAGTTGAAAACAGGTGAAGTGATTGTTGGAGTAGTAAAAACATTGACCATGGCAGGGGTTTAATTTATCTTGGGTAATGACATAGTTGGGTCACAGATGTTGGTGATGCCTACTATAGTCGAGCAGCCTGTGGTGATGCATTCAACAGAGATGTTGCAGAAAGAGCATCCTGGATTGTTTCCAGATTGTTTAGTAATCAGATCACAAACTCATAGGTTGAAATTGGATGAGGAGGTATCTAAAAGGCAGGGGAAGGATGCTGACATCCAATTAGCTAGATATGCCTTTGAAAAGATTATGCAGGAAGAAAAGGTTGAAGAGAATGAAGCAGAAGTGTTTAGCTCAGTAAAATTGGTAGAAATACAGCAAAAGGGTTTACGAATAAAGAAGTTATGTTAAACAGCTTAGTTGGAAACAGAGGCAGAATGTATTCCAGAGTGTTATTACCTTAAAGGTAATGTGTTAATGAGGACTCCGGCAGATGGGAAGTGGGTGGAAGTACATCAAATAATTATACCAACTGGATACAGAAATGAAATATTGAGAGTAGCTCACGAAATTCCAATAGCTGGACATTTAGGAATTAGGAAAACTCAGGCAAAAATACAAAAACATTGTTATTGGCTTGGACTGCATAAAGATGTAGTCAACCTCTGTAGAACATGTCACACATGTCAGGTGACAGGAAAACCTCAAGCAGTGATTAAACCTGCACCTTTAATTCCAATTCAAGCATATGAAGAACCTTTTACCAGGGCCCTGATTGATCGTGTAGGGCCTCTCCCTAAGACCGAAAGTGGAAATCAGTACTTGCTGACAATCATGGATGTGTTCACTAGATTTCTGGAAACAATGCCTCTATAAAATATTACAGCAAAGAGAGTTGTAGAGGAGCTGACCAAAGTTTTCACAAGATATGGGTTACCAAAAGAAATACAGTCAGATCAGGGTTCAAATTTCATTTCACCGCTGATTAAGGAAGTAATGAACAGCCTGGGGATAAAACAGTTTAAGTCATCAGCTTAACACACTTTACCAAACCTTAAAAACTATGATGAGGGCTTATAGTCAGGCTACCCACAGGACTGGAATCGGGAGATTTCATCCTTGTTATTTGCAATTAGGGATGCCCTAATGAATTGACAGGGTTTAGTCCTTTTGAATTAGTCTATGGTCATGAGGTGAGGGGACCACTTAAGTTGACTCAGAAGAAACTAATGGGTTAGAGTTCAGAAACTACTCTCCTAGATTATGTGACAAAATTCAGAGAAAGATTGAAGAGAGCATGTGAGTTAGCTAAGGAACATTTAAAGATATCACAGTGGGTGATGATGCCAAATGCAGATAAGAGGACCAAACCTCTTAGTTTTGTTGTTGGAGATAAGGTGCTTGTTTTGTTACCAGTGTCATGTGACCATCAAAAGCAATGTTTAGTGGGCCTTATAGGATTGGAAAGAGAGTGAGTGAAGTAAATTATTTAATAAATACTCCAGATGGAAGAAAGAAGCAGAGAGTGTGTCATGTAACTATGTGTGTCACATGACAGAGAAGATAACCAAAAGGCGGTATTAGTAGCAGTAGATAAAGAGAAAGAGGTAGAAATGAAGGATTCTGAAATTGGTTTTTCTCTAAGCAAATTGGGCAATGAGGGGGTACTTTCAAATTTAGATGTAATATTGAATTACCTTCCAGACAACTGTCAAAGTGATTTGGAAAAGCTATTGCAGTCACACAAAGCTATGTGTGGGAATAAGCTGGGGAAAACAAATTTAGCTACACATGATATAAATGTGGGGGATTCAGTTTCAATAAGGCAACAAACAGAAATATTAAATCCAGTAAAATTGGCTCAAGTGAAAAAATACATCAAATTCATACTTCAGAATGACATCATACAGTCTAGTTGCAGTAACTGGAGTTCATCTATTGTGATGGTGCCAAAACCAGATGGAACACAAAGAGTGTGTGTGGATTATAGAAATGTAAATGCAGTGACAAAAGCAGATTCATATCCTTTTCCATGGTTGGAAGATTGTATTGAGAAAGTGGGACAATCAGAGTTTATCACAAAGATTGACTTGCTGCGAGAATATTGGCAAGTACCGTTACTGGAAAGAGCAAAAGAGATATTGGCTTTTGTAACACCAGGTGGATTGCATCAGTTTAAAGTTATTCCATTTGGAATGAAGAATGGACCTGCAACATTTCAAAGACTGACAAACAAAGTAATTGCAGGACTGAGCAATTGTGCTGTTTATATTGACGACTTGGTAGTTTTCAGTCAAATGTGGGAGGAGCATTTACAATGTCTGAAATAACTGTTTGATCATCTGCAAGAAGCTAATTTGGTGGTGAACATGGATAAGAGTAAATTTGCAAAAGCTCAAGTTACATATTTAGGCTATACAGTTGGACATGGTCAAGTGGTCCCAAGAGATGTGAAAGTAAAAGCCATCATGAATTTCCCGGTGCCTACAACAAAACGGGAAGTTTTGAGATTTCTGGGCATGAGTGGATTTTACTGCAAGTTTGTACCACATTTTGGCAGTGTGATTGCTCCATTGACTGAACTATTAAAAAAGAACAAGAAATTTCAATGGATACAGGAGTGTCAGAATGTATTTGACAGTTTAAAAACTGTGTTGACTACTACACGAGTTTTGGAAGCACCTAGTTAAGCCAAGCAGCTTATGTTGGCAATTGATGCAAGTGATTTGGGTATTGGTGCTGTGTTGTTACAAAAAGATGAAACAGGAATTGAAAAGCCGATAGGATATTTTTCATAGAGGCTGAATGTAAACAGAAAAGATACTCAACCATCGAAAAAGAGATTCTAAGTCTGGTAGTAGCATTGCAGCCTTTCAAGGTTTATGTTGCAAGCAATTCTTCAGAAACAGTTGTTTATACAGGCCACAATCCTGTAAAATTTCTGGATAAATTTTGAGACTGAAGTGCAAGAATGTTCAGATGGAGTTTATTACTGCAACCATTTAATTTACAGATTATACATGTGGCTGGATGAGAACATTTAATTCTGAATGCATTGTCAAGAGTTTAAAGTTCACTGGATTGAAATGACCACTGTTGATACAAAGGATTTGTATATATTGCCATGTTAACACATGTACCTGGTAGTGTAATAGTTTAGTGTATATAGATAAGTATAGTAAGCAATGTAAGATGGGTTTAGAAAATGAAACTGTCAGTTCATTTTTCTAGAAGGATGGAGGGGTCAAGGAACTATCATATTTTTCCTGATATTACTGTGGGACATTTTAAAGCAGGCTTGTATTGGTGTGTGTGTGGCTAATTTAATTAAACTATAGACGAATAGACTGCAAGGTTTAAATTATCAAAGAGGTTAGATGGAAAACAAGCATTTGAAATGGAGATGAGTAAACTAGGGTGAGGTCTCAGCAGAGGTGGTGTGAATGAAATTTGCATTTTTAGATATGTGGGAAAGGTGTTTGATTTTCAAAGGGACATGGAAAATATTTACAACTGGCAAGATAAATAAGGCAAGGTTATTACGTTGATTTTTCCCAAAAGTCCTGGCCATAATGAGAACATGGAAAATTTTTATATTATACCTGGAATGCATGGGTTGCCTTGTGAGGAAAGGCTGGATGGGCTAGACTTGTATCCATCAGATCAGGCTTTACTGCTAGTGGTGGATTTAAGAAACTCCACAAAAAGGGATAAGTGTCTGGAGATGGTCACTTGAAGTTACTACTTAACAAAACAGGATTACAGGAATCCATTGGAAGCTGTTTCCCCAAAAGAGTGTGATGGGTGATAAGTATAAAAAGGCAAAGTTCCTCTCAGTAGTTTAATGTACAAATTGCATACAAAAAGAAAATACTGTTTTATCAATAGTGCTTTTACTCATTTGTTACAGTAGATTTTTAAAACGTGAAATCTTCATGTGTCATTCTTTCAGCTATTAACTGGAAGTTTGAATTTCTTTTTAAACATTATCAGTCTTCATGGGTAGCATAACAAATTCAGGATTGCTATTCAAAGATAAGGTGGATCCGTGGTATTCCTCTGTGCTGTAAATCTATATTCAGTCAAATATCCTTTACCTTTACATCTGAAACTGAATACATCCAAAAACCAAACTTTTTTTTGAACGTGAGCCAAAATGACCTTTTGCGCAGGAAGACTGTGACCCTAGTCAACAAAATAAAATATAAAATAAAAGACAAACTTATGAAACAAAAATCAATGTTGATGAGGCAGATGAAGCTGGAAGAGTGCACCAACACTCCGAAGGCTGCTAAATATACTTTAGCTACACTGGGATGCAATCAATATACCAAAGAAAACAGATCAAGGGGAGGATGACATAACTTTCTACACTTTGGACATGGAAAAAAAAATTGAATATAAAATAATTAATGGAAATTGAATTTGTACCTAAATGGTGATTTGTAAACTTTATTAGTTTTCCGTGTCTATTTTACAGGCATTGTGGCACTCTGGTCACTAGCGGTGCTAGCCTTTGAGCGGTATTTTGTGATCTGTCGACCACTGGGTAATATCCGTCTGCAGGGAAAGCATGCTGCCCTCGGCATTGTCTTCATTTGGGTGTTTTCCTTCATTTGGACCATCCCACCCACCATTGGCTGGAGCAGTTACACTGTCAGTCCGATTGGCACGACGTGTGAACCTAATTGGTGAGCCAACAGCTGAAGAGAGCGTAACTGAAATGCATGCAGATAAGTGTTAGTAACAAATTTATGATGTATAGTTCTTCTGCAGAATTTTTGCTAAGCCAAACTGTTACAGTTTAGAGTCTGTGTCTTACTTATTCCATAGATATTGTATAATATTGTGCTGCTATATTTCCAAGCTATAAATAGATAGCCTTACATGTTGGAATCACAGGATCGTAGATGATAGAATGGCCACAGCACAGGTGAAGGACATTTGGCCTATTGTTTCTGTGCCTGCTCTCTGCAGGAATAATTCAGCTAGATCCACTCTTATGCATTTTCCCCATAGCCCTGAAAATGTTTTCCTTTCTGGTTCTTATCCAATTCCATCCTGAGAGATGCAATTAAATCTGTCTCTACCACATTCTCAGGCAGTTTATTCCTGATCCTAACTATTCAGTGCATAAAAATGTTTTTCCTCATATTGCCTTTGGTTCTTTTGCCAATCACCTTAAATCTATGTCCTTTGGTTCTCAATCTTTCTGCCAATGGGGCAGTTTCCCCCATGTGCTCTGTGTAAATGCCTCAGGATTTCAGATGCCGCTACCAAATCTCCTCTCAACCTTCTCTTCTCCAAGAACAACCCCAAGTTCTCCAGCTGATCCACGTCTCTCATCCCTGGAGTCATTCTCATAAATCTTTTCTGTGCCCTCTCTAAAACCTTCACATCCTTCCTAAAGTTCAACTTTCTGGTCAGGTACTTTTTGACTTTCTTTTGCTGCTGCAGGGCGGGTGGACATACTGTGTTATTGGAGAAGCTCGCACAAAATCATTGAGCCACCGGTGAGAGATGCTGGAACTTTGCGAGAATTGAAGCGAATGTTGAAGGCTTCTGTGCAGAAAACTTGCTCTCAGTCATGGGGTGTCATGTCCAGTACAGGCTTGAAGATATTACAAACTTTAAAGCTATATTTATAAAAGTGTACACCAAAAGCTATTTAAGTTGGCTGTATCATATCATGTGACTTGGCAATAATCAGCTCCAGACAGTCCTGAAACTCCAGCAAACGCCTAATGACTATGTGGACAATCACAACCACTTGTGAAGTTCACACATCCCCTTGTTAAGGGTGGACCATCAACATAAAGGACAATGGAAAATAGAAACATCAAAACTAAGTGAGTGCTAGACAAAGATGAAATGGATCTCATCGACATTTCATTGTACTGCGATGGTTCCTTATCTCAAACACAAAGACCTGGCTGAGTGAAACTCCCAGGGTGTGAAAAGCCACAACACAGGATGTTTACTGGTCTAACACACCACCTTATTTGGAAAATGACTTGGGGCTTGAAACAGGTCACATGGGTAAGGCAGCCATGTTTGTTACATGCAATCCTCACAGCAGTTACAAAGCTTTTCTCCTGTGCCAGCCAACCATTCCCACCATCTTCAAACACCACACCAAACTAGAGCCTGGTGGCTGGGTGACATGTGGGCTGTACATGTGGCTAATGCCTCCTCTCCACTACCTAATCACATGTGGACAGTGGTCCGTCAACCAGAACAGTGCTGTGACCAGGAAAATTGTGGAACAGATCATTGGTGGCGTCAAGCAATGGTTCAGCTGTCTGGACTGCTCATGAGGAGCACTCCAGTATTTGTAAGAGCATGTCTCCCAGTTCATGGTGTTCTGCTGCCATCTCCACAACATGGCAATCATGAGGGTGGAACCCTTACCACCAGGTCTTCAACAAGCATATCACGAGAAAGAAGGAGAAGGACGGAAGCATCCGTAACATCCAGTCAGGCTTTCCATGAGTCTTGTCAGATTCCGGTTCCGGTAAAAAAAAAATCCACAAATTTACATTCCTGACATTACCACCTCTATGTCAGGGACCATCATAACATCCTCTTGACCAAAGTCCTGAAATAACAGACACCACAAAACAACTAATCCATATAAACTTTATTCAATTATACTTTCAATAATACATATGATACTCGCTGATCACCCTAGTGCATTTCCTTAGTGACTTTGCCTGTTCTACCTGCTTCTACACAGTGGCTGCAGAATGGTTGGTGACTTTCAGTGCAGGAGATTGCTGATGGCCTTGGAGCTCTGGGCCTTGAGTGCTCGACTTCGGGCCATACCTTCATGGCATGGGCGGCAGCTGATATGATCCCAGCTGATGTTAATACTGGACAAGTCAGATCCCAGAGTGAAACCTTGCTTGGTAGATCTTAACTTTGTTTTTTATTTAGAAACCGTGGAGGTCAGTTCCTAAACACATTCACTAGGGTCTGCCAGTATACTGTTAACACAAAGGATAAAGCGCCTATTAAACATGAAAGAAATTAATTAGATTACACTAGACAAAAAGATTAGAAAGATTTCAATACAGATACCAGAAAATGATTCAAACTCACACTATTCCTTTTATCCCAACAACCCTTATAGACACAAAACCCCAGTGAAGATTTACCACTGTCTCAATACCAAAGTTTCTTGCTTGGGTTCGCTCAGTTTCAAACAGTTTTCTTCCAGTAGACTTCTGAACATTCACTAGATGCTTTTCTTCAGCTGGTACCTCTCCCACACCCACAAACCGCAACCTAAACTCATTATTATTTCAACTTCAGAGCAAACGCATGAGTTCCCTAACTCAATTCCCTGGCAGACTTGCAGGATTTCTTATTAGAGAGATTAGCCCTTCTGCCTGCACTCTCTGGTGTACACACACTAACTGACCGCCTGACCGCCCTTCTGTGTTTCCTTGTCTCACTGTGTCTCTAAACCCTCATCACTAGGCAACAACACAGCTTTTTCCTACTTAATTTTTTTTAGCTTTACTAAACTACTAACCCCCTGGTAACCCATGTCTTCACTTCAAGAGTTGTAAAACCTCATTAAAAATGCATGTATACAAGTAGGGTCCCAGGCATCCTGGAACCCAGTTCACAAAAACTTCTGAATGAAACTAAAACCAGGTTTCACCATTCTTAACACCTAAATACAAAATATAAATCAAACTTAAAGCTATGTTCCTAACACAGCGGTCTGCACTGAGTGGTAGCGACAGAATTATTGGTGGAGTGGCAGCAAAATGAATGCTGTCTTCCTGAGAGATGACAGCAAGTGTGTGCTCTATGGAACCCTTCCCAAGGGATTGTGTCTCAGCCATCCTGGCAATCTGGAGCACAGACTGCTGAACTGCAGTGAGACTCTGTAAGCCCCTTTGAGCCATGATGGCAGCAATCTGACCCCGAAAGATACCAAGCTGGGCTTACATGGCAATAATCATGGGTCTCATCACTTCAGTCTGACCTTCCCCTGCAGCATTCAAGCATTGCGTGGCTTCTGCCTGGAAGCTGAGACATCAGCGATCAGATTCTGCATCACAATTGTGTCTGCAGGTGCTGTGAGGGACTTGGCCACCTCTTCTACTCTTGAAAGGATTGACTCCAAGCTCTGCATGGAACCCTGTGCCCAGTTAGAGCCTGATTTCCCCATGGTCCAACAGTAGGCTTTCTGACAGGACAATATACCAAGCATTTTGGTTTGTATACTCATCAGTGCTTTCCTGCATGGTGCCCCATTGAAGTCCTTATCTGAGTCCTCTACAGCAGAACTCATCTGTGACCTCGCCCTCTGCGGAGCTGACTTGCACATTATCCTGTCCCCCTGCCCTGGTTTCAGCCCACTCACACCCAGTGACTCACCATGTCTCTATACTAACCTCTAAAGTAGGCACATGCCAATATCCGAGCTGGTGGCTGTGAATGTCAGATCAAGTGACAGTGGCCTTTCCCAGAAGTGTGCTCCTCTCCTCGCCCTTCATTATCAGACTGCATTGACTGACCACGCAGTAGATGTTGTCTATCTGAAAGCGTAAATGTAGAAGAGGACAGTTGTGGTGAGAGAAAGCTGGGAAGGTGGAAAGCAAGGACCCCATGGTCACATGACCCGCATCCTGGACTTCACAACATTGTGGGATGAGGGTGAAATGTGAAATGAGAAGGTACACAATTCTGGAATATACATCGTCCTGGATGGTTTCAACAGCACCAATTGTAATCGCTTCAGTGGCAGCTACACCAATAATGCAGAACACCGTTTCCTCCAAGAGGCTGAGGATTTAGTCATGCATGTTCCCATCAGATCTCTACTGCTCCCTTTTTTTATGCACCACCTGTCCTTCAAGAGAGAGGGACGAGTGTCAGTGAGTGTGCTGCAAGGTGAAGTGGCTGTCATAGCTGAATAGCTGGAAGTGTGTGTGGAATCTGTGAGACATTGGTGTGAGGCTTGCAGTACTGTTAAAGTGTGTTAGGATGAGGTGAAGCATCTGAATGTTAGGCATGACTCCTGATTGCTGGAGATTGTTGATGGGTGAGTGATGGGACTCTGACTGGGTCAGAGCAGTGTGCAAGGTTGATGATACTATAGCAAGCATGCCATTTGAAGATACATTCACTGACCTTGGTCACACTTTGATCATTGAAATATTACCAGACTGTAGCCAGTTCCTCAGGGCCAGACTCTTTGCATTGACCTTCTAGTTGGGCACCTGCTCCTATTCCCTTTGAAATGAATGTCTGGAGACTTCCCTGGTCGCCTGTAGAAGTATGACCTCTCTTTCCACCTCGTACACTAAGGCCATCAGCACCGTGTCAGAGAACGTGGAAGTCCTCTCTCTGATCTGCTGATCCACTGCTGCTCTTGCTTCCTTCTTATAAACACATTCACCACCAGTTCCAGAGCATGCTGCAGCCCGAATGCACTTTCCCTTTTAAGAGTTGCGACCTGGCTTTAAGAAGTGCAGGCTAGCTTTAATCAATGCGAACCTCAAATGAACCTGGCCCCGCTGTGGTGTGTGGTTAGCGCACCCTAGATTCATGGAGTTGAGTGGGCAGCACTGAGCTCCATGTTGCCTCCCTCACATCTGCTGGGTGCCGCATAATTGTGAATTATGTTCCCATCCTACAAACAAGGCTTATCAATTTTTTTCCACCTAAGGAGACTTGTGAGGCTGCAGTATTTCTACTTTATTATTTTTGTCCCACAATAGGGAAGTTAAGCAATTCAACATATTTTGTTGAAGCTATCCAGCGGCACTGTATGCATTCTATCCCACATGATCTGTCAAGGGGATTCTGTTAATGTTCTCAGCTGCTGAAATTAATTTAAAACAAACTTTATTTAATTCAGGTTTTTTTTTTACAATCAATAAGCAAGATTATGTATGCATGTCAGTTCCTCTTCAGACAGCTTTATTTGCAGAAAAATGTTTGTCTTAAGCACCACACAGTCTGTATTGAGTTACTGCAGGAGAAACATATGAGTGGCTATATATATCACCTTGACTGAATTAAAAAGGAATTTCATTTCATTTATCATTAAAACATTATTGGCCTGTAGCATCCAAGGACTGGCAATCACCATCGGATTGCCAATCCGTCCTATTCTTTCCCCCCATGCTAGACCTCTGCACTTCTGGCCGGAACTTCCGATCCCGGCTTCTCCAGAAATGCAAGCCTCTTTTTACAACACTAGCTGCAATATTCTAGTAAGTAAAGAACTTAAATGTCCCAAAGCTTCTTTGGAAAGCTATGGAGAGAAGATAAGTAGTTAAGTGGGTAAGCTGGGTACGGTAAGTGTTTAAGGGGGTAGAGTGGTTAAGGGGGTAGGGTGTGCAAGGGGGCAGGGTAAGTTGGGTAAGGTGGTAGGGTGACTGGGGGTTAGGGTGGTAAGTGGATTGAGTGGGTAGGAGGGTGTGGTAGTAGCATGGCAGGTGAGTAGGGTGACAGGGTGGCAGCTGGGTAGGATGGTAGGGTGGCAGATGGGTGAGAATGGTAGGTGGGCGAGGTGGGTAGGATGGCAGGTGTGTGAGTGGGTAGATGTGTCGGTGGGTAGTTGGGTCAGCTGGTATTGTCAGGTTGGGTTGGTCGGGGCGGGGGGTGAGTCGGGTCAGATCGGGTTACCGGGAGTTGGGTGGTAGGGTTGGGTTAGGGGATGTGGGGGGCTCAAGGAAGTTAGGAGGAGTGGTCGGGGGGTTGAGGAGGGAGTTGAAGAGGTCAGCTATATAGTTCCTTAGGAGTTAGATTTGGATTTTTCCTGTCTAACATTTCCTGGGTAACTATCCAGGTAAGTAAGTTGGAGCAGTCCGAAGTTACCGACTCTAACTCAGACTTGAAGCAGAATTTTACCATCCTGTTGCGCTGGGGGGGGTGGGGCCGGAAGGTGCAGTGAGCCATCCAAAGGTCCCTTGACTTTGGTGGGACAGGGAGATCCCGCCAACAGGAGAGGCCATAAGATTCCCCATTGGACACATTTTCAGAGGATTCCAGGGAGCAGGGGAATTGCCTATCTGAAATACGAACTTCCCAGGCAATTCCCACCAAGTCAGTATGTTGGTACTTATGACGGGTCTTGTAGCACATCTCTCGAGGCATGTCCAGTCTCCACTATATAAAGGGCAGAAGATCTGGGCCAATTTTCTTTTCCACTTGGTATTAAAGGGCAGAATTTTCCTGCACTTGATGGTGGCGGATTCAGTGATGGTAATTCCATTGAATATCAAAGGTAGGTGTTTAATTCTCTCTTGTTGGAGATGGTCATTGCTTGGCACTTGTGTGGCATGAATGTTCCTTGCCACTTATAAGCCCAAGCCTGAATTTTGTCCAGGTCTTACTGCATATGAACACGGACTACTGCTGTATCTGAGGAGTTACGAATGGTGCTGAACATTGTACAATCATCACTGACCATCCCCACTTCTGGCCTTATGAGGGAGGAAAGGTCATTGATGAAGTATCTAGACCACATGGACCGCAGTGGTTCAAGAAGGCGGCTCACCACCACCTTCTCAAGGTCAATTAGGGATGGGCAATAAATGCTGGCCCAGCCAGCAAAGCCCACATATGGTGAATGAATAAAAAAAAAGTATATTGCCCTGTGTCTAAAGTGCCTAAATCAATAAATGCTGTAACAATCAGAAACATCTCTCATGAGGAATACCTGGGAAAATCACTATCAACATCCTGGGGGGGTTACCATTGACCAGAAACTGAACTGGACTAGCCATTGTGGCTACAGGAACAGGTCAGAGATTGGAAATTCTGTGGACAATAACTCACCTCCTGACTCCCCAAAGCCTGTCTACTATCTACAAGGCACAAGTCAGGAGTGTGATGGAATACTTTCTGCTTGCCTGGATGAGTGCAGCTCCAATAACATTCAAGAAGCTCAATACCATCCAGGACAAAGCAGGCTGCTTAATTGGCACCACATCCACAAACATTCACTCCTTCCACCACCGACGCACAGCTGCAGCAGTGTGCACCATCTACAAGATGCACTGCAGAAATTCAACAACGCTCCAGCGATAGCACCATCCAACCCTGTGACCTATACTAGCTAGGAGGACAAGGGCAGCAGATAGATGGGAACACCACCACCTGCAAGTTCCCCTCCAAGTCACACAACATCCTGACTTGGAAATATATCACCATTCCTTCACTGTTGCTGGATCAAAATCCTGGAACTCCCTTCCTAACAGCACTGTGATTATACCTACACCAGAGGGACTGCAGCAGTTCAAGAAGGCAGCTCACCACCACCTTCTCAAGGGCAATTAGGGATGGACAATAAATGCTGGCTTAGCCAGCAATGCACACATCTCGTAAAAAATGGACAACTATGCCTTTTGGTAGAGCTCTACTCACCATTCATGGGGATGATAGCATAGTGGTGATGTTACTAGACTAGTAATCTGGAGGGTTAGAATAACACTATAGAGGCATAAGTTCAAATCCCACCACAGCTGCTAGGAAATTTAAATTCAACTAAATAAATTTACAATTAAAAAGCTTGTCTCGGAAATGTTGAGTATGAAACTACTGCACTGCTGCAACAACCCACCTGGTTTCCAAAATCTTCTGCCCTTAACTGCCTGGCTGACATGTAACTCTGAACTGCCTTCTGAAATGGCCCAACAAGCCACTCCTAAGAAATAGGGAAAGGAGTAGACCATTTGGCCCCTCCAGCCTGTTCCACCATTCAATAAGATCATGGCTGGTCTTCTTGTGTTTTGATTTCCACATTCCCATCTAACCCCCATAACCTTTGATTCTCTTGCCTAACCAGAATCTATCTAACTCTGCCTTAAAAATAGTGTATCGGACTGCTACAGAGAAGTCAAATGACACCTCAATGCTTCACTTGAAGCAGTCACCAAAACAGATAAACATGGGTGGTATTCATGAGCATGTGGGAGTGAAGGAAATGAGTAAGTGGTACCTGTGGTATGCGTTAATGAAGTGCAGCTAATACAGGAAGTTGTCCAGCATACTATGTGTCCCTCCTGAATTCTCCAGGGTTTTAGGCTATTAGTAAGCTTGCTTTTAAGTGAAGCCTGGTAGCAAATAGCAGGACCATGTTGAGTTACTTTCTTCTTTACACAAAGCATTGGAAAGTAGTCTGGCATGGTTGAGCTCACCTGTCACTCAGAATTTTATCTTCAGGTTGAAATTTATTCAGTGTAAGCATAAGCTAATATATTAATCATTAAGAAACAAAAAGTGAAACACTACTAATCAGAATTCATACATGAGAAAATTGAGTGAAAATAAAATTTATTAATACGTAATTATTAGGTTCATAGTCTGATTAGTAATAGCAATCACAATCTGGAGCTATTTTCATGGATGAACAAATTATAGAATGTAGGTGAAATAGTACAGCAAAAAAATGTACTTTTTCTGGTAATTAAATTCATGCAATTAGATGGCAAAATCAACATAAGGCAGATCTATTGACCAGGACCTATATCCTACATGTAGAGTGAATTCTCAGGTGACCAAGCCACAAATTATGAGAAGTGACACAGGTGAAATATCAATAGGTCTTATGGGTTTTCACAATCAGGTAAATTCAATACTTCCAGAGTTGAGCCGAGCTCAAAGGAGTGTTACACCCCCATCATACACCCTGCAACGTATAAAGAAGATGGACATGTTACTTTTAAAAAGCAGCATGGAATATGGGCAATTTACCTTGACAAGATGAGACTCCAGGGGATCAGGTGACCTTTTTTTGGTTTCTATACAGGCAGGAACTGAATCCTGCTTGGGCATGTTTCTGGGGAGTCATTATATGTAAACAGTCTTTGAAGAGACATCAGAATGTAATAGATCACCTGGAGTTAACAGTTATTACTGTCTACATGTTTATAGAAACTGAGATACAATGGTCACCCAGACTTTGTGTCTACAGATTGACATCCAAAAAAGATAGGTGTGAAGGAAAGCCACTTAATCACAAGAAGGCGCAATTGGCCAACATTCATCCCCCATTACGTGAAAATTGCTTAGACCATCAAACTATTTGTGTAGACAATGAGAACATTGATGCAACAGTCATGTGACAGAAATGGTTCATGATAGGACATACCTCATTAATTCACAAGGATAGCCCAGAGAAGTCAGTCTGGGACAGAGAACACAGAACAAAGGGATCTCGTTCAGAAAAGAAAGAACCCTACCTACAAATCCACCACAAGCAGATAATCAGGGCTATTTCTTTTACCTGTGGATTATAACTTTACTATAGGGGCTCAACTACACATTCAACTGGAGAAACGCCAGAAACCTGCTGTTGCATGGATTAAATCACTATGAATTAATTGGTTGAGATTTCCAACCTCCATTGTCTTCAGTGAACTAATAGACAACCCTCAAGCCAACAACGTTTCAAACCACCATCTTGAGAACTGATAATATAAGTGACTTCTTTGATTTTTTAAATAATCTAAGTGCACAAGGCATCATTTTGTACCATCTTTTCGTGTGTGTGTGTCTTGCCTGAATGAGTGAGTGGGTGCTTTTGCATTTACATTTTGGGTGTTGAGAAAATAAACGTTTATTCTGTCTTGCGCCTTTTCTTGAAAGCCACAGCATTCATAGGGTTAATACACACCTTGGGCTGAATTTTGCCCTCGTCGGGCTGGCGCAGTGGGCAGGCCTGGGAGTGGCCATGAAACCGACCAATTAACAGCCAGCCAGCGTGACTTTCACGCTGCAACGCTGAGCACTGCAGGAGGAGTGGGGGGGGGGGGGCGGGAGGAGGGCGAGCACGGAGGTTTGCAGGCGTGCGCACTGAAATCTCCCTGAAGGCACAGAGCTGCCTTAGGAAGCTGAAGATTTAGAGCAGTACAAGTACAGATTTAAAAAATAAGGTCAACATGTCCGCTCATGTGACCCTGTCACATGAACAGGGACATGTTATAAATGCGATTTAAACATGTTGGACGGGCAGTGAAAAGTCTGATTTAATTAATTGATTAAAGGCCTTAATAGGCCTCTTAATTGTCGGCAGACGTGCTGCCACCTCTTGTGCACGCTCGCCGAGTGAAATATTGCGAGAGTGCAAGATGACATCAGGACGCTCGCCCAATGTCATCGGGTAGTATTTTACTCCCATTCCGGTTGGCTGTGCTCCCACCTGACGCGACAAAAATTCTGCCCCTTGTTCCGGTCATTCGAGAGTTTGGAAAAGGAGGAAATGATCACACATCTCTCCCTTGTTTGTAAAGTGAGAGACAAGTCAAAGAATAGGGATGACAATATTGTTGTCCTAGGTTTTGACTCCAAGATAGTTTGAACATGACTGAATTTTCAAAGCATGGGACAATTGAATTTAGTCGCTTACCATTCACATTGTACACGAAAGCATTCATTAACCACTAACTTGCTGTGAGTTAAAAAAATTAATTGTAGATAATAGAAAACTTAATATAACCCATGTATTTACAATTTCCCTATGCTTAGTGCTGAGTAGAAATATTCCCCTTGAATGCTGTGTGGTTTGGTTCAGTTGCTGCTAAGGACAATACAAATGCTGGTTGGTCTAATATGACGATTATGCTGAATATTCTCTTCAATCAGTTTTCCTGTAATTAGAATGTGATGTATGGTCATATCTACTCAATAATTTATTAAAATAACATTACATATAAATAATACTAATTAGCACGATTTGAGCCATGAAAATCTATGCATCAGATGGCACATTTTTCTAAACTGCTATGAAGCAAATATTGGTATAGCAGGAAAGTTTACTGAGCAGTTTCTTGAGCGGCTACACTACCTCCAATTTTTAAAGTCATGTATTTTATATTTATAGGTTCAAATATGTGTTGATTCTGGGTATTAAGATGTTGGGTGTTGTATGTAACTGCTATTTTTCTTGCAGGTATTCTGGAGAATTCAATGATCATTCCTATATTATTGCATTTTTCACAACTTGCTTCATTATGCCTTTATTGGTTATATTTGTGTCTTATGGAAAGCTGATGAGGAGACTAAGGAAGGTAAATTACTGTTCACTGATTATTCTATTCTCTGGTGTAACTATGAATCTCGGCTTAATTTCATTAGGGAAATTGCTCAATGTCGTTCACATTAATTTTCCGGTTTTTCACAATTGCCAATTGGTTTAGAATATTAGCTTAATGATCAATTGCAAGTTCCTCTTGCATTACTTAGTTAATCTCCAGCAGCAATCCAAAGTTTGAGTGTTAAGTTGAGTGCTCATCTACAGGACACAGTAAGACAAGTTTTATAGGCAGTTACATGTGCACACGCAGCCATTCCATAGCTACATATTTTAAAATCAGTATTCAAAATGGTTCATATTTAGATTTAAAAGGAGAAAGAAAGGCCAGGATTTTCTGGCCCTGTTGCAGGTGGGACCTGGCGTGGGCGAGCTGGTGCCTCAGCCAGAAGCCCATTGACTTGCAGCGGGACTGGAAGACCCTGGCAGCGGGGCGGGTGTGGAAGATCCCGCCCAAAATATTCGAAAGCATTCATATAATCAAAAAAATAGCAAACAGTTGTAATAAATGCTTTCATGTGCAATATGAATTTTAGAATTGTTTGTATGTTAACGTTTGTACGATAAAAAATAAAAAGGTAAATAATTATGACACAATAGTACACATCCTGTATAAAACAGCTGACTTTTAATTTTTTTTTGCCATAGGTGGCAAATACTCAAGGGAGGCTGGGAGTCACAAGGAAGCCTGAGAAGCAAGTCACCAGGATGGTAATTGTCATGATACTGGCATTTCTTTTCTGCTGGTCTCCATATGCAGCCTTCTCCATAACTGTGTCCATTTGTCCAACTATCGAGTTAGATCCACGGCTAGCAGCCATACCAGCTTTTTTCTCAAAAACCGCAACAGTTTATAATCCAGTCATTTACGTGTTCATGAATAGACAGGTATGATGTTATTTTGTTTTTCTTCTAATTTATTACGCACCAATGATAGTGTTGAGATTTATTGATAATTTTAGCCTACACAGTCAGCAGCAATGATAACAATCTGATATGCGGCTGTGCAAATTGTATTGCCTGAACTGCAATGATTACAATAGTCGGCATAAACGTTAAAAGTATTTTGCCAATTCAACAGAAAGATCAGATTAATCATTGCAATGCAATGTTTTCACAATTGTAATAAGTTGTGTGTAACCATGGGTGGAATTTTCCATGCCCGCTGGTATCAGGCATGCTTGGCGGCGTGTGTGGACAAATGGTAGGAATGCCAGAAATCGGCTTCACAATGTCAAGAAATTACTTTCTGATCGGCCGTTCAGTCTGTGGATAGCGGGCTGCGTTTCCCGCCATCGGACGCTGGGAACCTCATTGCAATACATCTGCATAACATTATAAGGCCAGCTCGCCAGAATCATCCACCCCACTGGATCATCCGCTCATGTCAGCATGATTGCACGCCGAGGTGTTTCACAACAGCATATATAAGGCACGCACTTTGTGGGCTGCAATTTGAGGGGGATTCGGAGGTGAGTACACAATAATGTTGCGCAGCATTTGCTCAGGGGTCGCCTGTTGGACTTCAAGGTTGAGGTGCATTGGAAGTGTGGGGGCAAAGACTGCCCTGTGGTTGAAGGTTTGCAGAAGCACGTACGAGTGGGGGAGAGGGAAGCGGCCATGCATTAGGGAGACCTTGTATGGCATGAAAGTGCCACCAAGTTCTCCAGAGCTTTTTTTCTAGTAGACTGCAGAACAGTTGCACAACTGGACCTGTTATACAATCTCCTTGCTAAAGCTGGCCATGAAGCAGTCACTGGTGGAGGTGCTCACAGCCCCTTGCCATGTCATCATCCCGGTTTGGACCAGTCTTCCCCATGGTTCAAGCTAACAGCGCAGCCTTACAGTGTGGGTTTGGAGAATGCCTGTATCTGAGCTGAGAATACAGCATGCAGTCCAATGGGCAAAGCTGCTGCCAATTGGTCAGGTGGAGTGGGGTGGAGGTGGGTGTGGATACAGGTTGCAGTGCTGCACACTAAAATCTGGCCATCCAATTGGTGGCCAGTGCTCTCGAGGATGCATTAAGGGGCTTCAGACTTAATCAAGAGAGGTTCTTAGTATACCCAAGCTAACCCACCTGTCTCTCTCTTTCACCCTGCAGGAGAAGTACATCCGGACCATGGAGCCTAGTGAACAAGCTGAATGCTTCATAGTGTACAGTGAGCGGAGGCGACAAAGAAGAGAGCGACGGAGGCTCCTGGCTGCGTATAAGATAGAGCAGCACCCTCTGGAAGAAGGGGCGGCCGGGGCTCCTGCACACACTGCCGAGGAGCCACAACGAGCCATTATTGGTCAGCGCTTAGCTAGACACAGGGTCTATGGATGCCGCCTTTCATTCTTGCAGATGACTGACAACCTGTGTCGCCGAAAACTGCACATGTCTAGGGAACTGGTCGATCACATCTCCCAGCTACTGCAGGATTTGGTGCCACAGGGACATGGAGGGCATCCACTGCCAGTGGCCATGAACATGACCGCGGCACTCCTTTCAGGGCTGCACAGGTGACTTCTGTGGGATCTCTCAAGCCTTCACCCACAAATGCATCCATAAGGTCACGGATGCCATCTTCACAAGGGCACACAACTTTGTGCATTTTTCCCAGGACCAAGATAGCCTGGATGCAAGAGCGATTGGATTTGCCCAGATCTTGGGTTTCCCATAGCTGCAGGGCGTGGTTGACTGCACTCATGTAGTGCTCTGATCTCCGTCGCAACAAGTGGTCAACCATGTCAACTGCAAGGGCTTCCATTCGCTGAATGTGCAGCTGGTGTGTGACCACCACAAACACATCCTACAGGTCTGTACACGGTTTCCAGGGATTGTCTGTGATTCCTACATTCTCAGTTGGTCACAGATCCCTGACATCTTCCAGGGTCCTCAGAGGCTGCAGGGTTGGCTCCGAGGGGACAAGGGCTACCCACAGAAGATGTGGCTGATGATACCCGTGTGGTGGCCTCAGACTGCAGAAGGTATAACGAGGTTCATGCAGCAACTCGCAACTTGGTGGAGCAAATTGTCGGGATGCTGAAAATGAGGTTCTGATGCCTGGACTGGTCTGGTGGAGCCCTGAAATATAGTCCACAGAGGGTGTCATGCATCGTCGTCGTCTGCTATGCCCTTTACAACCTGGCCCTGCAATGGGCAGAGGAACTGGTTGAGGGGTAGATGCATGAGCTGGAGGTCTCTTCTGATGAGGAGGACATTGACGGTAATGAGGGTGAGGAGGTCCACAAAAGCAACAATAATGGTGATGAGGCCCCCGCACTGCCCAGGTGAAGCATGCGTGCTCAGGAGGCCTTCGTAGCTGCTAGGTTTGTGAAGGATGATGACGACATGCAGTGAGGAGACATCATGGATCTTCACATTGCATCTATGAATGTTTGACTCCAGTCTGGCTTATGGCAGTGTACATACCCTCTATGATAATGTTCCAGCAATTGAGATGCAGCAGAGGCTCTAACAGTCACTCAATTGCAGGAGGATGATGACATGCAGTGAGGACATTCCATAGATCTTCACATAGCCTCTGAGAATGTCTGACTCCTGTCCAGCTGAGGGCAGCTCGCCTTTCCTCTGTGATCAGGGTCATATCATAGAGATGCAGCCATGAAACTTTAGAAGCACCTGGTCCTTTGTCCAATTTCAGCACCTGAGCCCTTCAGGAGCACAGCGTCACTGGTCACAGATGCTGAAGAGATGGGGGCCAGCCCCACCTTAAAGGTGCTGAGAGCTCACAGAGAATGATGGAACTCTGTGATGCCTGCCCACGACATTCTGGCAGCAATGACAAGCACCTTCGAGGTGCTGGCATCACTAAGGAGTGTGAGGCCGGACAATCACTTTGGTCTGAAGGCTGCACAGGGCACAGGGAAGAGACCCTGGACTGAGACATCTGCCTTTATCTTGTGCAGAAAGGTTTCACATCTGAGTGACATGAGCACTGCTCATCAGAACAAGGACCCATAGGCAGGGAGACATTCATGCGAGTTTATTTACAATAGTGACCTTTATGCACAAGAGATTAGCACCTGTGCCCAGACTGTGCAACTACATCTCCTTAGCTTTCCTAACCTTTCTGCTACATCTTGGTGCTCCCCTGACATCCACAGTGGAGGTGGAGGCAGCCTGCTAACTGCTACGTCCTGTCTGTGATGAGTGTCCTCCAGAGGGCTGAGAGCCAGAGGGCCCTGGCCTGCTTTCAGAGTCCTACAGTGTGGCAGTGGCACCCTTCTCAGCCTGTGAAGCTGGAGCTGCTGAGATCACAGGAAGAAGGGATTCGGATGGGCCAGACACTCCAGAGTCACCTGGATGGATGGCCCTGGGGGGGAGGGGGTACACCTTCTGATCCTCCTCCCTATGGGTGATCGAGGGTCCCCGGTTGACTCCTTGAGGAGAAGGGTAGCTGGAGTGAGATCGAACTACCCCACACCCCTCTTGTGTACACACTGTTGGAGGCCAACTTTAGCGTCAGCGATGTAGTTCAGCCCTGTGCATCAGTGCAGAAGCAACGTCCTAGACCAAGATCTCCATGGCAGCTGCCACCCTACCAGTGTTGACCTCGGTGCGTTGACATGCCGGAGCTATCACCTCAGCCTGAAGGTGGATGGACTCCTCCATCGTGCCTTGCAATCTGAGGAGTGCAGCGGACATCCCTTCCTGATGTTCCCGAGTTTGTCTCTGCAGCTCCAGCTACTGTGACATGACGGAGTCCAGAGGCTCATCATCGGACTCAGGCTCAGCAAATTTCTGGCCTCCAGCAGTTCTCCAAGTGTCAGAAACCTGAAAAGTACCTGCTGCCACCTGCAGTGGATCAGAAAGTGCAATGTGCTCGCCAGATTGTGATCCTGAGGCTCCTCTAAAGCTAGGTCCCACCGAGGTGTGTGTTTCTGCACTGGTGGAGGGTCAGTGCTGTGACGGGTATTCAGGGCTGGTTTCAGTGGATTCCTCTTCTGAGTTTCCCTCAGGGCTTGATTGGAGGCCCTGGGTCATGGACTCTGTCGGCTGTTTCCCAGATATGCCTGCGAAAGCAAGGAGAGATAATTAGTGCATGGCAGTGGCCTGTGAAACAGGACACTTAATTTATGGTTGTCTGATGGATGTTGCACTGCTGGATCCTCACCTGGTAGAGCACCGGCAACCTCACCATCAGCACAGGACTGGCCCAGATCCTCACCGGCCAACTGGATGGCTCTGTTTTCAAAGTCTGTGAGGACGTTGATTTCAGGCATTCCTCCACCAGTTGTCAACCTCTCCTTCTTGTGTGCCAGTATGACTTGCATGAATAGAGAAGGAGAGAGTGTAAGCAGGATGCCTGCCAGGCCAGATGATAAGTATGCCTGGCATGTGTGGGTGGTGAGTGGTCCCATGAACGAGATGAGGACAATGAAAATGTGTGTGAGAGAGTGAATGGTGATGTCCCAAGAACTGGCAGTGAGTGAGATCCCTGTGGATGTGTGATGGGTTTGTGGGTGTGTGAGTTGAGAGTGATGAGAAGAGTGATTTACCCTGGCAGAATGGAGATCATTCATCCTCTTTCGGTACGGGTGGCTGTCCTCTTTTGCAGGGCATTGGCGCTGACCACCGCTGCCACCGCCTCCCAAGCAGGGTTGGCAATGTTGCTGCACCCATCCTGAAACCAGAGCAGGGGTAGAGGTCATCAAGGCGGGCCTCCACTGCAACTAAAAGGCGCTCGAGGGACGCATCATTGATCCTGGAGGCTGCAGTCTTCTTGCCTTTCAGGGCATGTCTTGCATGCAGCCGTCTGGGTTGGAAGCACTGAGAGGTGTGCGTATGGCTGCACTTTAAATGTGGCGCCTGGCATGATGAAGTGGTGAGGTAATGGCGTGGTGGGTGAATGAGAGACCGCTCGCCATGGAAATGCCGTGTTTCCTGAAAATGCATAATTAACACGGTGCAAATGGGATAATGTGGCGTGAGAAGCCACTATTGCAGCCGACGGGTTAAACATCCTTTTACCTGCCCTCTACCGCACATAGTGCAAACCTGGAACAATTCTGCCTCATATTGCTAATCACAAACTAGAGACACAGTAATAATACAAATAAAAATTATGCAAGTCTCAAGTGCAATTATACCAATTATATTTGTTTCTAAAGATGAAGGACAGAAACCAGTGCAATTGGCATTTAGCAATCTGTTCAGTTTCTGAAGCACTTTTAATTTATTGATTTAGTATTGCTTTCATGAATAAAATTAGATAGGATTGTATGACTCCAATGGAACTCTACTAAGCTATTGCATTGTACAACACAGCCCCAAATTCTGGGCAACATTATTGAGCAATGTATATACAATCCTTTAATTCCAGATGATTCTTCATGCTGATATTCATCTTTTTACATGAAAATAAGCTGATTAAAATAGGAGATATGCAGATGGGGTACTGGGTGTTTTTGTGGGTTATCTCATGGCCTAATCGATACTGTGAAGGTTTCCCTCTTACTCATGGGTGACTCAGGTCTGACTCAGGTAAGTTACTTCAAAGCTACTTTATTTACATACACAATATATACATGGTAAGCTCCTGGTAAATACATCTCTCTTCTATACAGGCTTTCTCATCTGCTCTATAGAGTCTCTAGCACATGACTGCTGATGTCGCTGTTAAATCATGATACACATCATTATTTCATTACCATAACTATTAACTTAACATAAGGACATAAGAACGAGGAGCAGGAGTAGGCAATTCAGCCCCTCGATCCTGCCTCACCATTGAAAACAATCATGGCTGATCTCATTTTGGCCTCAACTCCAATTTCCCGCCCTCTCACCATAACCTTTCAACCCGTTACTAATTAAAAATCTGTCTATCTCCTCCTTAAATTTATTCAGCATCCCGGCATCCACTGCACTCTGAGGTAGTGAATTCCACAGATTCACGACCCTTTGAGAAAAGTAATTCCTCCTCATCTCTGATTTAAATCTACCACCCCTTAGCCTCAAACTATGGCCTCTCATTCTAGAATGCCCCATAAGGAGAAACATCCGCTCCGCGTCTATTTTGTCTATCCCCTTTAACATCTTATATACCTCAATTAGATCTCCTCTCATTCTTCTAAACTCTAGCGCGTATAGGCCTAAACTGATCAATCTCTCCTCATAAGGCAAGCCCCACATCTCTGGAATCAATCTAGTGAAACTCCTCTGAACCGCCTCCAATGCAACTACATCCTTCCTCAAGTAAGGGGACCAAAACTGTTCAGTACTCCAGGTGCAGTCTCACCAATGCCTTGTACAGTTGCAACAACACTTCCCTATGTTTATACTCTATTCCTTTTGCAATAAATGCCAAAATTCCATTTGCCTTCCTTATTACCTGCTCTACCTGCATGCTAGCTTTCAGCAATTCATGCACAAGGACACGCAGATTCCTCTGCCTGAAGCATTCTGAAGTTTCTCTCCATTTAAGTAATAAGTCATCTTATTATTCTTCCATCTAAAATGATAATTTTTATATTATAAATTATTTATATATATTATTATATATTATAAATATATTATAAATAAAATTAACCTCACTTATCCATGTTAAACTCCATCTGCCAACTTTTAGCCCATTCACCTAACCTGCTCATATCCATTTGTAAATTTCTTATTTCTTCATTGCAACTTACTTTCCTACCTGTTTTGGTTTCATCTGCAAATTTAGCTACAGTACCTTCTATTATTTATTATTATTATTATTATTATATATTATTATTAACCCATTATGCCACACTGGGTGGGCCACACCAAGAGCAGCTGAAGGTGCTGCGTGTCCACCTTGGTGGACCTCTGGTTTCCAGTCACACTGCAGATCTGAATTTTGCTTCCTTTGCACATTATCAGGCTAGGTCAACTCATACATGTGCATATGCACACAGCCCCTGTAGGCTGCAGATCCTACTGAGTTGGCTCAGATTACTCTTGTTCACCTCCTAGTGGATAATAAGAGCAGTACAAATTCTAGCAGCACTACACAGACTCAGCTGATTTCCCAAGGGCAGACAGCGCTGCAGGCTGTTACCTGCATTTTCAATGATATCAATGAAGAAAGCCATGTGGACAGTGCAGGTTGCCGACTGTCGCACTGCCTGCCCCTAGAACTCAACATTAAGCATGCATATTGTGCAACAGGTTTTTCCTCTCTGTAAGCCATGCAACTCTTCACCCTCTTAGATGGCAAGTGATGCATAATACCTAGGACGTGAAAGAGAATGGCAGTGCATGTGCAGCTAGGCATCATTGTACTTCAGAGAAACCACCTAATCCCTGTCCACTAAGGCTTAGCTAAAACTAACTATATCTCCCAATCATGTGATCTTGACAGTAAAATTGGTACTGCCAGTCACCACCACTGCCCGGGAGACATGGCCAGTCATCACCACAATGGCTGGTTCTCAGTAATCTGCAGGAATGGCAGGTGGCATCTATAAACCCTGGGTGTTGCTAGATGCCGACCAGCCATGGCTCGTTGTCACTCCTGGGCAGTATGTGCGGGTGCCTTTGCTGCCCCTTCTCCATGAGGTTGCTGCTGCTGCCTGTGCACAGCCAGTTGCCTTTGTTGCTCTCTCCTCCTCCTTCTACAGTGCCTGTAGGCCATCAAGCATAGAGCTAGGTCACCAGGATCCATGGTCCTGACGTGGTCCTCCTGCAACATGAAAGAGAGAGAGACATGATTATCTTGACTGTACTTACATCTTTCCTGGCCCTGTGTGACCGCTCCTTAACACTTCCCGGAGAGTGCTGCTCACCCCTCGGATGGCCAGAGATGAGTCTGCTGCATGGCTGCCCTATCAACGTGTGACATGGGGGACAATGGTCCAAACCAGGAAGCTGAGATTGTAAGGGGTTGTGAGCGCCTCCAGCCGTGACTGTTACATGGCCAGCATTGGCGAGGAGATTGTACAACATGTACAGTCCAATTGCTCTGCGGTCCAATAAAGTGGTGGCGGCCTCGAAGTCTGTGCCATGGCTTGGGAGTGGGGTTGCACAAGGTAGGGTGGCTAAGGTATTGAGTGCTTGGTGGCCCTTTGGTGCCTCCACGTTGCTTGCTAGGAGTACGACCCCAATCATATCACTGTGGCTGTGCCTGATCTGTCTCAGTTGCAGAGGCATGGTGAGATTATACAGGTGTCCCTAGTGCGTGGCCACTTCCCTCACTTACCCTGCCCCTCACCTTGATTGCCTGTGCGTGGGATACAGCTCCAGGGCAGCACTTGACACCCACCCCCCCCCTCCAACACACCACAAACTCCCCGCCCCATGACAATGCTCGCCTCCGAGGCTGTCCAGCACTTGTCCCCGGACACACCCCCTCAGAGGTTGCCTCCAAAGCTGGCCAGCTGCCCCCGGACACCTCCCCCCCAGCCTCCTCCGCCACAGCAGTTGCCTCCGGGGCCAGGCATCAGTTGTCCCCACACCCCGGTGCCCTTGAGGCAAGCTGTGGAGAGCACTGCTGCTCACTCACCTCAGTTCCCCCAAAATAAGAGCCATCAAGTGCACATAGCCTGCGTGCTGTTGTGAAACAAGTTAGTCTGCTTTCCTGCTGATGTGGACGGATTATACAGCGGGGTCCTAAGAGATTGGTGGGATGGCCTTTTAATTATATGCTGATGTATTACAATTAGCTCCCCACTGACTGATGGCGGGAAACACAGCCCGCCATTGGCAGGCTGAGTGGAATGTCACGACCTGACTTCATGCCATTGTGAAGTAGATCATGCTACATTTTCTGCGTACGTCACCTATCATACCTGCCACCAGAGGGCTCAGAAAATTCCACTCGTAGAAATATAGAAGTAAAGTTCAATTTAATTTCAGCTTGGATTTCTAAACTGATTTTAGGACTATTTATTCATTAACTCAATCTCAACTGCAAGTTTTTGGAATGATAAGCAAACTTTTGCAAAAATTGGAAGTTAAAGTCCAATATTCTTAGAGAATTTTAAAGCAGGGGTAATTTTGTAACCTTAACTCTTCATATTAATGAAAATGCATCTCTTTATTTATGAAGGAACACAATCAAACTGTTTGTTATCTGTGAACAAGAAAAGTTAATAGTTTATCTAAACTTGAAATCCAGAATTCAATGCTTATTCATATTTTTCTTGGAATATTTGATTTCTGAACCTTTTCTTCTGTATATCCAGTTTAGGAAATGTCTCCTTCAAATGTTCAGCCTTAGTGAACCTGACATCAACCCAATAGCTGAGCATGGAATGCGAACTGGTAACAACGAGAGAGAAATGTCCACCATTGCAACACGGATGACTTCTTACAGCAATACAGCAACGAAGCATGAAGAGGGAAACAAACGTGAAACCTTTGCTCAGCTGCCAATTCCTGAGAATGATGTTTACCCAGTGTAAATACAAGGGACATGTGGCATTCTATGTACAGTAAGAGTATTCAATCATTATGTATCACTATCATGTGCAAATTGGTGTAAATTTCATGTAAATTGGTAGCATGCCAAGCTGTCAATATTCTTTTCTATTTCATATTCAGAATTCACTGACCATGGCAATAATGAGCCTCAGATAAGAGATTAAATGAGCATGCTCAAGAACAATGTCTAAATATGTCAGTGGCTATAGCATGAATAATTCTGTTAAACTTGCAGCTTAATTTGCTAATCACAACTTCACATTGCAATAGAATTCACAATAGCATTGTTGAGATTTGGAATTGTGTGGTTGAAGTGATTCACTATTATACAGGCATATGCTCTTCAAATTAGTAACTATGATTTGGAAATGTCTTCAATTGTTGAAAGAATTTTAAGTTTCACATTTGGGTGTGGAAATGGAATTCTCTTGCCTTATTAACCAAAGAGAGCCATTGGCTATTGTTATTTTATAAATAAGCCTTTGAGATCAGAAACAACTTAATGATTGCTATCAAATTTGTACACTCTGAAATCAGTGTGACTGGAGCCCACAATTTCATATCTTATGTGAACGTTTTGACCAGCTGGTTGTGGGAGCCTAGTAGCAGGTGAGGATGCCAGAAATATCTGCAGTGAAATAAAAACAAAGTGCTGGAAAAACTTCAACAGGTCTGGCAGCATCTGTGGAGAGAGAAACACAGAGTTAATGTTTCGAGTCAAATATAACTCATTGAAACCGTCTTCAGAAAAGTATCTGCAATGCATTTGTCAGTGGCTTTTTTAAGCCAGCCATTCCATTTGCATCTGACTTCCAGACTTTGTGATCATTTAGCGTGAGCAGGCATCATGATGACTGACATGAGTCTAGTTCAACTGAACTATTTAAAAGATACTGCGAGGATGAGCTGAAGGAATGTGCAGGTGGGAGAATAGAAGATACAGCTGTACTAATGGAATCCCAGCAAGCAAAGGCTGTGCCTCACTTCATAGATAACTCCCTAGACCTGCTGTGAGGGTCCTGTGAATGTGTAATGGCACATTTGGGGATAGTCTTCACTGCTGACAGAAGGAAAAAGCCTGCCTCAGAGAGAAAGAAGGCTGGAGCTCTCTGAAGAGCTTAGCGGGATTTTGGTGCAATTGGGAGAGATGATGCCATTGTGGTATTGTCACTGGACTAGTAATCCAGAGACTCAGGGTAATGCTTTGGGGACCTGCATTCCTACCACGGCAGATGGTGGAATGGAATTTGAATTTGAATTCAATAAAAATCTGGAATTAAAAGTCTGATGATGACAACCATGAAACCATTGTCGATTGTTGTAAAAACCCACCTGGTTCACTAGTGCCCTTTAGGGAAGGAAATCTGCTGTCCTTACCTGGTCTGGCCTACACATGACTCCAGACCCACAGGAATGTGGTTGACTCTTAAAATGCTCTCTGAAATGGCTTAGCAAGACACTCAAGTTGTAACAAACCACTACAATTCACAAAAAAGGAATGAAACCGGATGGACCATCTGGCATCGACCTAGGCTCTGGAAATGACAATGGAAATCTCAGCCCTGTCGACCCTGCAAAATCCTCATTGCTAACATCTGGGAGCTAGTGCCAAAATTGGGAGAGCTGTCTCACAGACTGGTCAAGCAACAGCCTAACATAGTCATCCTCATGGAATCATACCTGACAGATAATGTCCCAGACACCATCATCACCATCCCTAGGTATGCCCTGTGCCACCAGCAGGATAGGCCCAGTTGAGGTGACAGCACAGTGATGTACAGTCAGGAGGGAGTTGCCCAGGAAATCTTCAACATCGACTCCGGACCCCATGAAGTCTCATGGCATCAGGTCAAACATGATTACCACATACCGCCCTCCCTTAGCTGATGAATCAGTGCTCCACCATGTTGAACATCCTTTGGAGGAAGCACTGAGGGTATCAAGGGCGCAGAATGCATTCTGGGTGGGCAACTTTAATGCCCACCACCAAGAATAACTCGGTAGCACCAGCACTGACTGAGCTGGCCGAGTCCTAAATGACATAACTGTTAGACTGGGTTTGTGGCAGGTGGTGAGGGAACCAACAAGAGGGAAAAACATACTTGACCTCATCCTCACCAATCTGCCTGCCGCAGACGCATCTATCCATGACAGTATCAGTAGGAGTGACCACCGCACATTGTGGAGACAAAGTCCAGCCTTCACATTGAGGATACCCTCCATTATGTTGTGTGGCACTAAATGGGATAGATTTCAAACAGATCTAGCAAATCAAGACTGGGCACCCTTGAGAGGCTGTGGGCCATCAGCAGCAGCAGAATTGTACTCGAACACAATCTGTAACCTCATGGCCCGGCATAACCTTCACTTTACCATTACTATCAAGCCAGGGATCAACCCTCGTTCAATGAAGAGTGCAGGAGGGTATGCCAGGAGCAGCACCAGGCATACCTTAAAATGAGGTGTCAACCTAGTGAAGCTATAACACAGGACTACTTGCATGCCAAACAGCATAAGCAGCAAGTGATAGACAGAGCTAAGCGATCCCACAACCAACAGATCAGATCTAAACTCTACAGTCCTGCCACACCCATCCGTGAATGGTGGTGGACAATTAAACAACTCACTGGAGGAGGAGGTTCCATGAATATCCCCATCCTGAATGATGGAGGAGCACAGCAAATCAGTGCAAAAGATAAGGTTGAAGTATTTGCTACAATCTTCAGCCAGAAGTGCCAAGTGGATAATCCATTTCAGCCTCCTCCAGAGGTCCCCAGCATCACAGATGGCAGTGTTCAGCCAATTCGATTCACTCCATGTGATATCAAGTAACGGGAGGACACTGGATACTGCAAAGGCTATGGGCCCTGACAATATTCCGGAAATAGTACTGAAGACTTGTGCTCCAGAACTTGCCGCACCCCTCCCAATCTGTTCCAGTACAGCTACAACACTGGCATCTACCCAGCTAGGTGGAAAATTGCCCTGGTATTCCCTGTACACAAAAAACAAGACAAATCCAACCCGGCCAATTACCGCATCATCAGTCTACTCCATCCTCAGTAAAGTAATGGAAGGGGACATCAATAATGCTATCAAGTGGCACTTGCTTAGCAATAACCTGCTTACTGATGCCCAGTTTTGGTTCTGCCAGGGCCACTTAAGCTCCTGACCTCATTACAGCCTTAGTTCAAACACGGACAAAAGAGCTAAACTCCTGAGGTGAGAGTGACTGCCCTTGACATCAAGGTCACATTTGACAGAGTGTGGCATCAAGGAGCTCTGGCAAAACTGGAGTCAGTGGGAATCAGGGGGAAAACTCTGCTGGTTGGAGTCATACATAGCACAAAGGAAGATGGTTGTGGTTATTGGAGGTCAGTCATCTCAACTCCAGGACATCACGCAGGGTAGTATCCTAGGCCCAACCATCTTCAGCTGCTTCTTCAATGACCTTCCTTCCATCATAAGGTCAGAAGTGGGGATGTTTGTTGATGATTGCACAATGTTCAGCACCATTCGCAACTCCTTAGCTACTGAAGCAGTCCATGTCCAAATGCAGCAAGACCTGGACAATATCCAGGTTTGGGCTGACAAGTGGCAAGTAACATTCATGCCACACAAGTGTCAGGCAATGATCATCTCTAACAAGAGAGAATCCAACCATCACCCCTTGATGTTCAATGGCATTACCATCAGTGAATCCCACACTATCAACGTCCGGGGGATTACCATTGACCAGAAACTGAACTGGACTAGCCATATAAATACTATGGCTACAAGAGTAGGTCAGAGGCTAGGAATTGTGTGACGAGTAACCCACCTCCTGACTCGCCAAAGCCTGTCTGCCATACGCAAAGCACAAGTCAAGTGTGTAATGGAATACTCCCTACTTGCCTGGATGAGTGCAGCTCCTACAACACTGAAGAAGCTGGACACCATCCAGGACAAAGCAGTCTGCTTGATTGGCACCACATTCACAAACATTCACTCCCTCCGCCACCGACGAACGGTAGCAGCATCTACAAGATGCACTGCAGGAATTCACCAAAGCTCTTTCAACAGCACCTTCCAAACCCACAACCACTTCCATCTAGAAGGGCAAGGTCAGCAGATAGATGGGAATACCACCACCTAGAAGTTCCGCTCCAAGTCACTCACCACCCTGACTTAGAACTATATAGCCATTCATTCACTGTTGCTAGGTCAAAATCCTGCAACTCCCTTCCTAACAGCACTGTGGGTGTACCTACACCACATGGACTCCAGCGGTTCAAGAAGGCAGCTCATCACCACCTTCTCAAGTGCAACTAGAGATGGGCAATAAATGCTGGCCCAGTGAACGATGCCTACATCCCATGAATGAATAATAAAAAAAATGCTTGGACATATGAAGTTTAATGATCTAAGTAAGGTAGTAATGGTAAGTACAATGGTACATTCAACAACATCCTTTTAGGCTATGAAGCTCTTGTGAAGCACCTTGGAACATTTTATTGCATTAAAGGCATTATATACATCCAAGTCTTGGTATGTACCATCCTGACTTCTTCCCTCAGCTTTCTCAAATCCACTGCAGCACATTTCTCTTTGCATAATCTTACTTTGCAGGTAAACCCATCCCTCTTTACTCGTGCACTTTCTGACATCTCCAGCTTTTCATCCACCACTCCCGTTCACCCTCATCTTAATGCAATGCTTATCCTTCATAGCGACCCTCAAAAAAATGTTATCCATCTATCCATTCAACACATTCCATTACTTTCACTCATAGGGTTTTTCTTATCCTTCTTGCAGGAGAGGGGAACACAGGTCCTGATGGCGATGCGGGTGAACTTCCAGCCATTGTGATTTTGACTGCTGTAGAGGACTATGCACTGGAGATTAGCTGAGTGTCACCCATCAGAGATGGAGAGATGAGGGCTTCCCAGTTAGCTGGTGACAGGATTAAATATCACACTGCCACATGGCATGCAGCACTCATCATGTTGACTTGGTGTGATCAACCAATGAAGTGCACAATGTCCACTTAACACCTTCTGACCTTGACAATTCTAATTCATGTCTTTCATCTCCCACAGGCCCCTCTGCAGGTGGTGGCATAGGAGGAGGACAAAGACTCCTCAGAGCAGGTCACTCACTCCGAAGATGCACTATCAAAGGACTCATGGAGACCATGCAGGAGCTTAGGTGCACATACCTCGTGGTGAGATAAGCAATTGGGTTTTCACCTGGCATCTCACACATCACAAGCAAACAAGAGCAGATTGTTGATACAGGGACAATAGTGGATAATCACCATTGGAGGGCACAGAATACTTGAAGCTTTACCCAGCTGCGTGCAAGTGCTGAGTCTCGAGGGCTGTCAATGAAAAGGATAACTCTGGAGCAGCAGCAAAACATGTGTGAGATAAAGGCAGCTATTCCAGCACACTTAGAGAGAGACTGTTGCAGACCATTTCAAGCATGGGTGTCGTGATGTCATAGGTCTTTGCAATGATTCTTCATGGAAAAAATAGTACCTGTACGGAGCATCAACATGAAAGGCAACCAGTAGGAGAGAAGCCCCAAGACACTGAGCAGAGGCAGCAAGAGCACAATTGGCAGGAGCATAAATAGAAATAGAATAGAATAGAAATTTGACAGATTCAAAACATCAACATATGAAGGGGGTGTTGGGGTTTGGGGTGGCATCACAGGATAGCAGGTAGGTGATTGATTAATGAATACTATCATTGTCTTTTTTTCTTTCTCCAAGTTAGGGCAATGGCTTAGACTAAAAAATGTAGTTAGTAGCATGGCAGGGCACCTCAGGCCCTCGAATGCACATTCTGTGTAACATGGGAACTCCAGGATGCTTCTCGTGCCCTAGACAGAAGTGTTGTCAGCTTGAGGAGCTCAAGCTTCAGAGGTGGATAGCATGTTCCAGGATGTGGTCACCTCAGAGCTTCAGAGTAAATGGGCAGAGAGGGAATAGGTGATCACCAGACAGACAAAGAGGAGCAGGCAGGTGGTGCAGGATTCTCATGAGTGTATCTTGCTCTCCAACTGGTATTCAGTTCTGAATACTGGTGAGGGCAAAGGTTTTGTTTGAGAGTGCAGCCAGAGCCAATTCATTGGACTACAGGTGACAATTGTACAGGGGACTACTGGGGGCACAAGGAAGGTTAGGAAAGCCAGTGATTGGGGGCTCAAGAGTTAGGTGAGCAAACTCTGGGATGGTAAGTTACCTCCCTGGTGCCATGATGCCATTGAGAAGCAGTAGAACATTCTGGAAGTGGGGAGTGGGGGAGGGTGAACAGCCAGAGCTCATGGACAATATTGGTACCAATGCCATAGGTAGAAAGAAGGATACCTGCATGCAGATTTTAGAGAGCTAGGAGATTAATTAAAAAGCAGGACCTCAAAGGTAGCAATATCTGGATTATTCCTGGTGCCACATGCCTGTGAGTACAGGAATATGAGGATAGTATTGCTCAATGCATGATTGGACAGCTGATTTAGGAAGATTCTTGGGGCATTGGGACAGCAATTCTGCAATGGTGGGACCTGTACAAAACAGATGGGTTAAACCTCAACAAGGCAGGGCCCAATATCCTGGTGGAGAAGTTTGCTAGTGCTGTTGGGAAAGGTTTAAACAAGCTTGGCACAGGTATGGGAACAGCAACAACAATGACAACCTGCATTTATATACTTACATAAAAGACAAAGATAGACCAAGAAAAAGTTTTAAAGTGGAGAAAGACCCAAATCTGAGATGTGATTTGACAAAAGTAGAAGGAAACAGCTGCTTGAAGGTAATCCGGTGTCTGAGAAGTGGGAGACATTCACGGAGGAGTCGGGAGGGTTAAGAACAAATATCACCCCTTAAAGGAAAAGGGTGGGACTCCAATATCTAGGACTCCTGGATGTCAAAGAGCATATAAAGGAGGATCAGGCAGAAACGGGAAACTTATGTCAGACACCGAGAGCTCAAAACTGCAGAAAGGCAAGTGGAATGCTGAAATAGGAAAGCAAAGGGACACTGTGAAAAAAAATCAAGAAAATCAAGAAGTCAAAGATGTTTTATAAATACATAAAGATTAACAGGATAACTAAGGAAACAGTAAGGCTGATGAAAGACCAAAAAATAACCTATTTATGAAGGCAGAAGATATGACATGATTTTTAATGAATACTTTGTGTCTGTTTTCACATTAGAAGAGAATTGATGCAAACATCGTAGTTAAAAAGCGAAGAAGAGTTGGATATTGGATGGGATCGGCTTAGTGAGGAAGGAGATAGTAAGGAATTTAACAACTTTGAAACTGGAGAAATTACCAGACTCAGATGAAACATATCTCAGGCTACTTCAAAGAAGCAAGGGAGGAAATGGTGGAGTCTCTGACCATCATTTTCCAATCTTCTCTGGCTACAGACTTGATGGCTGAGGACAGGAAACCTGCTAACAGTGTGCAGTTCTGGTCACAGATCACACTATGGTGGGTAAAACAGGAGATTTATAAGAATGTTGCCAGAAATTGGGAATTTTAGCTATGAGAAAAGATCGAATATGGTGGAGTTGTTTCTTTGGAACAGAGGAGGCTGAGGGGCAATTTAATTGATGTGTTTAAAATTGAAGGGCCTAGATATAGTGGAAAGAAAGGACCTATTTCCATTAGCAGAAAGGTTATAGTGGTGGTTATATATAGTGGAAGATGGGAATATGGGTGGGATCTTACTGTTAATTGGTAAAGCTATTGTGTTTGTAAAGATCAGTTCATGTTAATATTCTTGCTGCTGACTGGTCCGCTGTGTGGACTAGGTGGTTGTGTGTTTCTTGAGTATGGATGGCCAGCTATCACCGACGAGAAGATTGCTGTCTTGTGGAATGGTTTGGTGTTGGCAGATCTCCATAGCCTCCCTGACACAGAAGTCTGACAAATATCATCTTAGAAGCTCCACTCCATTCTTGATACCCACAAAGTCAAGGAGTCTTTTTACTATAAACTAGGAATTTGCAACACACCATGCAATTGTGAACTTGTCTACATTAGGGAAACAGACTGCAGCCTACATATTAAACTCAAGGAACCTCAAACCTACTTCAAACACAATGAATGGGACACGTCAGCTATTGTCAAACACGTTCAACTTAATAACCGCCATATCCAATAGTCCAACTCTAAACTTATCTCGTTCATCACACACTGGTGTACATGACACATCAGGGAGACTTTGAAAATCTGCCAACACCACACCAATGCCCAAGACAGTGACCTTCTCATCAGTGACATCTGGCTACCTTTAGTCAAGGAACACATACCATCCATTCTACACAGTCATCCAATCAGCAGCAACAATGTTAACATGAACTGACCTGTTACAAATACGATAGCCTGACCAATCAGTAGTAAGATATTGCCCATATTCACATCCACTAAATGTAATTACCTCTTTTACCTGTTCCAGCTATTTCTCCAGAAGCTGGGCAGAGTATGCTGCCTGAAATGTTGAGGCCTATCAGATCTTCCAAGGAACTCTTTTAATGGGTAATAACTGCTCCTTTTTAGTGTAACTGTAAAATTGTCTTCCTCAATGTTACTGCTCTCACAAAGAAAGCCCTCAACAACTTTTAAAAATCATCACCCCACCAGCCTCTGCATTCAAAGGGCCATCCTCCATCATTTCCGCCAACTCCAGCGTGATGCCACCACCAAACACATATTCCCTTCAACCCCCCTGGCGGCTTTCCACAGGGATCGTTCCCTCCAGGACACCCTGGTCCACTCCTCCATCACCCCATATACCTCAAACCACTCCCACGGCACCATCCCATGCAACCGCAGAAGGTGCAACACCTGTCCCGTTATTTTCCCCCTCCTCACCGTCCAAGGGCCTAAACACCCCTTTCAAGTGAAGCACTTCCCTCAATTTCGTCTACTGCATTCGCTACTCCCAATGCGGTTTCCTCTACATTGGAGAGACCAAACGCAGACTGGGGGACCACTTTGTAGAACACCTTCGGTCTGTCCGCAAGCATGACCCAGACCTCCCTGTCGCTTGCCATTTCAACACCCCACCCTGCTGTCATGCCCACATGTCCGTCCTTGGCCTGCTGCAATGTTCCAGTGAAGCTCAACACAAACTGGAGGAACAGCATCTCATCTTCCGACTAGGCAGTTTACAGCCTTCCGGACTGAATATTGAGTTCAACAATTTCAGATCATGAACTATCTCCTCCATCCCCACCCCCATTTCCGATCCCCCTTTTTTCCAATAATTTCTATATATTTTTCTTTTCCCACCTATCTACATTATTTTTAAATGTATTTCCATCCATTGATTTATCTCTACCTTTTAGCCTATTTTGATCCCTTCCCCCCACACCACCCCCCACTAAGGATATCTGTACACTGCTCATCCTGCTTTCTGCCCTTAATGTCACCCTTAGCACTTATCTCAGCTAATATCACCACCGTCAACACCTCTTTGTCCTTTTGTCTATGACATCTTTTGGTTATCTCCACCCATCACTGGCTCTCTATCCAGCCCCCACCCTGCCTTTAAACCAGTTTATATTTCACCTCTTTCCTATTTTTCCTTAGTTCTGATGAAGAGTCATTCGGACTTGAAACATTAACTGTGTTCCTCTCCGCAGATGCTGTCAGACCTGCTGAGCTTTTCCAGGTATTTTTGTTGTTGTTCTAGATTTCCAGCATCCGCAGTTTTTTGCTTTTATTTAAAAATTAATTGTTGCACCACTTTCCTCTTGCCTGCTGTCAGACAAGCAGCCATTTCATTGTAGTGAATGGGAAGGCAAGACTTTAGGCCAAGCAATGGGTGTTCATGATAGGGATGTTTTGTTGATTGTAGCACAGTTTTATGTTTGGGGGTGCCACGTGGATTCAGCATGTTGCTGCCAGATGTGCACAACCTAACTAAATTTTACCATTGTGAGGACATCCTATGAAGCAAGGTGTACCACTGCTGGTGCCATGGCCACATAATGTATTCTTGCATCTGCTCCTCTTCTGAAATGTTAAAGTGCTGTGTATCTTTCTCCTCCAGCAGCTCCAAACCTTGCTACTATTGAATATGCAGCATACCACATTCATTCTGGAGACCCTAACTGGTATGCATTGAAGGGCAGCTCCAGATTTGTCCATGCACCTGAAGTGCTTCTTCAGCTTCCTGATAACTTGGTCTATTATGCATCTGGGCCTGAATTTCATGCTTGATGTGTGTGCTAAGTGTCCAGGCCCAGAGTGGACGTATAATTGCTCCTGGCTGAGATCGCGCTTCCAATGCGATTTCACGCTGGGCAGCCCATTAGGGGCCACCCAGCGTGAAATCCGTCTGCTCATTGGTCAAGAGGGCTGGGCGGGGGCGGGAGCCTGTCATGCGCTGGGCCCAGTGGCAACCCAGTGGGGGATTTGAAAGCAGCAGAGGCAGCTCCCTGAAAGCTGCCAGGGGACACTTTGTAGCTTTGGAGTTGTTTGATGGAACATTTTTTTGAGCTGCAATGGTATCTACAAGTGCTGGGCCTACCAGGCGGGAGGGCACATCCTGTGGGCACTCGCTCCCCAGTTCTCGGATGAGTACCTGGGAATCCTTTTGCAGGAGGTCAATGCCAGGTGAGACATCCTCATCCCAAGAGGAAGCCACCACATCTGACCAAGAAAGCATAGTGGCAGTCCAGGTCGGTGGCAGTCCAGGTCAGTGGCCATGACGTTGTGCAGCACACATGGGTGCAGTGCTACAAAAGGTTCAGTGATTTGTTGTGCTCAGCAAGGGTGAATACCAAGTTGGCATGGATCTGTGTGGGGAAGTGTCAACAGCTGACTGTCCCCCTGTGGTGCTCAAGGGTGTAAGAGCCTGAGTGCCAACTGTCAATGACATTGGCGCCAGCCAAGGCAGTGAGCTTTGGCTGCTTGGCCTGATTGCCTTGCGGTTTGAGAGCCACATGCGGATGTGACCTGCAAGGTGGGGTTGGCCAGGCTGAAATGGCGCTGCAGCTAGAGAGTGGACTAATCAATGCTCCCCTGTCCTTTCAGGAGAAGATAAGCCATACCAACATCAAAAGGTCAAGGACAGGTGGAGGCCCCCCAAACTTACTCATATTGATGAAGTACGAGATGGATGCAGGGGTCTCTTGACGAAGGTAAGAGTGCAGTGCACGGATGCAAGTGTGCTGGAGCATTTAAGTATTGTTGTGTTTTCTCACCGGCCTGTCTAGCCTGCACAGTGACAGTGCGGTGACTAATACTAATGATATGTCGTTTTTCTCCCCTAGAATTGCCATCCAGCCGAGTGCAGGACCTCGATGAGCCACTCTTGACGCCGGAGGACCAGTGGCCATCACATGCATCTGCATCACACTCCTTCTCTGCACCAGGCACCAATGCAGATACCAGCACCTCGGTGGGCATTAGCTACAATATCGGTGCACAGTAGTGAGGGCATGGCACACTCACATGAGGAGCAGGTGAAGGCAGAGAGTGCCCAGGGTGCAGAGGACTGCTGGAGGCCAGGACCACGCTGAGTCCGAGGCAGATGATGTGCCTCTGGAGTCCTCCATTAGGCGGCAGATGCTGGAGGTCCAGGGGGAAGATCTGGCGGCAATTCCTGAGAGTTTGCATGCCATGGTCTATGTCATTGAGGAGTTCATGTGGAGCATGAGTACTGTGTTGGCTTTCAGCACATGCTCCATTGAGAAAGTGGCGACTCCCTTGGAGAGGCAGCTCCAAGAACAGAATCAAGGATTCCTGGGGTTGCATTCCGACCTGCAAGCCCTCACACAGGTGCTGGCCTCAGAGGGTCTCTGCTAGTCTGGGAGATGGATGAGGCACCTAGTATCTCTGCTAGATGCCTGTCTATCAATGGCAAGGAGGGAGATCCAGAGCGACCTCACGTTGGCGCATGAGCTATTTGTCGTCTCTGGAGGCCCCTCTCAGGGCACTCTGGATTACAGCAGCAGCTCCCCTGCCCCTCTGCCAGTGACCATGGCATCTGATGAGGCCGTGATGATTGAGGAGGCCCAGCCTGGTGCTGGACCCTCCCTCCCAGGCGGAGCCATCACAGGCTCCACTGGCCAGAGGACAACAGTCAGTCATCAAGACCAACAGGGCAGCAGAGTCAGCAGATGGCCTCCAATGCCACGGCCAGCAAGGGATGGTGGGTGGTGGGAGGGAGATGGGCAACAAGATACAGCACTCGCAAATAAGTTTAAGGAACGGTGAGCACAAGAACGACTGTTCATGGGTGATCTTCTGTTCTGCCATGTTTTGTTAATTTGTTTACTGGTGTGACCCTTAACACCTTATACTGTTATGTTCATTTTCTGCGAGTGTCAACATTATATAAACGTTGCTTTTGTGTTAATGGCCTGCGTATGCTTCACTTGTTTTGTAGGTGCAGGGCATGCCAGTATGTCACGCTGGATGTGAGAGGCTCTAAACTTTATTGCACAGGCACCGAGTGGACTTTGGGTTCAATGGAATGGGTCATTTCAAACATCCAGTAAGGAGGTGAAAGTAGTGCCTTGGCAGCCTAGCTGAAGGATTGTTGAACCAAGGCCTCCCTGCTGTCCCTGCCTCCCTGAAGATTCCAGAGGTCTGTTTCCACATCCTCACCGTGTTCTTCCCCAGGCTCCTCTTCTGATCCACCATTATTGTCATCATCTGTGGCCTGTGGAGCTGCCTCAGGATCCTCTTCCTCCAGTGGGTCCTCACTTGCCAGCTCCAGATTGTGGAGAATGCAGCATGTAACTATTATCAGTGACACCCGCTCTGGGGGTATTATAGTGCTCCCTATAAATAGCCCAGGCACCTGAATCTCATCTTTAGCAGACCTATGGTCCTGTCAATCACCATCCTTGTGGAGGCATGACTCCTATTATACCTCTGCTCTGGTTCTGTTCTTGGGTGCCAGAGAGGCATCATAAGCTTTCAACATATAGCCCTCGTCACCAGCAGCTATCCATCCAGTCGGGCTGGAGCAGTGAATAGCCTTGACAACCATGAGTGTCAGAGGATGTATGCATCATGGGAGCTGCCAGGGTACCTTGCACAGACTTGCATAATCTGCATCTTGTGGGCACCAACTATCTGGATGCTCATGGAATGGAATCCCTTCCTGTTGACGAAGGCATCTGACTGACCCATTGGTGCCTTGATGCCCACTTGTGTGCAGTTGATGGCACCCTGGGTGCAGTTGATAGCACCTTGGGTGCAGGGGAACCCAGCAATTGCAGCGAAGCCTCCGGCTCGCTCAGCCTGGCTGACTTCATCTGTCATGACCCGCCCGAGCAGAGAATAATTCACCAGCTTGACCCAACTGTGGACACCTGATTGGGACATTCCAGAAAGATCCCCCACTGACCCCTGGAAAGAGCTGGAGGCATAGAAGTTGAGGGCACCTGTGACCTTCAGAGCCACTGGCATGGGCCATTCAACCACGCAGTTGGACATGACCTCCGGCCCAATCACCTGACATACGAAGGTCACAGTCTCCCTGGAGAGGCAGAGCCTCCTTCGGCATTGCACCTCTGATATGTTGAGGTAGCTGCATCGCTGCCTGTAAACTCTGGCAGCAGGATAGTGGTGTCTCCTGTGGCCTTATCTACCTTGGACTCCTTGCTCGCCCTGCACCCCTTGTGCCTACGCCCTCCTCCCACAGGTCACTCCCTTCGACTTTACCTTAGGACACCTGGCCTCCTCTGCCTTCTGCCCCTCTCTTCCTCCTCAGAGGAGGTCCCACCAGTGGAGTACAAAATCCCCATTACCAGGTAAACAGAAGGCTGTCTGGTGATAGGAAGGGTCCACATGGTATAAATCCTCCAGGGGCCTTGGAGATAGCAATGGGTCCTGAAATGAAGGCTAGCAATGCAAAGACTGAAGCTCAAAACAGAGATAAAGCTGTCAAGTTTCACTAAACAACCAGCAGCGAACTATCTCCTAAACCCCCCACTACTTACAATGGTAATGCTCCAGACCCTTTTTATCCTGCCTTTTATCGCTGTGTTTACCAGTCTCTGAGAAGCAGCAGGTCTGTGAGGAGAAGGCTATTCCTGCTCCTGCTGCTGCTGGGCTCCCTGTTGCTAATGGTGTTGCTTTGCTGTTGTTCCACTGCTCACCTTATTCCTCATCTGAGATCCAGGGTGAAACGGCATAAGCGGTAGAAATGCTGATCTGATGTATAACAGATGGAATGTGGATATCAGATGCAAAAACTTCTAAAGTAGTGGAAACAACTTCTAACATAGTGAAGGTCATCTCGAAAGTAATAGAAATGCACTTCAACATACTGGAAATTATCTCCAAAGTAGTAAAAGCAAACTGTCAGCACAAGTGCTGTTAGAAAAAGCCTTTCACTTAGGCAAGAAAGCAGATTTACGGTCTCAGTATTTATGGGATATTTTGCCTGTCATTTCTTCAATTGCCTCTATGTTCTCACCTTGTTTTGACTGCTAAGTTCCAGGGAACATGAGAAACCCAAGGACCCACATCTGAATTTGAAAATCCCCTGTTAAAACAGCTGTTAACAGGTTATTAGCATTTAAGTTGCCAACCCATCTCTCCTGAGGGGCTATCTCGCAGGCAGCCAAATGTGGAAGTTGACATGCTGAAGCTGGCTTCCCAGTATGCTTTCAATTGCAGTGCTTTTGACCACCCAAACACTCCAGTATCCACTTGTGCTTTGAAATTAACATTCCAACCATGATCTCAGCTTCTCTGAATGGGAAGGGTGAAAAATTTAGAAAGTGTGTCACTTTGGGCCAATGACATGTGCGTTATAGCAGCACTTATCAAGAGCTTTATAATAAGATCAAGAGCAATTTTCATTTTAATGCTCTGGTCAAAACTGATGCACATACAAAAAATTCCTTAAAAAAACATTTAAAAATTTATTGTAAAATAGCTGTTCTGAGATTTATTCAATGTGCAGTAGAATGTGGATACTCTAAATTCTGTGTATAGGCAGAATTGCTGGTTCTTTAAGCTGATGGACTATACCTTGTGCCACTTCTAGAACCTAAAAAGATGCTCTAAATATTATAGAACTGAAAGAAATGTGTGTTGATAGTGATGCCTATCCACTTCAATAGAATGTACATTTCATGATGCCTGACATCATCATTAAACTATTTGAATACTGAATGCAATATTGAAAAATGTAAAATATAGTCAAACAGCAATAATAAATTTCCATTAAAGAAGTCAAGCAATGCATGGAGTCTGAATATGATTGCATATCAGTCACTGATATCATATCAGGCACCCTGACTGCAACATTTGAAGGGATGAATGTAATAGGGCCTAAAATGACATGATAATCTCAGTATGGTTCATAATTTAATATTTAATTTATCCATAAAGTTGTTTCTTCCAGGTTGGAAATCTCAGTAACGTTTCCATTTGGATGCCTTCGATTCTTTCAGGCAGTTGGTGCTTGAGCTCCTAGACCTTCCTATAGAGAAGAAACTCAACCAGCTAGCAGTTTTTAGTCCCAAATTCACCACTCATCGAATTCATTTTGTGCAGGAACTTTGTGGGTTAAAATTTTCTGACTGCCATTAAGGTTCCCTCCTTTCTGAATCTATTAAACAACGCCACATTTTGAAATGGGGAGATTTATTTATGAAACCATGCTATGTGTGAGGGGAAATAAACCTTTTTAAATCCACTTTTTAAAATCTATGTCAGAATGTGGAATACATTATTTATAAAGTAATTTGTTTCTCTTCATTGGCAACAACAGTGGCTTTTTGAAAATCAAGGTGTACAGTGTCAATTGGGCTACCTACTTTCATTAACTTAGTGACACAAAAATTCAGTCAGTATTTCAACCGGCATGCCAGTTTGCCAGCATCTTCCTGCCTCCAAAACATTTTTAAGGAGCCAGGTCGGGTGGGGGGGTGACAGCTACTCAACCAGCAAGTAACTTGTTAACATAATTTAAAGGCCTACGAAGGCCAACGATCAGAGGCAGTTGGCATTTCCAAGTCTGCCTGCTGGCCTGCTGTCAGAGTACTGTAGATGCCTGAGGACAGCCTCTCGGCAGCAGGACCGGGGACCCTGCGCTCCAGGATCAATTTGAGGCCTCCCCCTTGGCTGCAGATGTCATACCCACCTGGTTTCCCCTCCACAACGATGGTCTGGCAGCTGTGGCCATTTTTTTTTTATTTGTAAAAAGTGCTGAGAGGGTGCCTCCATTTTGAGATGCCCTCATCCGTCCTTCCCTGTATTGGCAGGTTGCAGCTCCTACAGTTCTGGAGGGTCTCCTATTGCCCCTTCAGCATCCAGAGCCTGCCTGTTGTCCATTGGGCAGCAGACGCATTCTCTGGCTATTCATTAGTCATCCCTTTGAAAATCGTGTAGCGTGACTATGTGCAACATGGCATGGGGGTGGGACTTAGATGTGATCCCAACCCTGAAACAAAAATCCAGTCTATTGTGTGTGTATTCCTTCAACGTATGATATTTGAGGTCTATGTTGCTATTTATATAAAACATGTAAAATTGTGGCGAGCACCCCCATGATTTACCTATCCTCACCAGGAAAGCTCATTAAAGGAAGAGATCCAAATACTAGGAAAAAGGCTCCAAAGTTTTAGGCACTAAAAACCCTTGGAGGGTGTTGCTCCAGACATGTAAAGCTACAGGCATCCATTAGCTCAGGGTCAGCACCGTTCTGCCTTTCTATCTTGTTTGTTCTCTTATTCACTCCCACACAGACATACACTCAACTGGCGGCTTGTAATTTGAGCTGTTTGAAAGTGTGCTTTAGAGCCAACAATCTGATATTTGTACAACTGCATATTGACCTCTTCATATACTTGGTAGTGTGATCAGACCCACCCTGTGATGTGGTGACACCAGAACTGCACACTCTCACTATAGCCTAACTAGTGTTTGATACAGTTCAAGCATAACCTCTCTGTTCTTATATTCTATGCCTCAGCTAATAAAGGAAAGTATCCTATATACCTTCTTGACCACCTTAATCACATGTTCTGCTACCTTCAGGGATCAATGAACTTGCACACCTAGATCCCTCTGTTCCTCTACACTTCTCACTATATGACCATTTATTGTGTATTCCCTTGCCTTGTTTGCCACCCCCAAATGTGCTACTTCCTGCTTCATCCATTCCATTTGCAGCTTTTCTGCCCACTAGACCAATCTATTGATATCCTCCTGCAGACCACAGCTTTCTTTGTCATTATCAATAACCTGGCCAATTTTTCTATCATCTGCAAGCTTTTTAATCTTGATCCCTGCTTTTAAGTCTAAATCATTGGTATATAGCATGAACAATAAGGGATCCAGTACTAAGCTATGAGCAACCCACTGGAAACAGCCTTCCAGTCACAAAAATACCTGTCAACCATTACCCTAGCTTCCTGCCACTGAGATAATTTTGGACCCTTGCCATTGGATCCCAAGATCCACTACTGTTCTAAACAATCCACCATGTGGGACCTTATCAATAGCCATGCTAAAATCCATGTAAACATCAAACATGCCACTTTCATCAACACTCCTTGTTACCTCCTCAAAAAATTGAAGCAAGTTAGTGAGACAAGACCTGCCCTTAACAAATCCATGCTGGCTGCCCTTGATTAATCTGTACCTTTCTAACTGATGATCAGTATTGTCCCTCAGAAATTTTTCCAGTAATCTGCCCACAATTGAAGATAGACTGACCAGACAGCCTATAATTCCTTGGTCTATTGCCTTCTCCCTCACTAAACAACAGTACAACATTAGCCATCCTCCAGTCATGCCTGTAGGCAGAGAGGATTAGAATTTGAAGGTCAGAATCTCAGTTATTCGCTCCCTTCATTCCAACGGTGAATACACTTCAAAGTATTTCATTGGCTGTGAAGCACTTTGTCACATCCTAATACTACCCGCCATGAGTAAGATCCACCTGAGTCACAAGAGCCTTTTGAAAAAGCACAAAGTGCGGACCACTTCCCGTGATCCTAACCCTCGTGTGGCACTTAGGGCAGAATTTTCCCCCAGTCGATGGGGGGAGGTTCAGGAGCGGGCGTGTGCAGGCGCTCCTCGATCAGTGCCCCCAGTTGGGGGCGCACTGCCATTTTATGTGGGTGGGCCAGTTAAGGCTATGCATTCCCTGTGCGGGCGGGCGGTGGGGTGGGGTGTGGGATTTTCCTAAGCCGAGAGTGTGCTTTTTCGCACATGCACACGAAAGAGCGCACTCATCTCCCTGAGACTAAGTGCTGCCTCAGGGAGATCGGCACCAAATTCAAAAATGTTAAAAAATAGAAAAATAGAATTTCCCTGACATGTCCCCTCATGTGACACTGTCACATGAGTTGGGACATGTCCGTCACTTTTAGTTAAACTTTTATTACATTTTTAAAAACCTACATGAAACCTCATTCCACCCGTGGATGAGGTTTCATGCTTTTTCCAATGCCCGCCAGGGCTCCTGGCCTGCCCACCAACTTTAAGGCTGGATGGGCATGTCCTTTAATTACTGCAGTTACTTTCTAAATGGCCACAATTGGCCATTGACAGGTCGGCGGGCGCACAGCTGATTCGGCTGCGCCCCCACTGACCTGAAAATGGAAATGACGTCGAGAGTTCCGCCCGACATCATCCCGCGTAATTTTACGTGTCGGCGAGCAGGTCCCACTCCCCACACGCCGACCGGGAAATCCTGGCCCTAGAATAAAAGAAAAGTAGATGAAGATAAAGCAGACTTAGACTCCCAGGGAACTTAAGACCATAAAAACATAAGAAAGAGAAAAGGCCATTTGGCCCTTTGAGCCTGGCCCACCATTCAGCAAGATTATGGACAGAAATTTTTAGGGTTGGGGTTGGGGGAGTACAGCTCAACCCACCCGAAAGAAAAGCTGGTCAGAAACTAAAGAACTTTAAATAAGGCTGCTCCTCTGCGATATTATGCTTCGGATGGCCTTAAGTACCTGAGAGTGGGTCTTTTGCCCTCAGTGAGAGGAGGTCCTGTCCTCGGGAGCTGCCGGCCAATTTGAAGTCAGTAGTGGGCACTGCTGGGACTGGAGGCTCACGTACAATATAATGGCTTCCGTGTCCAGATACCATTTGGGTGGATGGGGCGGGTTTTGGAGATCAGTTGGGGAGGCACAAAGGGAGGGGGGCAATTTTAGGGGGATGCCCCCAATGCACAGGGTGCTCCCTAAAGGATGAACCCCCCCTCGCCCTGCCTTCCAGTCTTTTCACCAACTTTGGTGAAAAAAAATGACCTTCCCACTCTTGCCTGCCTTCCACTTTCCATCTCATTATCAGTGGAAGTGGATTGAGGCCCTTAATTGCCCAATGATTGGGCAGTGAAGAGCCTCACTAGGCCTAAAGGCCAGTGACCAGACTAGTGGGCTCCTTACCCGCCCCTGTATTATGGGGACCAGGGCAGGGCTGGGCAGGAAGGCAGTGGGCTACCCACCCATCATATTTTACGTGCCACCCTGTAGAAAACAGGCCCGGCAGGGGGAAGGGATGGGGTTGGGGGGGGAACGTTGTAAAATCCAGCCCTCTGGCTGTTCTTTGACCTCAACTCCACTTTTCTGCATTATCCCCATATTCTATCATTACCTTTTTAGCTAAAAATCTGCCGAACTCTGTCTTGAATACACTAAACGACTGAGCACCCATAGCTCTCTAAAGGGAGGTAACTTCTAAAAATTCACAACCCTTTAAGTGAAAAATTCTTCTCATCTCAGTCCCAAATGACTGATCCCATATTCTGAGGCTGTCACCTTTAGTTCTAGTCTCCCGGCGCAGGAGGAATATCCTCCCACATCCTGTCAAAACCCCTTTCCACTTTCCAAATGGTAGGGTATTTAGGGATCAATTTCTCCTCATAGGGCAACCCCCTCTTCCCAGACATCAGTCAAGTGAGCCGCCATTGCACTCCCTCTTAGACAAGCATATCGACCCTTTGGTAAGGAGACCAAAACTATATATATAGTGCAGGTGTGGTCTCACCAAGGCCCTATGTAGTTGCAGGGAGACCTCATCATGCTTATACTCCAATGGCTTTGCAATTGAATGGGTTGAATGGGAAGATGTAATTGAACGAGCGATTGGCATAAGGTTTTCACCAGCACCTAAAATTAAACAATGTGAATGGACAGTCAAGAAGGAAAAAGTGTGGACGAAGGAAGGGTCCATACAAGCTTGGATTTAACACCTTGATCAGGCTGATAGGCAACTGAAGAAGAAGGAGAAGAGGTGGGTTAGAGAAAAAGAGATGGTTAATTCCAGGCAGCAGAAATCAGGTCTTCGTGTCTCATTCATCTGTCCAATTCAGGACCAACCAATCTTCGCACTTGTCACAGGTCATATGTCTATTATGTCCATTCTGATTACATGTGGTATTTTAACTGTTGCCTTTCAATAAATTTCTTTAATCTGCTTTTGGGTCTTCAGCCCCTTTCAGATAATCTGTGACCCTTGATTAAATCTTATGCCTCATCCAAGTCATTTATATAGATTGTAAAAAAAAGCTGAGGCCCAAGTACAGATCCTTGTGGTACCTTGCTTGTTCCAATCTGCCAACCTATTCCCTGTTTTCTGTTCATTAATAGACCACTAATCCGTGCTGACATATTATCCCCAAAACCATGAGCTCTAATTTTCCATAATAGCCCCACTATATGGCATCTCATGGAATGAGTTTTGAAAGTTCAAATACACTATACTCACTGAATTCCCCCTTATTTGCCCCATTGATTACAAACTCAAAACCTTTACAATGGCTGCAGGAAAGGTGAAAATGATGAGTTAGCTGGTGAGGGAATATCAGGCTGGCAGCCTCACATCTTTAAGAAACATCGTAATAGTGTCAGCCATGGCTAAGTTGGTAGCACCCTCACCTCTGGATCACAACCAAGTCCCACTCTAGGGCTTCAGCACAAAAATCAGGACTGGCACTCCAATGCCATACTGAGGGAGTGTCAGACCAGGTGAGATGTTAAACTGAGGCCCCACAGCTTATTTGGGTGGATGTTGATGATTTTGTGCTACTATTTTGAAAAAGAGCAGGGGAGTTATCTCCAGTGTCCGGGCCAATATTTATCCCTCAAAATGCATTACTAAAACAGATCACATGGTCTTTGTCACACTGCTGTTTGTGGTAGTTTGCTGTGTACAAACTAGCTGCCACATTTCTTACATTACAACCGTGACTACACTTCAAAGCACTTCATTTGCTGGAATGCACTTTGAGACTTCTGGTAGCTGTGAAAAGCACAACATAAGTGCAATCCTTTCTTTTTTTAAAGAAATGGAATAGGGGCAGCTTCAAGAAATATTGGCCACCCATTCTTTCATTACCTAGACGGCAGGTAAAAAGAGGCAGAAATCTGGCTGAGCCCACCTACCCCACCCCTCCAGCACAGTTTCTCTTGCTGCCCAGATTATGCTGTTTTCACATTTGGTATGTAGAGGGCTTTGGGGCTCCTCCCACTCTCTGAGCTGCAGTAAAAAGTTTGCATTGTAAGAACTCCTTTCTAATCCCTTCTTCCTTTATCATCTTCCTGTTCGGATGCAAAGCAGAGAAAATTACGCCTCCACATTGTGCTATGCTCCATGTTATTTATGCATGATAACCTGTATGATGAAATGTTAAATGTTATGATATTAGTACAATAGTTATGTGAGAAATTAAAATTGACTGGCAATGTGGAATTTTTATGTATGACTTAGTTGTGTATAGTAGAATTACTTTGACATAGTCAAGATTATAGTTTATCATTTTCACATGTTAATTAGAGCTTTATTTTAATGTTTGCATATGGTTTACAATGAAAATAAACTAGTTATGAAATATCTTATTATGGTTTTTAACAAAAGAAAATATGCATGAATGGATCAAAGGCACAATTTTCTACTTTGGTCGAATCTGACAGGAGGCAGGGCTCGCAACTGTTCATTCTCCCTGTTCTGGCACCAGCCAATTTTCCTGGGTCAGATTAGTTACAAAAATCAATTTGGCAGGATTTGGACCGCACTTCCTACCTATGCTGCAGATTCAGCCCAGAGAAAGCGATGAGAAACTTAAGTACTGTCTTTCAGGATTTCAGGATGTCCTCTCGTGGTTTACATCCAATGTAGTACAGCTACTACTACTAAATACAGATACTTTTGTACCCTGGGTTGATTCTTTGGGGAGAATTTTCTCCCCATCGGTGGGGTTGTGCGGGGCCAGGCGCAGACCCGATTGGCACTCCCGATCGGGTCCGCACTACCATTTTACATGGGCGGACCAGTTAAGGTCTGCCCAGCATGACACACACCCAGAAGCATGAAAGAGTGAAAGGTGCCTCAGGGAGATTAGTTTTAAGTTTAACCAGTTTAATAAAGTGTTTTAAATTTTTTGTGACATGTCCCCTCATGTGAAACTGTCACATGAGCTGGGACAAGTGCATTAATTTTAATAAAAATTTTTCTGAAAATTTTAAATCATTCATAAAACCTCATCCTGCCTGTGGATGATGTTCCATGAAAAATGCGATGGCTGCCTGGGCTCTTCGCCTGCCCACCAAACTTAAGGTTAGACGGGGTAGCTCAGCTAATTGCCTTAATTGCTTTTTAACAGGCCTTATCAGGCCTTTGACATTTCAGCGGGCATGCAGCTGAGTTGGCTATGTGCCCGCTGAACTGAAAATCTAAATGACGCGCGGTGACATCAGGACACACGCCCGACGTCACCCCGTGTCATTTTATGCCTCAGAACGTGGGCCTCACTCCCACTTGCCGAGCCCAAGATTCTGCCTTTTATTTTCTAAGGAATGTGTGACTTTATTTTTCTTACCAAATGTAATAACTCACACTTCTCTATGTTGAAATCCTTTTGGCTAGTTTATGCCTGTTCTTCAAGTTTATTAATGTCTGCTTGTAATTTGTTGTAGTCCTTCTCAGTGATGACTATCCCTCCCAACTGTATCATTTGCAAATTTACAAATTGTATTTCTGATTCAAAATTCTAAATCATTAATATAAATTATGAACAAAAATGATTTTTATGAGTCCCCACATCCCACCTCCTGGAAAGCTACCCCTACTCTCGGTACTTTGCCCAGCTATCCATTCTACTACTTGTCCCCTGACTCCACATGCTCTGACCTTATTCATTAGTCTATCATGTGAGACCTTATCAGAGGTCTTTTGGAAACCTAGACATATTACATCTGCTGCATTACCCTTGTCTATTCTCTCTGTTTCCATTCAAAGAATCCAATGAGTTTGTTCAAACAAGACTCTTCCTTTTGAAATTCATACAGTATTTAATTTCCTTAATACTTCCTGCTTATGCAGTCAACTTATTAAATGTACAATTGGGTCAGTCATTTAAAATGAACTTAGGGATTGAATCCTGAGAATTTGAGTGAAAGCTACTAGTTCATTGTGATTAATTAATCTTTCTTATTGGAAAATAGAGTTTTAGGAATTTTTCAAATTATTTCTAACCTAAATGTAATGAAATCCCCAGCTATGCTACAATTAAACTCCCAAAGTGGTTGAGGGCCATCTATTAGTTACTAATGTTTTTTTTTAAATAAATGTTCCAGAGTTTCTGGAAAACAGGTACTATTTTATTATATATACTCACATTCTAATAGGGACATTGCAACCAGTCCCAGATGATTACTTTTGGTGTTTACATAAACCTTCCCTCAGGATCACTCTGATTGCACGTGGTTGAATAAGCCAAAACATTTTATTCCCAAAAGCACTTTATTTACCAATACTTTATTAATTTGTTACATTTGAATTTATAGTTAATTTAGTTGTGTTATAATGCTACAGGTGGCTTAATACGAAATTGATAAACTAGAATCTTTACTTGCAGTTATTGGTTTTTCTACATATAGTCCATACTAACAATGGTTCAGGATTATTTGTCCCCCTTTAGCATGGAAGCAAAGATCATCTCTGCTCTGGATAATCTGTAAATTAGTCTCACCAGAGAACTAAGCTTCCTTTTCCATATCACTGCCAACTCTCAAAAATGCTCATTCTCTCAACCCACTTTCTTACAGGAACTGCAAATCTTCATAAGAGCTATAACCATTCAGGAATACCATCCCATAATTTCAGCCTAACAGCTGCAATGCATCTGTAGCTATCAGTAATAAGAAGCTAACTAATTTATATATTTATTTTATTCAATGTTCAATCATGTATAGCAATATCTCATTCATAATTACATAGAAAATCATACAGAGAAATAAAGCATGTAACAACTAGGAACAAAACCGATAAGGAAGTGTCAGACACGTGTAATAGTCTCACCTTAAAATATTATTCCAATCCTGACAGCTGTAATGAAAAAAAACTTTGATGACATTTGCTAATCTGGTTTCTCTTTCTTTTGCTTAATGGAAAAAAATAAACCTTTTATTCTTGTAACCTTTTCTCCTTATTCATCGTAACTGTTATTATACTTTTAACAATTCCTGTGAGGTGTACAACTGTAAAGTTGACAAACATTCATAGTTCAACTAAACTATAGAAGAAAATGAGAATAGTTGAGACTCTTCATGAAGCAATTACCTTGAAGAATTAAAATAATTCTCTTTTTATCAGGAAGATCAGACAGACAAACTGTGAAAAGAGACAGGAATTGAAGTTCAATTAAACTTGAAAAGGTAGAAGAAGGCAATGGTTTTAAAGAGTGAATAATTATCCTGTGCTACCAAGGGAAGCCACTCTCAAATGGCATGTGGATCAGAGAGTTAGTGCAAAAGTGTTGATCTGCAGTCCCTTCCAGCGTGACTCCCTGCCAAGAGCACAGGATCAGTGAATTTAGCCTTAAATATAGGTGAACAGGTCTAGGAGGTGGTCAAAAGGTGGGTGGGATAACACGAAAGCAATAAATTCAAGCAGAACAAACAAACGCAAAGTTATTAAAGAACAAAGGAAAAAGATAACATATGATTAAGTAATTATACCCAATTGCAAGAAATACTCAGAATAAAATGCTTGAGTTAGAGGCACATGTATGCCAATTGTTTACCTTCGCTACTGTTACCCAAGTAAAAGAGACTTTAACCTGGCTTCTTTCAATAAACAGTAAACTTACTAGTTAATATAAAACCAGTCTTGTCAAATAGAAAGGGAAAGCTTATTGACATACAGTATGAAATATGAAAGTATACAAATTACTCTTTCGAGATACCCTAAACCTCACGCACAAAAATAAAAATAAAAATAGTGGAATTCTGCCCAAGGTTAAAAGCCAATGGTTCAAGGGAAAATGAAAGATGATGGAGTCCTTGAAATGGCGTCCGGGTTACATGGTTGGTCTCTCGGTGCTGATCTGCAAAACAATCAATGACTCTTGCACTGCTTTTCAGGCAGGCTCGAGGAACACTCACGGGTACTCAATCCCAGCATGTAGAGCAACTTAGGAGCAGCTTATATTCACTTCCGGCTGTGAACTGGCTCTGGACTGCAAAAAGGCTGCTGTCTTCTTTTCACAAGCAGTTGGACCTCCTTCTTCTCAAAGCAAAAGCAAACCCAACTTTTAAACACAGTTTTCCAGGCATGTTGTTTTTTTTCAGAGCCATAAACTACCAGGTGGCCAGAGTCAAGAGGTTTCCAGCTTCTCTAAAACTGCTTAATTACCTTTTCGTGTGAAATATATCTTTTACAAGAATAGCAATCAGAGTCCTGCATTAAAAAACAGTATTTTTTAAAGTGCAAATTCTTCCAGAATGCTCTTAGTGCTTGAAGATGAGCCATTTTCTATGGTTAAAGTGTTCATAACACTGGACAGCGATGGGCCTGCCTCCAGGATCAGGGACCTTGGCAGAAGTCCCGCCTGCCAAGAGCTGCTGGCAAATCAGTGGCTGTCAACTCTTCCGTCTTCAGCAGTGCAACAGGAAGATAATGGCTGCTGCCAGCACTATACTCACCTGAGGCCTCAGATCAAGAGGGTACCAGGCCGCAAGTGAGTAATGATGGGAGGGAAAAATCAATTTAGAGCAGCTATCACAAAAATTTCTATGCTCAAAAAATTAAATAACTTATTCTGTAGTAATTTCTCATGCAAAATAATAGAGCCAGAATAGTGGTTATTCAAAATAAGTTTAACACCATGCTAACAATGCAATAGTTAAACCATAATTTTATGATCTTCTCTATGCATTTTAACTGGACAATGAAAAATTAAGTACTGAAGAAGAGACTCATCCTACAAGTAGATTAACGTGCTACTGTGATGAGCCATTGCTTATCTCTGACTTCTTAGGTTCTTAGAATTTAATTGTCCCACCAAGAGAGGTGGAAGATATCAGAAAGTAGTGTTGTAACTAAGATAGATGATCCTGTCAAGTGTAAAGAACTGGCAGCAGCAGTTGTCAAAGCTGAACTAAGCTGCCCAAGAATATAATTTGCTTTGGTTAATTCTGAACTAAGCTGTCACTTGAGATAATTATTTGTTCCTACCACATAACATCAAATATTAATTTTGGCTTCTGCATCATGGAATTGGTTTGATTCCAAATTAAACTATGAGAGCTGATGTGCTGAAACTGACAATGAAAATGTATGCATAAACAGTTCAATTCTGGAGTGTTATCAAAAAAGTAAAAGCTCTTTACTTCAAGTCCAGACAGAGTTGGTTGTGCAGAAGATGAAATAGATTTTCATTGTGCCATCTGTTGGGGCTGCTTTCCTATTTTATCTTATTGCATTACCTTAAACAACAGAGTACACGAACATTAGTTGCAACAACCACAGAATCAAGTCTTTAACAAGTTCATGTTACATGATATCAAGCAAAGCATTCAACACAATTCCAGTATGATTGCACAATTCGTTATTGAGTTCATGATTCAATATAAGAGCTCAGGTGCATCACACTCCACAATTTAATGTGATTAGAGCATTGTGACTTATTCAAAATTATTATATCAATTCTACATTTGATCTCTACATTTCATGCACACTGTCATTAAATCACAATACATTATTATACACACAATTTGACATTCAATGTATCAACATGGAACAGGGAAGTAGACTTAGCCCACCTCAACCTCTCCTAATCATCTTGTTGCCATGACTATATGGCCCACTTAAGGTCTTCATCACTTTATTACTCTGGACACAGTGATGACACCAACATCTCCCAAACCATCAAGGCATGGATGAATGATCTCACATATTCCTTCAGTTTCTCATCATTGCCTTAGGACTGCTTCAAAAACATTCTTGTTCAGCCAAGGTTTAGCTGTTTTAATTCACGTGTCCTACTCTCGCTAACAGCCCAAGACATTGGCTTGGATCTTCCAGTTGAATTAGCGGCAAACTTGCAGATGCTCACCACTTGCTGTTGAGCATCAGGACCCAGAGGAAGTCCTGATGTGCGCACATGTGTAGTGCTCATCTGGAAATTTCAAACTTCCCACAGGCAGCAATATGTTGCCTGAAACTCTCCATGGATGTCTCTGACAGTGACCTCACTGGGTAGACTTGGGCTAACTGCCCTGAACTTGCCCAGAAATTACTGCAGGATATGCAAACTGTTAATCACAGGTATAGTGGAAAGAAGTTGTATCAGCAAGGACTCAAAATAGATTTTAAAGTAAACTTTGAACAATTAACACCCCGCTCATCCACCCACCCACCTCCTCTTCCCTCATCAACCCACCTCCACCATTATCTTCTGGAACATCTGATAGAAGTGTTATTTGTTTCGTAGAACACCCACTTTTATGTTATCTATCCAGTTCATTTTCCAATCAAAGGCAGCATCTTATTTTCAGGCTCTGAAAATATTCTAAACTCAAAACCTCATATATTTTAGAACTTATAACTGTCCCTAGGGCATTTTAAATCATTCGGAGTCATAACAAAGAAAAGTACAGCACAGGAACAGGCCTTTCGGCCCTCCAAGCCGGCGCCGATCATCTTGCCCATCAACTAAAACATTTTGCACTTCCGGGGTCTGTATCCCTCATAGTCTGGAAGTTTCCGGCCCCATTGGTGTTGGGTGTCATGGTGGGCTGTGTTTGGGGGGCACAATATGGCGAGAAGGCCAAAAATTGGTTTCACGCCATCCGATGGTGACCTCCATGGTGGAATGCGAATCCCGCTGAAGGCCGGCATGAACCCAATTTGCATCCTGGCAATGGGATGCAAAGTAAGGCCTGAATGAAATCATCCCCTCACGCTGGCCCAGAACACATCTGGACAAGTGTGATGTGCAGAAGTCAGGACTTACTGTTAGGGCCTTGCTCAGATCATGGGCATCCGAGGAGAAGAAGATACTGGAGCCCAACAGTTAAGGGACCTTGGCAGAACACATGCCTCGCATGCTGGGTGGATCCTCATGCACATGGCTTCGCTGTGAAGCAGCTCATGGAAGGTGATGTCTCAGTCCTGCTTTGCAACATTATGGTCTTAGCCATGGGCTGCTACAGAGGGGGGAAGGTGTCTGGGCGAGGATGGAGTAAGGGTGGAGGGGGGAGTAAGAGTCGGATGGGGGGGATGTCCAGGTGAAAGTGCAAGGGAGAAGTCTGTGAAGTTAATGGCTGCTTACTGGGGAGCAAACTGAGGATGGGCATGGCAGGAGGGAATGGTGAGTATGGGAGGGGGCAGGGTGAGCCAGAAGGGTGGGAGGGTGAGGGTGCCTCAGTAGTGGTAGAAAGGACAGGCAGGGTGATTGATGAGGACTCAGAAGCAGACATGGACCCCGGGGATGGGAAGGAGGAGGTCTGGACAGTTAATGTGGATGGGAGTGAGATTCTTAGGATGGTAGGGAATGTGCATGTTCACCTGGACATCCTGGAAAGACAAGGGTTCATGTTGGTAGGTGAGGGTGGGGAGGTGGAAAGTGATGCTGGGGGTGGGGTCGATAGTGATGGGGGAAAGGACATGGGTGACTGGGGGAGGGGAAGGGACGGGGGAGCTGATCAGAAACTTAAGAACTACCATGGCTGTCGACATCAAAAGTGAGCGGAACCTCATGTCGGATGGGCACGGACGCTGCATGGGAGTGTAATCAATGGGTGGGCAGAGATGCAGATCAGCTCAGATGAAAACTGAAAGAGAACCCCAGCAGGCAGCACTGAAAATGCTCGGGACAGTAAAATGAGTGTGATGGATGAAGGCTCCCTGTGCGTGGGAGAGAGCTTGCACAAGGCTCTGAAAGGCCGTGCTACACACACATTTCTCCCTCCAGAATCACTCTTGGGGTAGCTGCATGCAGCTGAACCGCTATTGGGGGCTGGGTTGGGGGGGTGGGGGGGTGGAAGCAGTGAGACGACTCATGAAGCCTTTCAATGAATCTAAAAGACAACATCACACATTATTCAGTGAAAGTGAATTTATTTTCAGATTATGAAATGGAGGAATGTGTTCACCCATGCAACCACTCGTGATCAGAATTCCTTAACTTTTCTTGGCTTACCACTTCTTCCAGGTGCTGCCCTGACACCTGCAGCAGGGATGGAGACAGCCTGAGTAACAATTGGCTCTGTTGCCTCTGAAGACTTCAAAGAGCACCTTCTGGAAAGCCATGGCCTTGAGGGCCCCGGCTTGCTTTGGCTGTCCTCTTGTGGACCAGCTGCTCCCTCTGCAGTGACAGAGGATGAGGGTGAGTGGGTCACAGGCAACGGGGACTCAGAGGGAGCAAACAGCCTCTGAGATTCCTGAGTGGGTGACCCAGGGGTATGCAACAGCCGCTCTTCTTTCCTTCGGGTGCCCAATGGCCTCGGCCTGACTCCTTGAGGGGAAGAGCAATTGGAGGGATGTCAAGGTGACCCATTTCCCTCTCGCATTGTCACTGCAGAACTCACCCATAGCTGCCACAATGGAGTGTGTGCGCATCTCTGCATTCTGCAGGGCCATGGTCTCCATAGCATCCGCCATCCTCCCCATGGAGACATCCATATGTGCATATGTGAGCATCACTTCATCAGAGAGCAGGCGGACGCACTCCTCAGACTCACATGCCCTCTGTTGAGGGCTTTCAACAGCTCTGTGTGATGTTCCCCCACCTTTTGCTGACTCTCCACAATGAGTTGGAAGGTTGAATCCAGAGGCTCGTCATCTGACTTGGGCCTTACAGATGCCTCTTCCCCAGCAGTCTTCCAAGTACCAGGGAACTGGGCTGAACCTGCCTCTTCCTGCTGCGGAGATACGTGTCCATGTGACCACCAGATTGTGAATGCTAGTCTGCTTTAGATCTAGGTCCTACCGAGATGTGTGTCTCTGCACTGGTGGAGGGCGTGGGTAAATGCTGTGATGGGTCTTCCAGTCTGCTTATTTCCAGCTCCTCAATGGAGGAGGTGTCCTCTTGGCTGGAGGCGAGGACCTGGATGGAGCTGAGGGACTGGTTGAGTTCCCTTTCAACCAAAGTAGAGATAATTAGTGCATGGCAGCAGAGTCAAAAGCAGGAGAGAGAGGGATGATGTGGTGCAGGATCTTCATGTGGATGTTCGTCGCCAATCTCAACATCACTGCAAACACAGCCCATGTCCTCGCCAGTCAGCGCGATGGCATGCTCTTCAAAGTGAGTGAGGGGTCTAAGGTGGGCCACTCCACCACCCCCCCCCCCACCCCCCACCCCCCACCCTGGTCTGGAACCTTTCCTCTGCTCTTGTGAGTCAGCTTCGCCTGCATGAAAACAGATGGAGAGAATGTAAGTAGGACGCATGGCATTGCATGGAATGTTTGTGTGGTGAGCGGAGCCATGGACAGGATGAGGATGCGATCTCAAGGAGATACAAGCCTGATGAAGATATGAGGGTGTGTGAGAGTTAGCGCTGTCCTTGAGGTGTGAGATCCCTGTGGATGTGCGATGGGTTTATGTGTGAGTTGAGAGTGATGAAGTGGTTGACTTGCCCTGGCGGAACAAATGGGAGCTTTCACCCACTTCCTGCACTGGATGGCTGACATCCTCTGTGTACCGGCCGTGCTGACTGCTGCTGCCACCATGTCCCAGGCTGGATAGGTGACTCTTTTGGGCCTCCTGCGACCAGAGCGGGGATAGAGAACATTATGGCGGCCTTTCACTGTGTCCAGCAGGCAACCCAGAGAGGTGTCACTAAATTTGGAGGCTGTCGTCTTCTTTGCTTTCTGGGCCACCTGTCACCTGGAGCAGTCCTACTCTGAAGACATGAAGTAGGTGTGCACTCTGCTGCGTTTTAAATATGGCGCGAGGAGTGAGGAAGTGCTAAGGTCATGGCGTGGCGGGCAAATCCAAGCCCGCCCGCCAGTGATCTGGAGTGTTTTCCGTGAATGTATTATTAATGCATTAGGAATGAGGCGGTACGGTGTGAAAACCTGCCATTACGGCCAACAGGTAAAATGACTTTTTACAAGCCTGCTACTGCACTTAGTGCAAGACAATTCCACCCATAATTGCAACCACCGTTGGAAAATTCCTTTCATATGCAAGCCCCGTGAGCTGTAAATTCCTGGTTACTGCAGGTAGGGAAGGAGCTTTCCCTTTCTGCGCCACCACCCATTTTTCCCTTCCCACCCATATGCCATAACTATGACAAAAACAGAATTACCTGGAAAAACTCGGCAGGTCTGGCAGCATCGGCGGAGAAGAAAAGAGTTGATGTTTCGAGTCCTCATGACCCTTCAACAGAACATGAGGACTCGAAACGTCAACTCTTTTCTTCTCCGCCGATGCTGCCAGACCTGCTGAGTTTTTCCAGGTAATTCTGTTCTTGTTTTGGATTTCCAGCATCCGCAGTTTTTTTGTTTTTATGCCATAACAATGATGCTGCCTCTTCAAATTACTAGGTACACTTTCTGGGGAATGTACAATCGGGCTGATGCTTCTGATTATTCACACGAATGATGATGCAGAGCTGGATTACAATCATTGCATCAACTGAAAGTAATCTTGCTGACAGCTAGACTTATTTGCCTAAAAATACTGGATGGTCTTGCATTGTTCCTAAAAGTGACTTACACAAAAGCAACACAAAACTTCATATATGTGCCACCAATGGCAGCTATGGCAGATTCGAAAATCATGAATTATCATGATAAATTTAACCATACAGCAACTGTCATGAGTCTAGAGAATAATACCACTTCTGAATTAAACATATTTATCTGGATTACACCTTGTTTAACCTGATTGCATGTTCCCTTCTGATTACTGGTCTGAGTAACATTGTCTAGCCAAACACACTCTCACATGAGCACACAAATAAAAAATCATATCTTCAGGAGATTCACTCAGAACTGATTTTATAATCTCACCTGTTTTTCAAAACTGATAAATGTAAAATGGGCTGTGTTTTATTTTTAAGATTTTACTTGTGCCAAACAGCCCAGTTTGAAACTTCCTGGATTCAAGACTTTCTTCTGTAGTTCATATTTAAACAGCGTTGGACATTATGTATTTCTGCCATCTTTGGCATTGTTCAAAATCAAACTAAAGAAAATAGTTTATTTATAAGTGAGATAGCAGATAAATGAGAAGATTGCCTTTTAATTTGAATCTGATTATGTTTTTCTGAATATCTCACCAAAAGGTTCAAATTGTAGTGTCCCCATTCCTTTTCTGAATCATCATTGCTTCTGGGAGTGCTTTTATAATGATTTTCATCAGAGTAGTAATTCATCAGAGAAATAATTCCCATAGGCTTACAAACAGGGGCTGGCGTCATCTCTTTTTGAGATGTCTGCTGCATTAGGCACTTAACTGGGTAGAGGTGGGTCTTCCACGAGGCCAAGGAGCACAGGGGCAGAAGTCCTGACTGCCAAGAGCTGCCAGCTAATCAGAGGTCAGCAGCTCCTCACTGCTTGGCAGCGCCACCAGGGAGTCGGCGCTTGCTGCAGGTAATGCACCCACCTGAGGCCCAGGATTGTTGAGGAACTCAGACCACGGGTGAGTGATGGTGGGAGGGGGATCAAGAGATGGTGATCATGGGGGAGTGGGGTCATCGGCAAGGGCAGGAGTTAGTTCTCAGCAGGTCCCCTCCTTTCCAATCCCAGGTAACTCAATCAGGCACTGAATGCCTTAGAGCAAGGGACCTTCCCACCCCAAAACTGCATCCAACTCACCAATAAGCCCACCAGCAAGCCTGACAGGGTTTTCTTTTCCACTTTACTGCATGGCAAATCCTCAACCTGCTATTGGATGAATACCAGTGGTGGTGGAATGGGGCCCTTAAGTGGGTTTTAATTGCCTGAATAAATGACCCTCCTCCAGTTAAATGATCCCCTCCACCCCAGCCGCTGCCTCGCTCGTCTCATGGGAGGGCATTAAATTCCGGATGTGCAAATAGAAAAGTAACACCTATTACTTTTTTTCCAATAGACGCTGCAGCTTAATCTTTAGACATGATACATTAATTAAAAGTGGCTGTATAAAGCATTTTTTACAAACTTGCATTAACATTGTGAGCCTTGACCATCAACCATACATATCAACAGTTTGCAAGCGCATTGCCCAATTTTTTACACATTGTTGGATGAAAGTAGTTGGAGGATGCTTGTGACTTCCAGACAATTAGAGTGGGAAAGACCACCTGCTGACACGTAAGAACTTAAGAATTAGGAGCAGCAATAGGCTCACGAGCCATTTAATAAGATTGTGGCTGATTCTCAACAACAATTTCACTTTCCCGCCGGAACCCCACATCAGTAGATCCAAAAATCTATTGATCTCAACCATGAATCTACTCAATGACTGAGCATTCACAGTCTCTGGGGGGGTAGAGAATTCCAAAAAATAATAACCCTCTTAGTTAAAAAATTTGTCCTCAATTAAGTTTAAGTTTGCCATCTTCTTATGTGCCCTAGTTGTAGGATCTCCAGCTGGGGGAAACAACTCCTCAGTAAATTCTCTGTCAAGCCCTCTCAGAATCTTATATGTGTCACAATTGAAAGGTCAGCCTTTAGAACCATACCCTGATATATTAATTCAAAAAATAATTAACTGAGAAAACGTTATTTACTGTTTCCTTGCCCACCAACATGGTGATAATTCTCTTTTAAAAATTGCATTTTATACAGTTTAAGCTTTTAACATTGAAGTGAGAGATTTATCACTTTGTTGTCTAAACATCCAATGGTTATCTTTTCTCATTACTGATTTCAATACAACAGAACTATAATGTAATATAAACAGCAGCCTTTTTATTCTCACTTATCTTATTTCAATAATGGGCCATTATTGCCAAAGTAATGGTAAGGCTAAACATAATTTCTGTTATTCATCTGTTGGAGAATAAACTCAAAGATATAAAAGCTACCATCCATTCAGGATGCCACTGCATTTTTAGTTTAGTGAAAATGAAATCTCACTGTCTGCTTCACCACTGAAATAAATTAAATGGAGTGTATGTATGCATTAGATATGAACTAAGTTCACCACTCTCATCATTTCAGTAAACTTTTATGGTACAGCATACTTTTGACGAGACGGAAGAGCTAGTTAGAGACTTTAGGAAAGTTAATGATATTGTTCCTGTGAAGATTCATGATGTAGACATTGAAATAGTTACTAACTACATGTATCTAAGTGTCAAAGTAGATAATAAATTGAACTGGAGGGAACAGTGCACAGATGTGATGGCCAAGGAACACACCCAATTGCACTACCTCAGAAAATTAAAATTCTTTCGAGTAAATCCCACAATCTTGAAACTGTTCTATAGAGCTGTAGTTGAGAGCATCATCCTTTTTGGATGCCTCTCATTGTCTTGTGAAAGGGTACAGTGGATGTGGTGTATTTGGAAATCAAGAAGGCTTTTGATAAGGCCCCACATAAGGGTACAGAGATTATTGAACCAGACAGGAAGGGTATTAGATGAACAGATCTTTCTCGATGAAATCTGCTCTGGAGGAATTTTGACAAAAGAGTGTCATGAACAATGAGAATCACCACTTGTCTCAGTATTGCTGCTGGTTGTGTTCAGGGAAACAGATACATCCTTCAGATGCAGAACAAATTAGATTGTGTCCTGTTTGTATCCTTCTCACTAAGAGCTTTTAACAGGGGTTTGATGAATGGATGAGAATATGTACTCAGGATGAGACTCATTGATTATTTTAATACATGGGAATAGTTTTTAATACATATTTTAACTAACGTTAGGTGATCTCTGTGACAGGGTAATTTTCTTTCTTCTATTGTTATTATTAATTTTTATGTACCTTTTTAGTGAACAAGCAATGTACCCAAAATGAATTTCCATATGGACAATAAAGCGAAATTGAGTTGAATTGAATTGAATTGAACATGGTAAGTGAACATTACTCTGGCACTGAAAAGTAAGCCTTACAAATGTGGAGTCTCATTCCTTCAGATGTTAATTGTTGTTAGAGATTTGGAATTGTAAAATGTAACATTCTTATTTTTCTTTTACTTTTCCTTTCTGACTTTTTTTCCCACTTTCTTTGTCTAATGCCTTTTCTACAGCAGTTCCTACAGATTACAGAGTGGCAAATGTAACCCCACTATTTAAAAAAGAAGGGAGAGAAAAAAACAGAGTTTTACAGACCAGTTAGCCTAACATCAGTCGAGGCACAAATGCTAGAGTCTATCATAAAAGACATGGTAACAGAACACTTGGAAAGCATTAACAGGATTAGACAAAGTTAGCATGGGTTTATGAAAGGGAAATCATGCTAACTAGTCTGAGTCTAACTGGAGTTTTTTGAGGATGTAACTAGTACAATAGATAAGAGAGAACCAGTGGATGTGGAATATTTAGATATCAAGAAGGCTTTTGATAAGGCCCCACATAAGAGGCTAGTGGGCAAAATTAAAGCACATGGGATTAGGGGTAATATACTGGCATGGATTGAGAATTGGTTGACAGACTAGAAACAAAGAGTGGGAATAAATGGGTATTTTTCCAGGTCGCAGGCGGTGACTAGTGGTGTACCGCAGGGATCAGTGCTTGGGCCCCAACTATGCACGATATATTAATGACTTGGATGAGGGAACCAAATGCAATATTTCCAAATTTTCTGACGACATAGAACTGGGTGGGGTTGTGAATTGTGAGGAGGATGCAAGGAGGCTTCAGGGCAACTTAGACAAGTTGTGTGTGTGGGCAAACACATGACAGATGCAGTATAACATGGATAAAGTTGTAAGCTTCAGTGTGAAAAACAGAAAGGCAGAGTATTATTTAATGGTGATATTTGGGAAATGTGGATGTACAAAGGGATCTAGGTGTCCTTGTACACCAGTCAATGAAAATAAACAGGCAGGTGCAGCAAGCAGTTAGGAAGGCAAATGGTATGTTGGCCTTCATTGCAACCGGATTTGAGTTCAGAAGTAGGGATGTCTGACTGCAATTATACAGGGACTTGGTGAGACCACACCTGGTGTATTGCGTGCAGTTTTGGTCTCCTTACCTAAGAAAGGATATACTTGCCATAGAGGGATTACAGTGAAGGTTCATTAGGCTGATACCAGGGATGGCAGGACTGTTGTATGAGGAGAGATTGGTTCAACTGGGCCTGTATTCACTCAAGTCTAGAAGAATGAGAGGGGATCTGATTGAAATATATAAAATTCTAACAGGGCTAGACAGACTAGATGCAGGGAAGATGTTTCCCTGTATGGGGAGTTTAGAACCAGGGGCCATAGTCTCAGGATATGGGGCAGGCCATTTAGAACAAAGAACAAAGAAAAGTACAGCACAGGAACAGGCCCTTTGACCCTCCAAGCCTGCGCCGATCATATCGCCCGTCAGCTAAAACATTTTGCACTTCCGGGGTCCGTATCCCTCTATTCTCATCCTATTCATGTATTTGTCAAGCTGCCTCTTAAACACCACTATTGTACCTGCTTCCACCACCTCTTCAGGCAGTGAATTCCAGACATTCACTACCCTCTGTGGAAAAAACTTGCCCCTCACATCTCCTCTAAAGTTTTCTCCTCTCACCTTAAATCTATGTCCCCTAGTGATTGATTCTTCCACCCTGGGAAAAAGCTTCTGACTATCTACTCTGTCCATGCCACTCATAATTTTGTAAACTTCTATCAAGTTGCCCCTCAATCTCCATCGCTCTAGTGAGAACAATCCGAGTTTCTCCAACCTCTCCTCATAGCTAATAACCTCCAGACCAGGCAGCATCCTGGTAAACCTCCTCTGCACCCTCTCCAATGCCTCCATATCCTTCTGGTAATGTGGTGACCAGAATTGCACACAGTATTCCAAGTGTGGCCTAACCAAGGTTCTATACAGCTGCAACATGACTTCCCAGCTTTTATACTCAACATCCTGCCAATGAAGGCAAGCATGCCATATGCCTTCCTGACTACCTTATCCACCTCCGTTGCCACTTTCAGTGACCTGTGGACGTGTACACCCAGATCCCTCTGCCCGTCGATGCGCTTAAGGGTTCTGCCATTTATTGTATAATTCCTACCTGTATTAGACCTTCCAAAATGCATTACCTCGCATTTGTCTGGATTAAACTCCATCTGCCATTTCTCCGCCCAAGTTTCCAACCGATCTATATCCCATTGTATCCTTTGACAATCCTCTTCACTATCTGCAACTCCCCCAAACTTAGTGTTGTTTGCAAACTTACTAATTAGCCCAGTTACATTTTCCTCCAAATCATTTATGTATACTACAAACAACAAAGGTCCCAGCACTGATCCCTGCGGAACTCCACTAGTCACAGCTCTCCATTCAGAAAAGCACCCTTCCACTGGTACCCTCTGTCTTCTATGACCAAGCCAATTCTGTATCCATCTTGCCAGCTCATCTCTGATCCCATGCGACTTTACCTTCTGTACCAGTCTGCCATGAGGGACCTTGTCAAAGGCCTTACTGAAATCCATATATATAACATCCACTGCCCTACCATCATCGATCATCTTTGTCACTTCCTCGAAAAACTCGATCAAGGTAGTGAGACATGGCCTCCCCTTCACAAAACCATGCTGCCTCTCACAAATACGCCCATTTGCTTCCAAATGGTAGTAAATCCTGTCACGAAGAATCTTCTCCAATAATTTCTCTACCACTGACGTAAGGCTCACCAGCCTGTAATTTCCTGGATTATCCCTGCTACCCTTCTTAAACAATGGAACAACATTGGCCATTCTCCAGTCCTCTGGGACCTCACCCGTAGCCAGTGAGGATACAAAGATTTCTGTCAAGACTGAGGTGAGGAAAAATTTTTTCACTCAAAGGATGGTCAACTTATGGAATTCTCTACCACAGAAGGCTGTGGAGGCCGGGACACTGGGTATATTCAAGAAAGAAATTGATAGATTTTTGGATATTAGGTATATAGAGAGAAAGCGTTGAGATAGAGGATCAGCCATAATCGTGGTGAATGGCCAAGCTCGAAGGGCCAAATGGCCTATGCCTGCTCCTAATTTCTATGTTCTAATGCCTTTTCCTTTCTTTATCTCTCTTTCTGTACCTGATTTAACACTGAATTCATCTGATGTAATTTACACTTTCTTCTCTGTCCTTGCACAGTTGCTTCACAACTCTTCACGCTGACTGATTAAGAACACACACAGTTCCCGCCCTGTTTATTTCACTGGGACTAGATCAGCTCTCACTTTGAACAACTTGCAGCAGAAAAAAATTCTAAAACCTAAACATACAAGTTCAAGTCTAACTAATGGCACATGCTGTTAGGTGCTATATCATATGAAATTGTGGTCCCATATTTCATTGTATCCTTAATCCAAGCTGTTTTTAACTATTTTGTCATTGTTATAAACTACAATGCTTTCATTGTATTATCTAGTTCACATCACATATTTCTTAAACATTAGAGCTAGCTTGTATAAATTCCTAGGGCTTTTTGGTTGCAAAACCAATTCCCAAACATGTGACCAATTGCTTTCTGGCAAGCCTGCCAGTGCAACAAGCTTTTACTTATGCATACTTAGCATTTCTCTGTTAGCCCTTCTTCAATAATTTATTTGGCCTATTTGAATCAATACCATCACATGAAACTACATTCAAAGAGGCTGCATGATGAAAGTAGAATGTAATTTCATTTAGTTGGTCTTCCATCCTTGAATAAAACTATCTTCCTACAAAGTGTTTTTTTTTTAAATGTGCTTTCTCATTATCCCCACCTTGTATTTTCCTGTGCCTTTGCATTAAATCCTTCCATATCACGTGAGTCATGATGGAACTTTTATCATACCAATGATATCAGAAATTCAAATGCTTACATTTAATCAATTTTTTGAAATTAGATCAAAAAGCAGAATGAAGCTATGAAGCAGATAAGAAATGTATGAGTTCCTCCAGCAAAGGTAGTTAAGTTAGTTGATGTCACAAAGACATTTCTGACTGTTACATCCACTGTCGGCAGACTGACCTAATCCATTTCAGAGACCAGTTCCACAAGAAGTGCTAACTAATCTCACTATAGGAAGAGACAGTGTACCTAGCTGTTGCATTGTTGTAGACTCCAGCCCTAAATTATCTGGAAAGCTGTGATGAAGTTTCTATCCAAAGTATTAAGAGTATATATTCAATTTATTCACCATGGTTTCCAATTAGTAAAACAGCTCATTTCATTATGACATGTGAACTCATTACTTTTATCAGTAAACCTATTTTCTCTATACCAATAAATCAGGTTAAAGATATCTTGACACTATGTTATATCTTATGGCCTAAGAGCTGCATGATGTGCACTTTTGAAAGGTGTGGATTGTGTACCAAGGGATCCAATATATATGTGCATTCTGCGCAGGAGGTGTACCACTCGCTATATTGGCATAGGCATCAGAAAGTGTATGCAGGACCTATGCCTGAAAAATACATTGGGCCCTATGTGCAAAGAAGTTTGTCTAACTACTGTTTGAGGCCTCCTTTACCAAGTTGGTTTACCCTGAATGCAGCCAATATCAGTAGTCATTTATTTCATTTGCTGTTTGTGAGACTTTCCTATTTGCCCACATGACAATATTTGCAATTCCAGAGTAACTTATTGCCTGTAAAGTGCTTCAGGATATCCCAGAATATAAAGTTGTTGTATAAATACAGCTATTTAACTGTCAATATACATGTCTATTGGAAACCTTCCTGCAGCAACAAATGGTTATAAATTTAAAAAGTAGAAAGATCTTACATTTTAATCCCAGCTCTGAAGTCTAATAGTAAATTCAAATCAATTTCAAATTTTGAAGCTTTCTCAGATAATATATATATTTTTAAATCAGATCAATAAAACTTGTGCTTTCCGTGCATTCCTGATGTTAAAACAGGAATGCAGAGCATTTTTAACATTTTTAAACTTAATTCAGAAATCTGCAACTGTGAGGTAAATTTATAATGTGAAAGCTGCCAAATTAGTTAATAAGTTGCTTCGTTGAATTACTCTCCCATATTTGACAGAAATCCTTTTGTTAGTCTTGATTTGTCGAGGAGAATAGCAATTCATCAGGTTTTCGCCACGCTGGCACAGTAAGCAGCCACCGAGACTCCAGGTGAACATTAACAGCCATGACTTTTATTGCCAGTTCCTCCATTCAATGAGATCATGGCTGATTTGCGAGCTAATTCCATATACCAGTCTTTGCCCCATATCCCTCAATACCTTTGGTTAACAGGAATCTATCAGATTTAAAATTAATAATTGACCCTCGAATCTAACTTTTAGGTCGTTCCCCTAATCCCTCAACCAGTGGAAGTAGTTTACCCTATCAGTTCCCCTTACTATCTTGACAACTTTGATCAAATCACCCTTAACCTTCAAAATTCCAAGGCACACAATGCTAATTCGTCTAATCAATCATCATAATTTAACCCTTGGGATGCAAGTATCATTTGGATAATTCTTCACTGCACTGTAAGGCCAATATATACTCCTTCAGGTGTAGTGACCAGAACTGCTCATAGTATTCGAGACAAGGTTAACCAGGGCTTTGTGTAGCAGCAGTATAATTTCTACCCTCTTTTATTCAAGCCCTCCAGATAAAAAGGCCAGCATTCGATTAGCCTTTTAAATTATTTTCTGTACCTGTCCAAGACATGTTATTGACCTCTGCACATGAACTCCTGTGTTTCTTTGAAACTACACTGTCTTTAGCTTTAATAATTGAGAGAGTAGTATGTTCTAGAACAGCAGCAATGGCACTGGAGGAACATCCATGGCAATGCTGGGTGGATTCTCATGGACATGACAGCTGTGAAACAGCTCAGGAAGGTGAAAAGTCACCGTTGAAGGTCTTCTCACAGCGATGATGGGCAAGGGGGTGGAGAGGAAGATCCAGCTGTGTTTGGGAGAGTAAGATATACTGGGTCACTCAAGTTCTGTCGAAGGGTCATGAGGACTCAAAACGTCAACTCTTTTCTTCTCCGCCGATGCTGCCAGACCTGCTGAGTTTTTCCAGGTAATTCTGTTTTTGTTTAAGATATACTGGGTGGTGGGAGAGGAAAGTCTAGGATTGGCTGGGAGATGAAGACGTGTAGTGGGGGATTGAGTTTGGGAGGGGGGATGAACAAAGGTGTCGGGGGGGTGAAGTCAGGAGGGGAGGACGTAGGTGTTGGGGGGGTGAGGTTGGGAGGGGGAGGAGCTATGAGAGAAGGAGGGGGTAATGAGAGAGAAGACAGCAACTGGGGAGGTAGGTGTAATGGGGGAGGAAGGTGTAAGGGGAGGTGTTCAGAGGGGGGAAAGAATCCAGAGGGAGGAAGGACTCTGGGGGCAGAAAGGATTGCGGAGAGGAGGGGTCGTCAAAGGGAAGGAAGGAGTCCGGGGATGGAGGATGAAGTAAGGGTAGTGGAATTTGTTCGAGTATCTGAAGGAGTCCAGCGAGGGGGAAGGCAATCTCCATGGTTCATGTTAATATTTTACAGGTAATATTTAGTCCTGGGAAGATTAAAGTCGTAGAAGTAAAGTAATTAAAACGCTGGGCTTTAGAGATTGTCAGAATCTCAAGAAATGGCAGTTCAAAAGGTAACCCATGTTTGTTTAACTGAGTCAGAATTGAAGAGATAGAGCTATAAAACAGCAGGTGGGTTTATTTAGCTAAAGAGCTCAAGAGGTGACGTCTGCAATCCTTGCAGTAATGGCAGTCCAAAAAGATGTTTGATTCAGGAGGTAGAACTAAATTAGTTTAAAAGCATTTAGTTCACCAGATCAAAGAAGAAATTATAAATGATGGATAATTAACCTAAGGATAAGTTTGAGGACATCCCACAGCAGGCTACATCATATTGGAGATGGGTAGGGCATAGAGAGTTTCTCTGGGTTCAGTTTATCTGCGCTGAGAGTTAGTTGCAGCCTGCAACTGATGCGTGCAGTTTACAGTTCACTATGAGGTAAGCACAGCAGATGGCTGTAAGCAGAGTAAAAAACTACCTTCATTAACTGTGTGGAATGCAGGTGAAGCTTAATCTCTGTTTGAATTTTGTGAGGGAACAGAATCTTGAAGATTGCCTAATTTGAAGCTAATGGAAGTCCCCACAGTCTTATGACAAAGATGGCAACAAGCAGATTAGCTTGGAAGTATTGAAAGTAACCAGAATAAGGGACTGAGGCACCCATCAAAAGATGGTAAATTAAAGTTTAACTTCTGAGAATAGCTGGAGCTGAAGAGAATTCAGAGGATACTTAAGGCATACTTATGGGCAGCCCCTACAGAAGTAAATAACTTTAAAATTGATGTTGTCTTATAAGAGAATTCTTGGGGGAAGTAAGAAGAAAACCTGAGTGCCTAACACAGGTAATTATGAGCCATATTGTTAAGTTAATAATACTTACTTTAAGTTTTTATATACAATAAGGTCCGTTTTGTTTAAAAAATAAGTGAAATCTATTGGTTAAGTTGGTGTGCTTGCGTTTCTCTTTAAATGATAATGGTTCCCTAACTGGATAGTAACTAAAGTTAACCTTTATACATTTCATGACACATCTGACATGAAATTCTGATTACTTGTATCTATTTTAAAGATGTGCTAACGGAGGTATTGGTATCCATGCTGAGTAACTGAATGCTGTTACAGTTTTTTTTAAAGTTATAGCCCAAGTATTGTAGCATTCTCTGAACACATATAAAAAAAAGAAAAATCTTGCATTTATATAGCATCTTTCATAGCCTCAGGATGGCCTAAGTTGTTTTACAAGCAATGAATACTTCTGAAGTTCATAACTGTTGCTCCAGAGGCTCTAATACTGCACCAAAAACATATTTCCAACTACACCAATCATTCTTGTGAGTTCAATGATTAGATTGACTCTTATTGAGTCAAATAGTGTTCACTAGATTCCTGAAATGGTGTCATGCAGGAGGAACTAAGTTATTATGGTTTTAATTCTGACAGCTCTCAAAGGGAGTAGAGACTTTCTTCCTATCAGTCTATGCTGAATTGAAACAGATCTCTAGGCCACAGACCACCTGATCCTTGTTTAAAATAACAAAAAACAGAAATTCTGAAATGGTAAAAGAAAAATAATAGGTCAGTGCACCAGGCAGAACCAATGTGCTCTAATGAAGGGTATATGTCCCTTTTATGTGTGTGTGTATATATATATATATATATATGTATATCTTTAGATCAAGGAACAGCATCTTATCTTTTGATTAGACACTTTATAATTTTCTGGACTCAACATGGAATTCAACAATTTCAGATCACTGCTTCCATTAATTTGGATAGCAGCTGTTGGTGATGATCCTGCTGATACTGCTCTTCTAAACACATTTTTGTTCCTTTTATTATGACACAGCAGTTGGTAAAGGCTGAGTTATTTAAAACCCCAAAGGGAAACTTTAAACAACTGTCATAATCTATTTTTTCAATGAATATGTTTTGAGTTACAGCTCTAAATTCAGGAATAATACCACCAGTTCTCAAGAGGTTTTATATCAAACTAAATGAGATTTAGTAATTTACAACAAGGTATTAAACACATACACATAGCTACAAATTACTACTATCATAACTTTTAACAAATTCCCAAACTGATCTCCACTAAGACAACAACAACCCATAGACTGTAAGCAGACACCAGGCAAAGCATTTTCACCTTACAAAATGGGGTTCCTTTCAACTTGCTTCCTTTGCAGACAATTGTAGGCTTAAAGCTGCTTTGATATTACATGCTGCTCTGCACACACAAACTCCCCTCAGGTTATACCCAGCACTAATTTTTTAATGTAAATTCTCATTGTATCACCAGGCCCTTTGAACTCCACCTTTTCTAACAATAAAACCCCTTTCATAGTACCAATATTATTAGTAATATAAACATATTGTTTGGTGTCTCCTAGCAAGGTACAAGATTTCACTCCCATTCTTGAATGCTCTATTCAACAAAATGCAAATGTACCTCTACCTCTGTTTACATCTCAAAACTACTATACAAAGCACCCAGACTAGCTGGCTTTAATCCAGTTAAGACATACAGAGACATACCCACACACTAAACCACTATTTTTAAAATATAATTTCCAATAACATTATATACATTAATAGCTTCATGACACAGTGACACTTTGCAAAATTTTGGTTTAAAACATAGCTTGTATTTTTTTCAAAAGTGGGAAAATTGGTGTACATTGTGTGCTTGCTACATGTATTTTCATGTTTTTAACATGACATGTTAAACAGCAAATTAATGAAAATAATTAAAGACTAATGATCAGGTGAGTGACTGTGAGAAACATTCTTCAGAAGATTAATTTCAATGTTATTTTAATGAGTTAATAGTTTATTTTGGTTAGGTTGCAACCGTAAGGTTTTTCCTCAAATTATGCCACTTATTAGATTCTGCTAGTTTATTTTGAAACAGCCGATGGTAAAATCCCAGAGGGAAACTTGAAACAACTGTCATAACCCATTTTTGCAATTGGTATGTTTCAAGTTGCAGGCTTTTGAATTTAGTAGTAATAAAACCACTGAGTCTCAAGAGGTTTTTTATAAAATGAAATTAAACATTTATTAATACAAAAAAGATTGTAAACACATACATACATCTACAAAATTACTACTATATTAACTACAAAAATCCCCTAATTAATCTCTCAGTTACACCCCCGTTAAGGCAACAGTAAATCTCATAGATTTAAAGAGACACCTGGCAGAGCAACCCTGGACAGTCACATTCAAAATGAACAAGAGCATGGCAAGCTCCCTGAGGCACGGATCTGCCTCAGGGAGATTGAATAGATTATAAAACTTTTTAATAAATGAAGCAAAAATTTATTTAAACATGTCCCCTTATGTGACAGTGTCAAATGAGCTGGGACATGTTTGTGAAGTTTGGAAAATTTATTTATTTATTTTATAAAAGCTTCAGGAAACCTCATCCCGGCCGTGGATGAGGTTTCTTAAAAAATGCAAAGGTTGGACAGGCAGTGTTCTTGACTGATTTAATTACATTCTTAATGGCCTTAAGAGGCCGTTGACATTTCAGTGGGCATGCAGCCGACTCTGGTACGTGCCCGCCGAATGAAATATCAAGATGATGCGTGATGACATCGGGATGCATGCCCAACATCATTGCGCGTCATTTTACGCGTTGGCATGTTGGGCCTGACCCCACATGCCGACCGGAAGATTCAGCCTACAGTCTTAGTTCTCCATCTGGTTTCAGTACCAGTACAATCGGCGAACTCCTATTACTGCAACTAGGCTCAATGCTATAATTTTAAAGTATGAAATTAATTTCTTTCTGTACTTGTTTTAACTTTGCCAGATTTAATCTATAAAGATGTTGCCTTACCAAAGATGAAGTTATTACAGAGACATGTATAGCTAAATTTGTCCTCCCCAACTTATTCTCACAAATAGTTTTTGCAATAGCTTTTCCAAATCACTTTGAAACTTGTCTAGAAGGTAACTCAATGTTACATTTTAAGTTTTCGAGTATCCTCTCATTATCCAATTTCATTGGAGAAAAATCAATTTCAGAGTCTTGCATTTCTACCTCTTTCTCATTATCTACCACCACTAATACTTCATTTTGGTCCTCATCCCTGTCAAAATACTTTTTATGCATATTTGCATGACACACCCACTGCTTCTTTCTTCTATCTGGAGTGTTAATTAAGTAATTTATATCACTCAATTTCTTTTCAATCCTATAAGGCCCACTAAATCATGCCTTTAACGAGTTCCTCAGTATTGGCATCAGGACTAGTACTTTCTCTTGAGCAATAACATTGCAAGTTTTAGCTTTCTTATCTGCCTTCACTTTTATCACTTCCTGTGATACCTTTAACTGTTCCATAGCCAATGCACATGCACTGTCTAATCACTCTCTGAAGTTTGATACATAATCCAGGAGAGCAATTTCTAGATTTTGACCCAGCAATTTCTCAGAAATCAATTTCAGTGATCCCCTTACCTCATGACCATAAATTAGTTCAGAAGGGCTAAAACCAGTCACTGCATTAGGACCATCTCTAATAGCAAATAACAAGAATGGAATTCCCCTATCCCAATCCTGCAGGTAGTCCTGACAGTATGCTCTCATCATAGTATTTAAAGTTTGATGTCATTTTTCCAAAGCCTCTTGTGACTTCGGATGATATAAGCTCTTGGCTTAAACTTTATATCCCCAAACTGTTCATTACTTCCTTAAACAGCTGTGACATAAAATTTGAACCCTGACCTGATTGTGTTTCCTTAGTTAAACCATATCTTGTAAAAAGAAATTACTTAACTCTACCACAATCTTCTTAGTTGCAATATTTCTTACAGGTATCGCTTCAGGAAACTGGTAGACACATCCATTATTGTCAGTAAGTACTGATTTCCACTTTTAGTCTTAGAGAGGGGTCCTACACAATCAATCATGACCCTAGGGAAATGTTCCTCAAATGCTGGTACTGGGATTAAAGGTACCGGCTTAATCACTGCTTGTGGTTTCCCTATCACATGTGTATGACATGTGTAACATGTTCTACAGAATTTGACAACATCCCTATGCAATCCAGGCCAATAAAAATGATTTTGCACCTTTGCCTGTGTCTTTCTAATTCCTAATTCCATTGGAATTTCATGAGCAATCCTTAGAATCTCATTTCTATACCCTAATGGAATAGCAATCTGATGTACCTTCCTCCAACTTTCATTCACTGAGCCAGGACCCGGCCTCCATTTTCTCATTAAAATATCACCCTTAAGGTAAAAACATTCTGGAATACATTTTGCTTCTGTTTTTGAGTACACTTTCTGATATAACTTTTAATTGCAGATCCCCCCGCTGCTACTTAATTAACTGCCTTGAGTTAAACACTTCAACTGATTTGTCTTCTCCTGTCTTTTTCTGAACAATGTTATCAAACACAGTGCCTGCTAATTGCCTTTCAATACCTTCTTCCTGCCTTTGAACTGCCTGTCCTTCTTGTTTTTCTTGCTTCAAACTGTGTGACTGTGATCTTGTTATCACACAATCTGGAAAAAATCTAGGATGCTCCTTCGGTAACACCTCTGTTGAAAACACTTCTACAGGCAGCTCAACTACCATAGGCATCACCCACATTTGTGATCCAGCTATATCATTTCCCAGAATAAATTGAACCCCTACAATGGGCAATTTTTGCACCACCCCAACAGTAACTTCATCTGTTTTCTACTTTTTAAATTTACCTTCCACAATGGAATAGGTTTAGCATCTTCACGAACCCCATTTATCATTGCCTGTTCCTGCAATATTCCCTCTGAACAACAAATATCACTATCCCACAACATTTAAAGATTGCCTAACTCCTGTGTCTCTTAAAGTTTTAATATCTTTACCTACTCCACCCTGTACACATGGAAAGACTTTCCCTTCATACACAAAAGCTTTAAACATTTCTGCAACCTGCTCCTCAGAATTCTCTTTGGTAAACTGTGAACACATTCCTACTTCTTTATCTATCACAGATTATCTCTGTTTTACTTATACACAAACCACTGGTTTCTCCTGTACCTGAACCTCAGAACCCACAGTACTTTTATTTCCAGAAGTTTTCTGCACTCCAATAATTCCAATAGATTTTCCCTGCAATTTCCAACACACTGACTTCGTGTGCATTACTTTGCTACAATGAAAACACCTCAACTTTCAAATGTCACTTCTACCTTCAGCACCTTCCTTTTTATTCTGAGAAAAAAAACTTCCTGGGAATTTTCAGCTACTCCTTCTCTTCCCTGACTACCTACCTACCTTCCTCTCACCTTCCCACTTTCTATCCTTTTCACATTTAAAAGGGCGACAAAAAAAAGGTTTAGCTCGAATGAACTAACGCATAATCATCAGCTACCTCTGCTGCTTGTCTTACAGAATCAACTCTCTGTTCCTCCATGTGAGTTCTCACTACCAAAGGGATTGAATCTTTAAATTCTTCCAAAAGAATTACTTCTCTAAGAGCTGCATATGTTGTCTCTATTTTTAATGTCTGTATCCACCTGTCAAAATTACTTTGTTTTGCTCTTTCAAATTCAGTATTAGTTGGTCCAGGCTGTTTTCTCATAACATATGCACTCAAAATAGCCTTTTTTGTACCACATTATATTTCACTGATACTTCTTCAGACAGGGAAGCATATACCTCATGCACTCTGCCCACCAACTGAGACTGTAACAATAATGTCCAGTTCTCCTGTGGCCATTTCATCTGTTTAGCTATCTTCTCAAATGAAATAAAGAATGTTTCAATGTATTTTTCCTCAAACTTTGGAAGAGCTTGTACAAATTTAAATATCTCCCTACTGGAGTCCACTCTGGAAATAAGTCCTTCCTCAATTCCTGGCGTCTCTTTCTTAACTACCAACATTTTCAGCTGGAATTCTATCTCTTTTTTTCTCATTCCTTCTTCGCTATCTTCACACTTTCTAACTCCCTCTCCTGTTTTCTTTCTCTATCCTGTTTTCTGCCTGTTCCCTTTGGAATGCCGTCACTTTCCTTTTCTTCCAATTCAATTCTTTTCATTTGCAACTGAATTTGAGTCCATTCCAATGAAACACCACTTGGAGAACTCTGCCTCTCAGGTATTCTTTCCAAGTTCAAATGCTTGTCTATCACTTCAATTATGTCTGATTTCTTAGCCCCAGCAGACAACCCTAATTGTAATTTATCCACCAACTCTGTTAACTTATTCTTGGACACTTCATGTAACCCAGAGTTACATCTTCTACTTCAAAAAAAGATTTAACCATGGATACAACCATTTTTGCAGTCTCACCACATCAAAAATACCTCACACCCATTCCTAAAATACCTCACACCCACTCCTGAATTCAAAGTGCTTCTCATACTCATAGCCTTAAAATTCACCAATTCCAAAAAAGCAAGGAATTTCAAATATATCCTGCCAAGAGCCCCCAATTATTATGGCACAGCCAATGGAAAAGGCTGAGCTGTTCAAATCCCAGAGGGAAACTTGAAACAACTGTCATAACCCATTTTTGCAATTTGTATGTTTCGAGATACAGACTTTGAATTCAGTAGTAATAAAACCACTGAGTCTCAAGAGGGTTTTTATAAAATGAAATTAAACATCTATTGATACAAGAAAGATTGTAAACACATACATATGTCAACAAAATTACTACTATAATAACTACAACAATCCCCTAATTAATCTCTCAGTTACACCCCCATTAAGGCAATAGTAAATCTCAGAGCATAGGTACTCTGCACCTCTCAGAGCACACCCTGGACAGTCACCTTCAAAATGAGGTTCTTTCAGCTCTGGGTCCTTGCAGACAGACTTGAAGTTTAGGCTTCTCACACTTGATAGATCTTAAACGCCTCTGCCTTTATACACAATCTCCTTTCTTCTTTATACATATCTTTCTCTGTGAATGAAAATTTTCCATTATATCAGCTTTTAATTTTACCTCTTCTAACAATAACATCCTCTGATTCCACCAATTTTATGAGTAAGCTGATAAAAAAATAAACACATTGCTTGGTGTCTTTTAGACAGGTGCAAGATTTCACCCATTCTTTTGAATGGTTTATTTAAAAATGTAACTTGCCCCCTTCACATATATGTTTCTAAACTTCCCCATGTTTATCTAATTACCATTTCAAACCTATTTCATCAAAGCCTCTAGACCATCTTTAATCCAATTAAGACACACACACACACACACACACACACACACACACATAGACACAGACACCACTAAACTCATTAAAAAACAATTTCCAATAACTTTATAGACATTAGTCTTTTCATGACATAGTGTACTTTCAATAATAATTGATATTTTACTTCTAAACACGAAGAGAAAGAGCATAGAACAAGATCTCTGCAGTGAAGTAAGTGGCTGGATTGCTATTAATTTCTATAACAATTTTATAAAATACTAAATTGGAGATCACAGTTTTCCTTTCTTCTGGCACTGATTGGTCCTCTTTGTTATCTTAATGATTTATGAAATCACTCCTGATCTTCTGGCGTGCTGGCTAGCAGGGAAGATCTTCTGTTGCCTATCATCTTTGTTATTTGTCTAGCAGTATCTTTGTACATAATCCTCTTTGAAAGAGTTATAAAAGGCAATTAATTTTCTTGATGGACCACATTGTAATGAGCTAATGAGATTTGTTTTGAGAAAAATGGAACCAGCCAGGAACTAGCTAGAAAGGAATTAATAAAGAATCGTGAAGAAAATGTAACTGTGGTCCATCAACATAACGTAAACACAAATCATGCATAAAATCTTGCAAAAATAACCACCATGTAACATATTGCAGCTGCGGCATTGGCATGGTACATGTGCTGCCCGACAGCAGGTCCTTGGCTCATTGACTGCTAATGCTTCATCCTGAGCTGTTTCCTTGGGAGTTTTTGTCAGTGGTTGTTTTCCAATGCCTTCCACTCTCAGGAGCAGGGCAAGGAGGCAGTCCCAAGTCTACCTCAGCAATATTCTAAACCACCTAGCCATTTATCCAACTGAACTGAGTACAAATTCAGGAGAAAAAGTCCAATGATGATCTTTTGACTATTAATGTATTGATTCAAGTCTCTGTTTCCTCTCAGTTCCTTTGTTCATGCTAATGAAGGAAATTGAGGCTTCTGTAAACTGTCAGGGGGAACTTAATTCTGATTGAGTTCCTGCTAACAATACATAGATGTAGTGACCCCTATCATTAGCACAGAGAGTGAGGTGAAAGGCAAAGGCGAGTCCCAAAACGTGGATGTCAGCATGAAATGTGGCCTGTTGGCATGTTGTGCATTGTGTGGTTGGGCTATTTCATCTGTTTCCATGATACAGGGTGTTCCGAAAATAAATATACATCTGATCCCTGTTGACTTATTGATGTGGGAGATGAGACAGTGGATGAAAGTAACAATCTTTGCGTCTTGAAATGTGTTTTTGTTGGATGTAATGATGTTGAGTTGACTATTGTAACATGATCAAGTCATAGTAGAAACATGACTGATGTCTCCCTCTGCATTAAGGATATTCTGTTATTCTCCTCTGGGTGCAACATTTGTTTCTTTGTCACATTATCATCCAATTTGGCCTTGTACCATGCTCACCTTTTTGTCATTTAATCACCTCTATTCACCACCCTATCATAGACCTTCCCCCTTGCTCCTCCCTGCCCATCACCCTCTCTCCATAGTTGATTTTCCCAGGCTGCACTTGTTTAACAACTGTTAATCTCCAACGTCTTCCGAAAATTGTTACCGACCAGGATGGGAGGAGTGCACAAGTTATCAAGCAGGCCACACCATTAATTTTTATGTTTAATTTTTATCCCGAAGTGGCTAATTGGGTATCTATATCACTAGAAGCCCGAAGAAAAGAGACCATGACCGGGCTTCTTTCAAAAGCACAGAATGATCAATTTATTCTTAAAACAAACCTTCTTTTAACAAGTTGCAAGTACAAGTTAACAAACAATTACAATCAGGAATATCTATTGATCTCTTCCTAAAGAATTCCCCCAAATAGGCACACAGATAAACAAAGGACAAGCAGATGATGTCTCTCTGCAGAGTTGGGCTTTTAAGGGGGGGTTATAAAAATAAAGGATAAAGTTCGTAGGGTCTCAACGCTGTCGACTTGGAGCTCTCTCATGTGATGAAGGGCCATTGGTCCTGGTGGGTGCCAAGGGGCTCTCACCAGCTTGGTTCAGCTGTGTCCAATTGCAGGTTGTTGCACTCATGAGAGTTCTGGCTACTGTTGATAGCTACATACACTTTAGGCATAGGAGGAGAGAGAGAGAGAGAGAGTGAGCCTTCAGCTTCAGATTGGTCTGGTATCTCTGCTGCTCCCAAAACAAACTGCTGTTCTGTCCCTGTGGCCTCTGGTAATCAGGCAACAGCCCAGGTTTTTTTCCTCTCTCCCATGTGACTGCCTGGTCATAAAAGCTTTCCATTAATTAACACAAATGCCTCCTCCAGTCATAAAACTCCTTAAAAAAAAGGTATACAATAGAGCCTTAGACTTGCTGTCTCCATTTCAAAAGTAAAACTAGATCTCAGGCCAGTGTCCATCTGTCCAACTCAGGTCATGTTCTTTCATTTTGTTAGAGAAAAATTCAGTCTTAAAAGATATGCTTCTGACAAAAGTGATTGATCTGAAAATTTGTGCCGGAACTTGCTGGAAAAATAACAGTGTGTTAATAATGCATAAATGGGCCAGCAAATTCAGGGAATTAAGACTTAAGATGTAAGTTGTGAATCTCCAGAACTTGCTGGCTTATTTACATTGCTTTGCCATTGTTTGAACAAATGTTTCCTACTTAAAACTGACTGGCCAGAATTTTCCCGCCGGCGATTTAAGGGCAGGGCCTGGTCACCGACGGGAAAATGATGCGGAATGATGTCGGGAGGAACCCCTGACATCATCCTGGTCCCTTTAAATTTTTAGGAAGGCGGGTGGACAGCGAAATCAGCTGTCTGCCCGCTGACCTGTCAATGGCCAATTGAGGCCATTAACAGGCTAATTAACATCATTAAAGATCTGCCCATCCAACCTTAAGGCTGGCGGGCAGGCCAGGAGCCCCAGCGAGCTCCTGAAATAATACCACTGGTGGGATGAGGTTTCATGTCCGTTTTTAAAAAGTTTAATAAAGTTTATGTCGTTTTTATTAACATGTCCCATCTCATGTGGCATTGTCACATCAGGGGGACATGTTAATAATATTTTTATTTTTCTATTGTTCAACTTTTGTGCACTGTCATTAATCTCCCTAAGACAGCACTTAGTCCCGTCCACTCAAAATGGCAGCAAGCCCCGTTTCGGTGGCAGGGGTCAGCTGTCTTGGTGGGCGCACCCACCAAGGGCAAAATTCTGCCCACTGGATTTGCACATTAATTGGCCTTTAAGCTCACGACAGAAAGTTAATGCTTGTAATTTAATACCAATATACCTTTTTTTAAACACAGAGATAAGAACAAAAAAACTGCGGAGATAAAAACAAAAACAAAGATAAAAATAGAGATTGTGATAATTGTTAATGTAAAGCCAATCCCCCAAAACCAATCTCTGACCCATAAAAGGAACAATTTAAATTGTTCAGTCTCATTCCTAAATGCAGTAAATTGTTAGAGACTGTAAAAACACTAAAATTCTTAAATATTTTTCTTACCTTTCCTTTCTGTCTCTTTGTTTTCTCTTTCCCTTTTCCTCCATTTATTTCTCTTTCTATAGCTGATTTGACTCTAAGTCATCCTCCTCTGCCATTCCACTGTTTTTTTCTCAATCTTTAAATCTTATTGGTTAAACAGATGGACTGTTGGTTCCACTACTCACTAAGGTCCAGTTACCCCGCTGCCCTCACTGGTGTAATCAACTTGCACTTTCTGCAAGTTTTTTGAGCTGACAGGCACAGGAAAGTATCGAATGGCATAAAGCGATGTGATACCTCATTTCAGCAAGATTTGGACCTCTGAGCTCACTTTCTCTCTACCCCAATACTGCCTGACCTGTTGACTACATCAGCATTTTCTGTTTCTATTTTGGCTATTACAAGTATTTGTCTAGCTCCAAACAAAGGCTTTGAAAAATTTGCAAGGCCAGGGGTGGCCTCCATTTCAAAAACAAGTTAATCAAGTCTTCAAGGCCTATGATTATTATAGGAAAATGCAATTCAAAATTTACTGTTTGACTTGTGTCCACTTACCTGACAAATGAGACACATTTTGATAAGGTATTCTCTTTTTCAGTCTGCTAATGGTAACATTTCTACCGTATGTGATGGTCATTCTGATTTACTTTATAACAGCACATTGCTACGATCTTTATGAATAGCAATAAAACACATATTCCCGTGCATCTGTTGCCCTTGTCCATCTAGGTAGTAGAGATTGCAGGTTTGGAAGCTGCTGTCAATGGAACCTTGATGAGTTACAGCAGTACATTTTATAGAAGGTACACACACTGCTGCCACTGCGAACCGGTGGTGGAAGGGTGCATGGCAAAGTAGTGGATGGGATGCTGATCAAACAGGTTGCTTTGTCCTGGATGGTGTCACCAGTGGGAGCAGAGAGCATGCCATTACAGTCCTAACATATGCCATTGGGCAGACTTTTGGGAGTCAGGAGCTAAGTTATTCTCCACAGACTTTTCTTTTATTTGTTCATTTGATGTGAGCATCGCTGGCAAGGCCAACAAATGGTGCCCATCGCTAGTTGCACAAATTGCAGCCTCTAAGCTCTTTATGTAGCCACTGTGTTTATCTGGCTGCTCCAGTTAGGCTTCCAGGTCAATTGTAACTCCCTGGATGTTAATGGCGGGGGATTCAACAATGGTAATGACATTGAACATCAAGGTGAGATTCTTCCTTATTGGTGATGGTCATTGCTCAGCAGTTGTGTAGTCAGGGGAGAGGAGAAAGTAAGAAGTGTTGTAAGTTTGTATGTTGTCTCATGAAGAGGCCTAGAAGCTTGTATGGTTGAACAATAACTGTTTATTAACAACACATAACTATATACAGTCTTGACTAGGTGCTATTTTCATGCCAACTTCTATTAGACTCCCTAATACACTTCTCCTTCCCCCATGTGACTCTCTACATCATAATGTAAGCGGTACTGTTTCCCCAGTCCCACATTAACCCTTACAGACCCGAACGCACTAATATAACAGAAGAGATTCAGGGATGAGGGAGAAGTGTGAAGAAAGAAGGAGAAAATGATATGGTACCCATATCATTGATCCCTTCGGCCCTACCAGTAGCTACATCCCAGTGATGCCTCTTCCCACGACGGCCAACACTGTCCTCCACAAGGGTTAAAGGATGCAGACAGTCTCCTCCAGTTCTTTCCTGCCGTCTGCTATGATTAGCCACAACTTTCATTTGAATCAAGCACACCGGGGAATTCATATCGACTCTGAATCTAAAATTGATTTCACATTCTGTTTTTCAAGTATGTATTGAAGAGACAAAAGAATGTCAAAAAACAAGATTGCTTTCTCCACCAGTTTGCTTGGAAAGTAATGTTATCAAAAGAGTTCACTGAAAGCAAAAATAACCGGCTTGTCATAGAGGGCAAATTTGTTTAATACAAAGAAATTGTAGATAATATATAGCATGTTTTGTTATGATAACTTTCACATTGTTGTACTGACATCAAAATTGCCAGCCTAATTGTTCATTTCTGTGCAGGACTATTCAAATATTCTCCTTATCTGCAAATTTGAGTATATGAGTCACAAAAATTAAAATTGTTCTAAAGGTAGAAGATAAGAAAAGTTTAAAAGAAAAAGAAAAAGAATGGAACACAGTATCCCTAATTAAGAGGGAGGCTCAATTATTTCACTGAGGCCTGAAGGTAGTACTTCTCAGAGAAACAAAGGCACTGCAATGCCACCCTATGCCCCATCTCTCAACCCAACTTGCTCCCTTGGCATCTCAGGTAGATGCAAGTTCCACCCATGGTCCCCTGTTATAATTCAAAAGTCTGGTCTAAGCAGGTCATAAACCCTGCCTAACTGAGTTCTGTCCCAAATTCTAGCCCCCACAGAAGGAAATCAGGATTTCCATCCTCTAGTACCAGGACTTGAAGGCCTAAAATAGTAGACAGCTACTGTTTTTGCCCTACTGTAGTATGTAAGGTGGGAAAATCAGGCAGGAAGCCAGGCCCTCACTTCATTGAATGCTTTACTGGGATTCTGTTGACTGCGTTTGCACGCCCAAATCCTTCAACACAGGGAAATGTGAGAAAGATAAACAGTCAGCAAAGTGGGTTCCTTTTTCCTGACCTTTGAACTGGGAAAATACATAAGGAAAATCTTCTCTTTAATCTCAATATTCTAATTACTAAAATCATAATTTTTTTGTCTAAGTGTCCTTGGAGGTATTGCTTCTGTAGCTTATTTTCAGATATTCAAGTGAGGGCACTTTTTAAAGTAGAAGTTGATATCTTTTAAGTAATGAGACTTTTGAATTGACAGATCATGAATTCCATACTCAGTAGTCAGGTACATTTCATTTCATGCTTGTTTGACCCTTCAAAGCTGGATTTGATGTTCGACTGCCTTCTTCATGTTGAGCCAAATCTTTTTTTTTTAAATACTGGCCTGAATATTCTCATTTGATCTTTTCCACAGCTTCTTCATATTTATTCAGTATTGCCTTGAGCTTAATCGTCTGCTCCTGTTGCTTCGTCTCTGAGGAGTGTTAAAAGGACTCTGATTCCACAATATTATTGGGCAGAGTTTAACCCATCAACTGCTAAAAGAATATAGATCAATGTAAAGTAATTTAATAAAATATATCAAAACAAAAAAAGCAGATGCTCATTAATTAATTGTTAGGCTCTGCTTTGACTTTGTATCCTTGCTGAGTTAATTGATTTCAACCAAGGCCAGAATTTATGATCCCAGACCAGGCCTCAAATTTTGTTGCAACCCAGTTAAGGGCCAATAACTTTTTGTTTAAAGTAGATGAAATTTGAAATCCCAGTTACTACTAAGAGAGTAAAGCCACAAGATTGCACGGTTTCAAATGAACAGAAGACATTTCTATACAAGTGAACAAAGGAAACGGTCAACATTATTCATCTTATACTCTAATATCCAGAATTAAAATGAGGTAAACATGATTTAACAGGCCAACTATGGTCAAACATACCACAAACAGGTCCCCAAAATTTCTCAGCTACCCACTCAAACATTAGTTGTCACTATAAGCCACAAAAATTCTTTAAAACTCTGTCTTCCTCACAAGGAATTTCAGCTCTTCTCTTTTGAGGATCTATCCTCTGAGTTCCCTCAACAGCAGCTCCAATTCAGACTGCCCCAATGACTGCTCGCCTCCCAGCTGCTCAATCGCTTGTCCCAAGGCTGCATCGCACTGGAATCACAAGGCTGCACACCAGTATCTAATCACCGGATTGATCCCAGCTTTCCGGCTGCTCTGAGCATAACAACATTGCTCCTGGGATTCCCTGAGATCAACTCCGAGCTACACCAAGCCACTACTACTCCTGGGCCTACCTGAGCCCCACCTCCCTGTGGACTATTCTGAACCCCAGCTGCATGAAGCTAGCAAGCCTGCTGCCTCTTTAGTTCTACATGGCTTCTCTGAGCCCCAGCTGCATGTGGAGCTAACAACAGCACCTCAGATGCTACCTCTTCAGCTTCCCATTCAAAACTGTTCATGTGACCTCACTGCGCACAGGTCCCAAGGCTGTTATTTCATGCCACACCACCACTGCTGTCAGGATGGCCGAGCCTTAAGCTTCTGTTATGAGGCCGGGGCTGGAGGCTGATGCTCTCCAATTGTCACTGGAACTGAACGCGATGTGAACCAGGATCTCAGTGTGAAGTTTCTAGAGAAAATAATGCTTCAAACCATCCCTGAGCAGCTGTCAAAGAAAAACTGGAAAAGAGCTTGCGCAGCTTGCCTCTGCCACCCTCTGCACTTGTGCTGGAACTCCCAGGCATACTAGGAATTGGCCAGCCAGAAAACCCAACGAAACAACCTGAGAATTCCAATTTCCTCTCACACAATTGGATTTAGTACTTCTGAGTTAGGGAAGGGAAAATTGCTCATAAATCAAACTCTTAAATGCTGTCCAGCATGTCAATGTATAAATAATCACACTGCATGGCAATCACCTTGTTAAAGACAATTGCTAGTTAAACAGTTGATGGGCATTGATTATCCCATCTAAATAGAATAAAAATATACAGCTGGAACACTTTGTGTGGAAGTCAGTAGCATTGAGGAGTTGTCTTGAAAATAAACCATCTTGAATTAAGAGACCAGCCTGGATTAATTTTTCCACCACAACCTCTTATTGTGAGTAACACAGCAAGCTCTGTTGGAAATGTTGGGTGATCACAGGATTAGTTGTGATAGGTGAAAAGGCTACAATTGAACTCATTCATTGGTGTCATTCATTATCACAGCTCAGAATAGGGCTAATGATTTGGTGGCACCCAATATCCTACAACAAATCCTGAGTTATTACAGTTACCAAATATGAAATCTTGTCAGGAAGGGAGTGAAAATGCTAGTTCCTGAGTAGATATGAGAGATTTAATTACAGTCTAACTCTGGACCAAATTTTCAACAGAATCAAGGTGCTCAAAAAAGGAAGAGAGATTGAAAGAAAAAAAATGGAGGAGGAGAAGATGGTCAGTTGAATATTTAAAACTTTAGTCTGTAGTTTGCAGATCAAATTGGTTAATATATGCCTACTTTGCCTGTACAAGTTTCTGGCTAAATTACTCTCTATATTTATCCTAAATATTATCAATATGGTGATAAACATATGGGATAATAAATGTTGGCCTTGTCAGTGATGCCCTGAGAATGAATTTTAGCTGCACTTGGTGTGTATTGAAGTTGTAGCTTTGGCACTCCTGCAGCCTCCCTTATTAGCACCCACACTGTCAAATGCCTTTTGGCCTTGTGGATATCTCAATGAAGCTAATCTTTAACTGCCTCTTCTCTTTTCTGGTAATTTATACATTTGGAGAACTTTCCTTTTGTATTTGTAATGAGGATATGCCCTTTATTTTTGAAAATATGATTTTTAACTTTCAATTGGCTGGAAATGTTGCAATTTGAACCAAGACAGAGCAAACTGCTTAAAGTTGTAAGGTCACTGAGGAGATGTTACACTCTCCGATCCTGCAACGACCACAGAGACTTGGGCTTCCTTTTATTCAAGCATATGCAAGGGAGCTGCAATCATTCTCAAGAATGAAGACCCAGCTCCCTGATTGATTGCATTTCACTACTTTTGTTCCTTTTCTTATCATAACACATTTGAGTACATTTGAATACATCCAATTGGTAACCAATACACCAGTTCCATACAAACTCTGTCCTATTGAGTACATAAACATCTGATTTTGCTAACCAATTATTTTAAAGGATATAAACATAATTATATTATCCAATCAGAATTAAAACACATATGCAAAGACCTTGGTTCTTACAACTCAAGACTGTGTTTCATCAAAGCCCCCTCTTTGTCCATTGTTCATCTATAAATCACCCTTGGGAGTGTGAAGAGAAAGAGATTTCCTATAACCCAGACACCCATTGGAACTCATAACTGTCTAAGGAAGAGACATTAAAAAATGCAAAGGACTGGATATTGAAATTGCCACAGACAGACACATCCAAAACCTCTTAAATACACTGCAGATGAAGTATTTCAAGGCAAGACTGCCCATCTACTAGAGAGAGATTACAAGTTGTACAGGTAGTGTCAAGAAAGTCTTCAGCAGAGGAAACAAGCTGAGGACTACGCTCTCTCCCTTTCTTTCCTTTGGGATAAGAATGTTGCCTGGTTCGAGGAGTCAACTCTACCAGAAATCTACCAGGAAACTGAGATCTCATTATAACTGCAACATCTTCTACATCTGAACTCATCCCCAAGAAACCAGCTAACCTAAATCAGCTGCAATGTTTAAAATCTACGCCTCAAGGACACTTAACCGTATATTCTTTTACTTTTTTTCAGTCAGACTATAACTCCTCTTGTTTCTGATACATGTGTGTATGCATATGCCCTAAGGACTGTATGAGTGCCAAATGCTCAATGTCACATTTTTATTTTTCTCAGGGTTAATGGTTAATAAAATTGCCCTTTCTTTGACTCAACAAAACCTTGTATGATTGGCTCCTTATTGCTCACAGATTAAATAGTTAAATACATTCTGACTTGGAAAAACCATATCCTCATGAGAAAGAAACTTAAACCTTTGAATAGAGGGGAGTGAGTTCACTCCTCACCTGGTCCTATGGTACTAACATACTGAGAGGACCCCTTCCAAACCCATCCCCCACTTTCCTATAATGATCCTGATGTTAATTATCAAACATACTGTAGATGCAAATCTGGACTCCAGGAGGAAAATCAGTTCAAAATAGTCAAAAACCAGTGCTACAGGAGTTCCATTTTCAAGAATACAAAACCAGTTGGGACCAATTATTTACCAGTTTTACTGATCTTCCCGCCTTTTATGAAAATCAGCATGCTACAAGGAAAGAGACAATGTTGAATGAGGTCTAGACATGATGGCCTAGGTTTTCCTGTGGTGATTGGAGATTAGCAGAATTTCCACCATCTTCATGATTCCGCAGGCACCTGACAACATTGTCCTTGGGAGGGAACTAATTTAGTATTCAGGGCTGGCTCAAACTGAGAATTCCACTCCTGACCATGCTTTCCTGTTAAAAGAGGAGAGAATTGAATTTAATTATATCTGTTGCTACTTAATGGGGCAACATGGGAGGGGACTGCAATGGACAAAGTGTCAATCTTTTTTGAAACTGTAATGCAGGCCATGTTGTGAAAGGTCAGGGCAAGGGTAGATAGGAAGAACCAGAAAAAGGAATTTCAAACAATAATAGGAGGTGGTTTAAAGAATCAGTGCCACCTCAATCATCCCAGGAATGACTATTCAGTGCTGTAAATGTTTTAATGACCTGAACAATTCAGCGTCATTATTATGTTAACAGCCTCATCAACTTGACCATTGCTTGAAGCTGACTCAGCTCCACACCATCTGTGACTATATAGCTTAAAAGGAATGATGAATGAAACAGTTATTTAGCACAAGCCGTATAAAACCCTCCACCTCCCTGCACCCGCACCACCAACTGCCCCCCCACCACCCTCCCCCCACCTCCAGCCTGCCCACAGAGAGATGTGCCTCTCCTATCACACCACTGTCCCAAATCACATTTACTACAATGTTTGGGGAAAGATTTCAGATTGCCTGCATAGGAAAGATAATACTAAACAGCTAAAGCAATGGTGTGCCACAGGTGGAGGAAGAGCAGCCATCATGTGAGTGGGCAACAGGAAGAAGCTCTACGATTCCTAAGCAGTCACAGTAGGGATGTTAAGGAAAGCTCCAGGTTCAAGTTGGTAATGGGATAGATCATTTAGAGCACTGTGAACAATTGTTGTCTGCAACTATTTGAAAGGTCGCCTATCATTGCTTTGCAGCTTAGATGGTGCCTCCCTAAAATGCATGCCCTTTGTGTCCCTCGCATGTGTTGAGCCTTTAGATAAAGAAAGAGCGAACATTCTGGAAGCTCCATGGTGCCCGTTCCTGCATCTGATTCTCCAAAGCCATCATGACACATTACTATTGAAGCATGAGCCCAGATACACTCACTTGAAAGAAGGCAAGCAGTGAGCCAGAGGACATGGCAAATGGTGAATCACAGAGCATCAGTAAGCTGGAGGAAATAATGAGGAACTCGCTGGAAGGACAGAGGTGACTGCTCCCAACTGAACAATTCAGTCTTCATAAGTTCCATTGATTTCAATTAAAATAAAAATTGGGATGATCTTTAAAAAGGTTGCTGTCTTGTTATCATCTGTTTTAAACTATTCCCCTAAGTTCACTTAAGAAAAATGGCTTTTATGTAAGGCACCCAAGAGCAGCAAATACCCGTGAACACATTCTGTTTATCTGTTACTTCCTCCAGATGAGAAAGGGAGAAACCTTAAAAAAAAAGGACAAGTGTCCTTTATCTGAAACCCTTAGGGCCGATTACACTTTGGATTTCACATAATTTCAGTTTCAGTTACGCATATAGGCCTAGGCCTACTTACATTACAGTGGCCGAAGCCTAGGCTAGCTATAGTCTATAGTAAACAAAATGGCTAGAAAAGTAAGATGTACTACTGAATAATAAATACAGGGTACCTGTAAAAGTTCCCATCCATGGCACCAACTGCAATTCTGCTGTAGGAGAGGGTTCACAAGGTAAATAATGCAGGCAAAAATTGCAAGGTAGACAGTGCAGACAAACAACTAGACCTCCGTGCTAAAGGTTGGGTGCAGTCAGCAAGGTTTGTGTCAGCTTGTGTCAGAATTCCTACACTAAAGGTCGAATGTGGTCGGCAAGGTTCATGTTGGCTCGGGTCATGTCGGCTTGGGTCAAGGACTTCCTGTGCTAAAGGTCAATGAGGTTAAAAAAAAAGTGCAGTTTTTGGATGTGTTTCATTTTTGAATTTACAGATAAAGGATACTTGACCTGTTGTATGTTCTGAACTGCCAAACAGAAAACAGAGGCTGACCCAACCTCACTGCAATTAGCTATCTATTTACCATTTGCTTCTTAGTTGTTCATCCCCATAGTGACCTCTTGTCACATGGGCATTTCTTGGAACATAATGTCATAATCAGGAAACCAATTAACATCTTTAAGAATACTCCCCAACCCACGCTGGTCTTAAAGGGACATTGCACAAAAGGAAAAAAGCCTTTCCCCAGGACATGGGTCATCACAAGAATTTTCCAGGTAACCTAGCCAATATTTATCCATCAATCAACATCATTAAAACAGATTATCCAGTCATTATTACATTTGTGCTTCTGGAAGCTTGCTGGGCACAAGCTGATTGCCACATTCCCTACATTACAACAGTATTACATTACAAAAGTACTTCATTGACTGTAAACTGTTTTGTGGTTATGAAAGGCCCTATTTAAATGCAAGTCTTTTTTCATTCTCCAAGTTATGCTGTATTTCAAGGGGAATATCTACTTGTGCACACACGACTGTGAACAACTTGTTTGCACTGAAACAACAGCAGGATATGCTGGAAAGACTCAGCAGGCCTGGCAGCATCTGTGGGGAGAGAAAAAGTTAACGTTTCGAGTCCATATGACCCTTCTTCAGCCTGAAGAAGGGTCATACAAACTCGAAACGTTAACTCTGTTTCTCTGTCCACAGATGCTGCTAGACCTGAGTTTTTCTAGCATATCCTGCTGTTGTTTCTGATTTCCAGCTTCCACAGTATTTTGCTTTTATCTTGTTTGCACAGAAGCCTTGAAGTCAGTAAAACATCCTTCAGCACCAGCCACACCACTCCCTGTAGATTTTTGCAACTTGAACCAACTCTCAAAAGCACCAAACACTTTTAGAATTGTAGCAACAGCCAGAAGTGAACCAGCAACTAACCTGTTAAGTAGTTGATGATCCTTTAAAACAACACTTGGGTATGGGTCCTTCCTGCAATTCAATGCATGTTGAACTGTGCGAGTTTGAGAGAGAGCATTAACTGGAGAATTTAAGCTCTAAAATGGCACCACTAGCGTCAAACTATCTTTGCACACAAATTGAAATCATGATATTTCTGCTCCACGTACTTCCGGTGGATGTTCGCTGCGCTGGCACTGATGCCATCGTCAGTATGGTATCAGGCATGCTTTAATTGCCACACAAGTGGGCTGCGTGTCACATATCTCATTTTGAATCTCAGGGTTCTCGTTGCACTCAAAACAACAGATGTTAATGAGCCCAATTTCTTACTCATGGCCTGTAGACCTAGTTATCTCAAAACAGCTATACAATTTTCCCCGTGCATACCTTTCTCCTCAATGGTTTTTATAAATTGTTCATCAGGCTCTCTCTCCATTTCTTTTCAGTACTTTTAGCATAATAGGGACATAGGAACAGGAGAAGGCCATTCAGCCCGTTGAACCTGCACCGCCATTCAGTACAATCATAGCTGATGGAACACTCCATTGCCTTTTACCCACACTATCCACACTACAATCTGTGAATTTCCCTCGCTCCTGAAATGTATTGCTCAATTGCTTTCGTCTGCTGCTCAGCAACAATCCATGCCCATACATCGTCTCTGTGTTCAGTCACAAAATCAGAAAGAGATTTGAACGTTTTCATTACACAGAAGGTTCACTGCCACATATTGTGATTGAAGATATGAAAATGTCTGACTTCATTTATCATGAACAGGAAATTTGATTTAAAAAATGGATAGCTATAAACCTTGAAGTTATTGTTTGATATTAGTCCATAAATATTAATATCACAAACAGTATCTTATCACATTCTTCCATGAGCTTCTCAATTAGTTTAGGTAATAGAATTTCTCTTTAAAGAATTACTGGGGTTATTCCAATGTCCATGTCAACATTTTTCCCTGAAGATGCATCTGTAATGCAGAGATACTAGTCATTAATCACATATGTTGTCGGGCCTCACTGCAAACAAGTATTTGCCTAAATAACAACAGCAACAACACATGAAATTAATTACTTGGTCGTAGAGCACTTTGGAACATCCTGAGGAAATGATAAGGTATTATAGTAATTATAACCATTGTGTTAAAAGTAAAATACTGTGGATGCTGGAAAGCTGCAACAAAAACAAAATGCTGGAAAAAAAACTCAGGTCTCACAGCATCTGTGGAGAGAAAAATAGAGTTAACGTTTCAAGACCGTAGGACTCTTCTTCAGAGCTAAAGAGAAGTGGAAAATGCGATGAAGTCTATTCTGTTTAAGGGGGTGGAGCAGGTGAAGCTAGATAGAAGGCAAGTGATAGGTGGGGGCAAAGGAGGGATTGACAAAGGTGTCATGAACAAAAGGACAAATGAGATGATAACTCTTTCGAGTACAAACACATTTCCATCTGTTTTTTCAGATGAAGTTACATTGTTTCATAGTTTGCCATTGTGAGATTTGAACTCTAGATCTTGGGATTACAAGCCCGCTACCATAACCACTTGGCTATTTAGGCCAAGTGAGATGATAATGGTAGTGGTAGGGGCTAAAGGAGGTGACCAATTGAGCTTGTTAATGACCTTGTTGTCAGCTCATCAAAGGCTAGTTTGGAATTTTTATGGGATGCACAATGGATCAGGAACAAAGTGGAAGAAGGCAGCAACACAATGGAGAGCCAGTCATGGCCATGCCATTCATTTAAGTTGGCCCATAAAATGGGCACAGTTGAGAGGGACACTCAGTCATTGGCATACAGATGCCATTGGGTGAGAAGATTTAGCAGAGTAAGTGGTCTGTGCGCGCTTAGGCAGTGGAGAGGGTTTTGTGCCTCCATGGATCTTGGGGTTATTGGGGGTGGAGAGGTTGGGGGTTCAGTAAGCATCAAGAGCACAGCTATCTGTAAGCAAAGCAACAATGGAGAATGGGATTAAGGTACTCTGAGATAGGGATCTGTAGCAATGAGAAGCAACATCCTCAGGAGTAGATGTAGGGCCCTGGGCATGGCGAAACGGCAGAAGGAAGAATGAGAGGCAGGAAGGCTTTGAAGGCCATAGCCTTGGCATCGCATGTAGTGCCGAAGAAAAATATACTGGACATGTCGGAGAAGCAGTGCCGCAGGAGACTCTGCCTATCTAGGCAAATGGCCACTGAAATTTGTGCCCTTGTTGAGGAAGAGCTCACCTCGCAATACTGCACCCATGACCTGCCAGTAGACATTAAAGTGACCGTAGCCTTGAATTTCTTCACCACTGGCTCCTTCCTAGGTTCAGTAAGGGATCTTGGTGGTGTCTCTCAGTACACCATTGCATCTCACAGGTCGCCGCTGCCACCTTTAAGAGAGCAGGGCAATACATACAATTTCAAACAGATGAAGCCTCACAGGCACAAAGGGCAGTACATTTCAGCTCTATCCCTGGAATCCCCCAGGTAGAGGGCATCTTCAATTGTACCCACAAGGCCATCAAGACACCAGCTGACCGGCCAGTGAGAGTCATTAACAGGAAGGGTTTCCATTCTCAACATTCAGCTGGTCTGGGACCAGAACAAAAGGTTCCTGCATGTCTGCCCTCACTATACTGCAGCTGCCATGACTCCTTCATCCTCCAGCAGCCACAGCTCTTCATTCCAACCCCCAAACTCTGTTAATGGATTCGAGGAGACAAGGGATATCCCTTGAAGAGATAGCTACTCACCCCTTTTCCATGACCCTGTGACAGAGGCACAGGGGAGCTGCAACTCAAGACATCTGCTCACAAGAAACACCATCGAGCAAGGCATCAGGTTTCTGAAAATGCAGTCCTAGTACCTGGATCAGTCAGGTGGTGAACTGCAATACAATCCTGCCAGGATGTCATGCATTGTGGTGGTCTGCTGTGCTTTCCATAACAAGGCCCTACAGAGAGATGTCAACCTTGAAGAAGATGAGGAGCTAGATCAGCACAGTTCATTGAAGGAGGTGGAAGATCAGGAGGAAGACAAGGAGGAGGAAGATGCAGAGCAAAACAGTGCCCAAGCTGTGTAGGGATTCAGCCAGGACCATTGCAGGAGTCAAGGCTCTCATCAGGATGGCATCAGCACCAGGTAACTATGTAGAGGTAACCTCCTTCACACAGCTGTTTCACACAGCTCTGTTTCACCGGTGGTGCCTGAGTCAAAAAGGCCAAGGAGACTGATGGTGATGCTAGGGCTCCATGTGAGGTGGCACCCTCATCCTCTTCACTGATTGTCTCAGCCCTTGGAAGGTGCTCTGGATCGCTGGAGAAGGTCGCTAACATGAAAACATATCTGCAGTAACTGAATTCTATCAAGACAAGCTCCAGCATGTGCTATCTGACCTTCAACTCCCAGGTCAGGTGACTCCCTTCCCAGTACAGAGTACCATGTAGTATCTAATACTGGAGTCCACTACCACAATCAACTATTATCATGAAATTTCCATTTTTCTTAAAAAACAAACTTTTATATTATTCAAGTACACAAAGTCTTGTCTATTCTTCTTCACTCTGCTTTGTCTTTTGCTCTTCACTGTATCTGTTTGAGGTTTTTTTCTCAATTCTTCCACTGGATGTTCTGAATATTAACAGAGGTGATTTTGAAGGACACGGGACCTTCTCCAGCTCTGTGTCACTATAACCCCTTGGATAGTTTTCAGGACTCTCAGGCTTTGTCTGGTTATTTGTTCCTTCACTGGTGCATTCTGGTTTTTGATCTTCAGCCAAACTTTCTGATTCAGAGCGGGGTTGTGTTTCATTTCTTTTCTGTAAGAATTTCTGATTTCTCCTGTATTGTTGTCCGTTTGGAGTCTGCGCTATGTAAAACCTTCGTCCTCCTGTGATTCCTGTGACAACAACAGGATTCCAGATCCCTTCCTGCTGAATTCTCACTGTCTCTTCCATGTTCAGGTCAGGCAGAGGTTGAGGCAGGCACCTCGATCAAAGTACTGCTTCTGCTTCTGCTGCCTCAGTTTGAGCAGGTCCTGCACGCTGTACCTCACTGGCTGTTGAAATAACAGTTGAGGCGTGGTTGGAAGTTTAGTTCTTCATCTTCTCCCCATCAGGAGCTGTGCTGCAGATGATCCAGTGCCCTCTAATGGAGCATTCCTAAAATCCAGAAGAGCCAGGTAAAGGTCTCTTCTGTCCGCCTTTGCCTTCTTCAACAGGTGTTTTAGAGTCTGCACGGTATGTTCCGCTATTCTGTTGGATTGTGGATATTTGGGACCTGACATAGTGTGGCAAAACTCCTAGTCCTGTGCAAATTTGCAAAACTCAGTGCCTAAGAATTGTGGACCATTATCTGGACATGAGCACTTCAGATATGCCGTGGCGAGCAAAAATAGATTTTAAATGATTCATTACAGTGATGCTCTTACTATCATTTCTCAGCAGCACAGACTCAAAACTTTGAGTAATAATCTACTGCTAGTAGGTGCTCACTGTTGTCAAATGTAAACAAGTCCTCTTCAATTTTCTGACAGGGCCTCTCTGGAACACTGTGCGATTGAAGTGGTTCTTTTTGCTGTGATTTACTGTGCTTTTGGCACACTGCACACGCATTCATCCTTTTGTGCTCCCATTCCAGGCCAATGCATTACATCTCAAGCTCTTCTCCTGCATGTTTCTATGCCAAGGTGATTTTCATGTGTTGTGGTAGCTTTGACAAATGAACCACAGGAGGCTCAGGTACAGGTTATGATTGTTTATTTGAGCAATTGCAAGGAGAGAATCACCTCAAAGCGGCTTGAGGCAGCACTCTACCAAATTACAATTATACAGCTTATTTATACATCAATGATCATATACAAGAACATTGTTCAGATTCCAATCTTGTCAGCATATAGGTTTACATTAAACAGATATCTCTGGTTCTAGGTACATACATCCCTCTTCACCCAGGAAAAGCCTTCTCCCCCTATCTAAGCTGGGACCATCTGTCCTTTCCTTATCAGTTGAAGAGCACACTTAATCTATATTGTTTTCATCCTTTGTATTCAGTCTGGTTCCCGGGTCACTTAATCTATCTCGTTTTCATCCTTCGTCTCCAGTCTAGTTCCCAGGGCCTTTCTGGTGATTGCAGGCGCTAAGGGTGTGCAAAATTCATCTGGTAACCCTTAACTGTTAATGTACTTGATGGCACTGGCTGCCTGGAAATTCTAAGTAATTCCCTTTCAATAAATTCTTACTGTATTCCCCCTAACAGTCCCCACTTTTGGCCCTTGACCTAGCCCAAGGCAGCCAACGACTGTGGTACTGTTCGTCCTTTTACATACCACCACCCATTGATACTGGCCAGGTATCCAGCTTTGGATTGTAAAGGTACTAGGTCAGACTATCTATAACATCTGGCCCTTCTGGGCTCTGACTTGCTAAACCTCTTCTCCACTTGTTAAAATCCCCCAAGCGCCACCTCTTTTGCGACCTTTGGGTGTGATGAATCAAGTTGGTTAAATATATAACTAATATCAGCTGAATCACAACCAGAGAATGGGAGATAATCCGAATCCACAGGTGTATTTGTCCATTTGAGCCCCAATTCCACAGATCCTCCCACCGTGTGGAGGAATCTACTTGCTCAATATCCTCTTTTAATGCTCTAACCAGTTGCTGCAGTGTATAGTAAGTTCAATATATCTGCTGAGCCTGTCTCCGAATCACAGTTAGGTGCTCTGGTGATAAGGGAATTTCATAGGGGAAGTGGTTCAAAGACTGTGTCAGGTTATCCTTAAGGTTTCCATGACCTGAATAGTAACTGCTCCTCTCTTGTATATTTTGGCCAGTTCCAACTTCCCCACCGTTGCTGGCACCTGTGGGTGTAGGCAAACTGAATGACTGTGGATGGGGCACATCCATTTGCTCCTGTACTGGATCTTTTGCTGCCAGGTGGTGATACAATATCTCCCATTCCCCATATATGCAACATGGGTCGGTTCTTTTGCAGCCCATATCGTTTCCATTGTACAATTTGCTGCTGCTTTAAATCCGCAACTTGCTTCTTCAGTCTCATATATTGGATGTGTGCATACTACTGCAGTGGCCTCTATACTACATCCTTCTAATGTGGTGCCAACTATATTCCCTTCTATGTCTACTGCAGATGGCAGAATGTCATGGTACCTAATATAATAATCCCCCCCACCCCCGTATCACCCCAATATTTTCTACTCGATATAATGTTCTGCCAGGTGTTGACATAGGTATAACAGGTATCACTAAGATAAGGTATAACTGACCTCATCTCTGGAGATCTTCCCTCCACAGCTTCCAACCTCAGTCTCCCAACCTCGGACGGCCCTCTTCTACCTCCTACCCAAAATCCAAAAACAGGACTGTCTCAGCAGACTGATTGTGTCAGCCTGTTCCTGCCCCACAGAACTCATTTCTTGCTATCTTGACTCCATTCTCTCTCCCCTTGTCCAGTCTCTTCTCACCTACATCCACGATTCCTCTGACACCCAACATCATTTCAACAATTTCCAGTTCCCTGGCCCCAACTGCCTCCTCTTCACCATGGACGTCCAATCCCTCTACACCTCCATCCTCCACTGGGATGGCCTGAGGGCTCTACTCTTCATCCTTGAACAGAGGTCCGAACAATCCCCATCCACCACTACTCCCCTCCATCTGGCTGAACTTGTTCTCTCACTGAACAATTTCTCCTTAAACTCATCTCACTTCCTCCAAGTAAAAGGTGTGGCCATGGGTACCTGCATGGGCCCCAGCTATGCCTGTCTCTTTATGGGGTATGTGGAACATTCCTTGTTCCAGTCCTACTCAGCCCCCTCCCACAACTCTTTCTCCGGTACATGGATGACTGCTTCGATGCTGCTTAATGCTGTTGTCTGGACCTGGAAAAATGTATTAATTTTGCTTCCAATTTCCACCCCTCCATTATTTTCACATGGTCCATTTCTGACACTTCCCTTCCTTGACCTCTCTGTCTCAATTTCTGGTGATAGACTGTCCACCAATATTCATTACAAGCCTACCGACTCCCACAGCTACTTCGACTACAGCTCCTCACACCTCGCTTCCTGTAAGGACTCCATCCCATTCTCTCAGTTCCTTCACCTCTGTCGCATCTGTTCTGATGATGCCACTTTCTAAAACAGTTCCTCTGACATGTCCTCCTTCTTCCGTAACCAAGGTTTTCCACCCATGGTTGTTGACAGGGCCCTCAACCGTGTCTGGCCCATCTCCCGCGTATCCACCCTCACTCCTTCCTCTCCCTTCCAGAACCATGATAGGGTCCCTCTTGTCCTCACTTATCAGCCCAACAACCTCCGCATTCAAAGGATCATCCTCTGCCATTTCCGCCAACTCCAGCATGATGCCACCACCAAACACATCTTTCCTCCCCCCCCCCGGCGGCATTCCGCAGGGATCGTTCCCTCCGGGACACCCTGGTCCACTCCTCCATCACCCCCTACACCTCAACCCCCTCCCACATCACCTTCCCATGCAACCGCAGAAGGTGCAACACCTGCCCCTTTATTTCCCCCCTCCTCACCGTCCAAGGGCCCAAACACTCCTTTCAAGTGAAGCAGCATTTCACTTGCACTTCCCTCAATTTAGTCTACTGCATTCGCTGCTCCCAATGCGGTTTCCGCTACATTGGGGAGATCACACGCAGACTGGATGACTGGTTTGTGGAACACCTTCAGTCTACCCACAAGCATGACCCAGACCTCCCTGTCGCTTGCCATTTCAACACCCCATCCTGCTGTCATGCCTACATGTCTGTCCTTGGCCTGCTGCATTGTTCCAGTGAAGCTCAACGCAAACTGGAGGAACAGCACCTCATCTTCCAACTAGGCACTTTACAGCCTTCTGGACTTAACATTGAGTTCAACAACGTTAGGTCATGAACTCTCTCCTCCATCCCCACCCCCTTTCCAATAATTTATAATTTTTAAATTTTTTTTTATATATATTTTTCTTTTCCCACCTATTTATGTTATTTTTAAATGTATTTCCATCCATTGTTTTATCTCTACCTTTTAGCCTATTTCGATCTTTTCCCCCCACCCCACCCCACCCCCACTAGTACCTTGCTCATCCTGCTTTCTACTCTTAATGTCATCATTAGAACATTCCTCAGCTAATATCACCACAGTCAACACGCCTTTGTCCTTTTGTCTATGACATCTCTGGCAATCTCTTCTTTGCCTTCATCTATAACTGGCCCTCTATCCAGCTCTACCTGTCCCACCCTCCCTTCAGCCAGCTTATATTCCACCTCATTTCTATATTTCTTAGTTCGAATGAAGAGTCATATGGACTCGAAGCATTAACTGTGTTCCTCTCTGCAGATGCTGTCAGATCTGCTGAGTTTTTCCAGATATTTTTGTTTTTGTTTCAGATTTCCAGCATCCGCAATATTTTGCTTATATCACTAAGACAAATCCTAATAACATAACATTATTCACTATACATTCAACATTCATTCCATATACACCTGTTAAACCTCTGAGCTGGCAACCAGTCAAGTCATGATCCTTATGTCGTTAAAGATTAAATAAATGTTCATTAGCTACCCATAAAGGAACCATCCCTTCATTAATCTGTCTTAAATTCTCTCGGGCTTGTTCCAGGATCCATAGGTGCTGCAAACATCATTTCTGCTTGCTTCATCTAAAATATTTTTTCCTATCCCGATTTGCTTATTGATAGTCCCCGCATGACCTTCGAGCATGGTAGCCAGGTTTTGAATTAACTGTGTCATGTGCTGGTCTGTATTTAATTGGGTGTTGTGAATTCCCTGTCCCCATTCTAAAATTTCCTTAAGCTTGGAGCTCAAGTCCGGACCTGCTGGTCAACAGTTGCCAGGTCAGTAGAATTAACCATTGATGTCCCTGTATTGAATATCGTAGCAGCATCATTTATCAGGCTGCACTTAACTCGGTTCCCTCCTAAACCTGGAGGTATAATCTTTGTCGCATTCCACCTTTAAACTGACCCGCTTCAGTCATTAACTGGCCCATTCGAGTCATCTAAAGTGCACGAGTATGGATTGAGCATCACTGGGACAGGACTTTACCAGATATGTTCAAGGCTACGGGTACGAGCTCATGATGTACATTATCATACAAAACTTTATTGTAATTAACCAATATGAGACCATTCGTCAGACCTGGACTCATAGCTGGACAAGATGGGTCGGTTGGTGTGGGTTGAGAGGCTTCAATTGCCTCTGCTCGGATTGTTGATACAGTCATGGGAGGTGACTGGGTAGTGGTACTAATCTTCACTCTAGGGCGTACCTCCCATGTCCATCTACCATCGCTATTTCCCCAAGTCGGTACATTGTAATCATTTGGGCTACAAATGTTCCATTTAGAATTCTTAGGGTGGGAATGAGCAACCATTGATGTATACACTGTCAAGCATGCTACAGAAACATAACTCTCCGTTTCCCAAACAAAATCAAACTCTCCCGCCCACTCCTTATGCTTGAAACACACAGTAGTTAGATTTGGAAACTTAACATAAGAGCCAGTTTTCCCAAACAGCCCTCGCCAACCGCCCGTGCATGTCATATCCCTGACACTTCCGCACCCGATCTGAAGCAAACCCTTGCTACAATTCAAATTCACTTGCCCTTACACTGTTACATTTAGCATTCCCCGTTGTGTGTCGCATTCGGCACTGTCTGTGCTGTACCAAATTCCCTCCTGCGATGCGGGATAATCCCCAACCTTGTTGCCAGCATCACCATGCCCACGAGCATCGACATTGCAATTAACATTATGAACTTAAGCAGATGAACCATCCCAGTCATCACCGGTCAGTTGTTGAGATTAGTTCTGTGGATAGATTCAGTTAATAAAATGCTTCAGTTGTGACCAGTGCTTCCAGTGCCCCTTCTCCCTAAAGTCCACACACACGCACATATCACTGGTCATGATTACCTCATACGGTCCCACCCACTTGGGTGGCAACCCAGGTTTGTCGGAAGCAACTTTAACCATTACCTTCTCCCCTATGCCAGGCACTTCGGCTTGCTCTGACCTAACTTCCACTTCTAAGTCCCGTATGATCGGCTGATCCCTAGCCTCCTGCCTCAGCCCATGAAGCTGCCTTCACAGTTCCCGGACAAATTGCTTCACTCTCTCTCCCTCATCGGTCCCACTTCCTCACTGCCAGTTACGACATCCCCTGGTAGTCTCATCGCTCTTTCCGTCATCAACTCATATGGAGTTAATCCTGTTATCCTGTTAGGTGTTGCTTGAAGTCCCATCAGAATACAGGGTAATAAATCTCCACCCCCCCCCCACCCCCCCACCCCCCACTCTTCCCCCCCCACCCCCCACCCCCCCACCCCCCTCCTCACTGTCCTGTATCCTGGATGGCCTTTGCCAATGCTCGCTTCAAGGTCCTGTTTATTCATTCATCCATTCCTGAGCTCTGTGGCTGATAGGGGACATGAAATTCTGTTTGATTCCCAGCCACCTACATATTTCTTTGAGTATACACCTCGTAAGATACGCACCCTGATCTAAATCCATCTGCAAGAGTATTCCCCAGCGTGGAATTATTTCCTCTAATATTACCTGGGCCACAGTTGTGGCTGAGCAGTCCCGCGTGGGAAAAGCCTCACCCATCTAGTGAATTGATCGATAATAACACGGCAATAGCTTTTCCCTCGGCTCAGCAGGAGGGGTCCCTTAAAGTCTATTTGTATCTGTTCCCAGGGACCCCTCAGCCAAGTTTGGTGCGACAAATGAATTTTGATGGGCCTACCTGGATTATGTTGTGCACATATCAAACTCTGCTGGCAATGTTTGGCTACATCTCTTTCCATTCCCCACCACCACCAGCACCTGCTCATCTGTCCTAACATGGCTTCCCTTCCATGCTGAGAGTTCCCATGGTGTATCCGCATGAGACTCTGTTGGATACACTGGGGTGCTACTACCTTCCCTTCCTTCCACCAAACTCCATCCATGCCTTCAATTGCACCCTGCTCCTCCCAATGTCCTTTCTCCTTCTTCTTAGTATCTCAGTGTAAATCCACTATGTTCACACACTCCAACCCAATCGCTGTTACTGCCACTGGATACTCCAGGCCCAGGCTGCAGCCTCTCTAGCCGTTTTGTCCACGGGTTGGTTTGCCCAACTCAATGGGGTCCGCTACCTTCTGATGGGCTTTGACTTTTATTGCTGCTGCCTCTAATGGTAGATTTGCAGCCTCTACCAGGACTATGGCTTCGTGCTGCACTTGACCTCCTCAAGATGTGACATAACTCCTGCGGCTCCAGGCAACCATATAATCATGTACCACCCCAAAGGCACTGTCCGTATAAATATTAGCTCTTTTGCCCTCCGCTATATGCAGAGCTTCTTTCAATGCCACTAACTCTGCAACTTGAGCTGATAAGTGACCTTCAATTTTCCCCTGCCCAAGATCTGTTCTTCTCCATCTACCACAGCCCATCCAGTACATGGGATTTCATCCACAAACCTCCAGGACCCATCTACAAACAGGGACAGGTCCGCGTCTCCTAACTTACTTTCCCTCAGTGCTTTCGGATTCTCCTCATCTATCTCTTGCGAGCAATCATGTTCAAGTTCAGTAACATGTTCCTTCCCTTCCAACAGTAACCCCCCTGCTGGGTTAGTTCCTAAGTCACGAGCTATTACAACCGATTTATCTCGCGGGAATAACATAGATTCCCATGCCGCCCGTCCACTATCCAAGAGCGTTCTCAATTTTCCCATATTGAGTAATTCCACTATAGTATGGTTTTGTGTGCAGTACCAGGTCCCCAATCATTGCTATAGGGTCGCAGACTTTCACAGTCCAAGACGCGCAGTTAATTGCTGTTACGCACCGAGGCATCCCGCCAGCTACAGGCGACTGTTTCGTTAAATAATACCCCACGGGTCTCATCCGATCCCCGTGCTCCTGGGTCAGCACCTCACTGTAAAATCCTCCCTCATTATGAGTAGAGAGATGAAACACTTTGCCCATGCAGGGCAACCCTAGGGCTGGTGCTTGGGTGAGCACTTGTTTCAGCGCAGTATAAGCTATTTCTTGTTTCTCACCCCATTCTATGCAATCCTGTGATGCTTTCCCCCCTTTAATTAATTCCTGTATGGGTGCAGCAAGCTTTGCAAAATCCTCCACAAAGGCCCTACAGTAATTAAACAGCCCCAAGATTTGCCTACCCCTCGCACATCTGCAGGTCTCAGCATTCTTTCTATAGCTTTCTTCTGGCTTCAGGGAATCTCTCGTTTCCCTTGTGATATCATAGAACCCAAATACTGCAATTCTCGCTTTCCCAGCTGGGCTTTCTTTACACTTATTTTAAACCCGGCTGCTTCTAATAACTCCAAGGTATGTAACAACGCCCCTATGTGTCCCTTAGCCATTTCTGAGGCAATTAAAAGATCGTCCACATATTGAATCACTACACTGCCCTCATCCAGTTCTGCATGGCTCAACGCATCGCACATTACCCGGTGAAAATTGGCCGGACTATTATGCTGCAAGCGAGTCCAGGTGTACTATCGGTGCCCTATCGCGAAAGCAAATTTATCCTGGGATCCCTCATCCTACGGTATAGCACAAAACCCATTTGCAACATCAAAGACCGAAAAGCTGTATGGCCCGATCCTAAATTGTTGACTATGGTGGAAGGACTCGCTACTATTGGGTGTTCCCTAGGTATCACTTCACTTAAAGCTGTATAGTCAGCTTTATCAGTCAATTGTCAGTCGATACGACCTGTCCGGTTTCTGAACGGGCCCAATGGGGGTATTGGTGGTGGACTGGGTCCTCCTCACTATCCCATCCTGCTCTAAACTCTGTATGATGTTCCACACTGCATTCTGTGCCTCCAATTTAATGGGATATTGTTTCCTTGGAGGGTGTTCCGGCCCCGGAATATGTATGGGGGGGGTCATGTTAACCCTACCACAGTCATGTTTGTGTTGTGCCCAGACTCCGGCCACTTGCGGACACAGGATGCACCATTGCCCGTGCTGCTTCCATTGATCTGGGTTTAGCTCCGCCACTGCAGCCATGCTGCACAGAAGAATCAGTGTTCGATTCTCCTTAAGTGGACCTTGCATAATAATCTTACCATCCTGCGGGCTGATTACTGCTCCGAGTTTCTTCAGGATATCCATTCCCATAATGCTTCCTTCGTTAGTTTCTCCTACCCAAATCCGGATAGGGACTATCAACCCCCCTATCTCCAAGGGAGTGATCTCACTTTGTTTTGCCCGTATATGTATCCCACTTTTCCCTGCCATCATTATGGTAACACACATAACTGGTAGGTCCACGTGTCTATTAACATTCTGCACTGCCGGTCCCCTAACAGCACATCAACAAACATCTGCGGGTCTCCGGCCCCGGACATCATGAGGGCCAGCACTACCCATGTGTGACTTGACAAGTCCCGGAACAGCTTCCGGGCCTCATCCACCATAAACAGCTGTTGTCCCGGGTTGGTCTCTTGGAACTGTCTGGAACCCTGGCCTTCCTGTTCCCCCCCACCCCAACCTCCCGAGACCCCAGAGACCAAAAATCATTCTGGAGGTGTCCGGTCTTCCTACAGTTCGTACACTGCACTTCCATATCCGCCTGCTTCTCTCACGGATTCCTACATTCCCGAGCCATGTGCCCCTCCTTTCCACAATTAAAACATTCCTTCCTCGAGTTGACAGCTGCCACTGAAGCTATCTTATGCCCCTGGATCTCCAACTCCGTGGCCCATCACATGATGTCCATATAGTTCCTTCCTACTGCGAGGCCCATCCTAATGACCTTCTGATGTTGGGGTCCAAACCCCACATTTCACATTTTCAGGAAAATCTCATCATCCCGCTCAGGACAAGGATGTCTTGAAAATTGTACTATGCTTCCCACTTCCGTACTACATAGTCCATTGCAGACTCGTCTTTTTGTGCCACAGACATTATACACCCCCAATTCATCTCTCCCACCCCCCAGGGCTTCCTTAACTGCTCTCTCAAATTCCCTTTGCATGGCTAATGCTGTCTCCTGATCTGGGACGCCCTCGGGCTTTGCCCAATCTCTGCTTCTCACCAGCAGGGGCAATCTTCCCCAAATACCCGCTGAGCATTTTGCCTTTACCAATATATGGGTGTCAAGGGGATGCATTGCATAGAAATCTTGCATTTCCTGCAGTTTGGTCTAGAAATCTGGATTGTTATGCCAAGGTTTAAATCTCAGCAATTCCTCGAGCAACATCTACTCCCCCCTCAGGCTGAAGGGAACGTGCATACTTTTTCCATAACTCTCTCAACCTCCTCTTCCTCATCATCCCCCTGTGCTCTTGCCTTGGCTTTTAATCTGCGTTTTTAGAATGTGGGAGGACTTTACTCTTCCTAACAGTGACTGACATAGGGGCCATGGGCTTCGACGAGCACAGCGGGGCGGTTGGTACATTATTGTACGGGGGCAGGTTTGTCCCAATCTTGTATTCAACTTCATCTTCAGATCTTTCCTCCTCCTCCTGGTTGGTGTCAATACAAACTGCCACCACTGGTCTGGTCTTTCCTGGATCTGTCTTTCCTTCTCTAATCCGCTGGACCTGAGTATTAATCTGTCTACACAACTGTAAATACAAGGTAACAATAACCATCAGCCCCTTCTTTTCCTTATCCTTTTTCTGCTTTACCCACCATTGTTTTTGGTCTTCAGGTATTCCCTGTGGATTCCACCCACTCTTCTGCATTCTCTTGATTAATTTTGACTGTTGTTTGGCTATGAACCTTGTGATGGAGTCCGTGGCTCCCCAGTCGAGTACCATAACACTTTCCTGTTCTATTCTTCCATTCCATCTATCTCTGCACAGTTAGTTCGTGCGGCTCTGACATCTTAGTTACTTGCGGTCTACTTGTATTCCCCAGGGGTCTGGCCTCTGCACAGCTTCGACTATGGTTTTATTTCTCACCGTAGCCGGCCAGCACGGCTCCACCTCCTTTTACCTCTAACCAGGGGTCTGGCTTCTGCGCGGCTTCAACTGTGGCTTTATTTCAAACTGTAGCTCGCCAGCACAGCTCTGCCTCCTCTCAAGGCAGTGGTCCGGCCTCACTCCGCAGCTTTGGCTCCCAGCGTGGCTCCGGCTCCTAACCCAGTGCCTCCTGTCCTGAGTCCTCCTCCCAATTCTTTAGATACTCTACCAGACCATTCTTGGATAGGCTTACTGCACTAAATAAAGTATACTCATCCACTTTGCAGAGCCGGCCTGAGGATCTGATCTGAGTATCCTGCCGGCTGTGCCAATTGTTGTGGTAACTTTGACAAACGAACCACAGGAGGCTCAGGTACAGGTTACGATCGTTTATTCGAGCAATTACAAGGAGAGAACTACCTCAAAGCAGCTTGAGGTATCACTCTACTAAATGACAAGTATACAGCTTGTTTATACATCACTGATCACGTACAAGAACATTGTTCAGATTCCAATCTTGCCAGCACATAGGTTTACATTAAACACATATCTCTGGTTCTAGGTACATACATCCCCATTCACCCAGGTAGAGTCTTCTCCCCCAAGCTAAGCTGGGACCTTCTGTCCTTTCCTTATCTGCTGAAGAGCACAGTTAATCTATCTTGTTTTCATCCTCCATCTCCAGTCTAGTTCCCAGGGTCTTTCTGGTGATTGCAGGCCCTAAGGGTGTGCAAAGTTCATCTGGTAACCCTTAACTGTTAATGTACTTGATGGCATTGGCTGCCCGGAAATTCTAAGTAATTCCCTTTCAATAAATTCTTACTGTATTCCCCCAACACATGTGTGTGCTGCAGCGTTTCTTTCCTCAGTGTTGCAGGAATTATGATCTTTTCTCCCTTGCTAAGTATTCCTTCTGCCACATAAGTTCCTCACAAAAGTTCCACCACTCTTGTACAGCAGAAGGGGCTCTGCTCCGATGTGTGGGCCAGCCAGTTTGCACAATCTGCTGCAGTTTGCTCAGGGTGAATCATTCTTGGTCGCTTCCCTGATCTCATCCAGTTTGGTAACAGCCACAGGTAAGTTCTTTGTCAGCGTGCGAACCTGTGCTTCCGTTTCTTTATCCTCTTCCTGCATGATGGGTAGGTATGCACGTGACAGAGTGCCTGCGATGTACATTTCCTTGCCCGGTTTGTATTTAAATCTGACCTGGTAATTCTGCAGATGCATTAATAATCTTTGGATTCTTGGTGCACAGTTCAGGGGCTTTTTAAATATAACTTCCAAAGGCTTATAATCAGACTCTACCCCCATGTCTTTGCCATAGACAAACTGGTGGAAGTGTTCTTGGCCAAACACAATTGCTAGCATTTCTTTCTCTATTTGGGCATACTGCTACAGTGTTTCAATCATTGCCTTTTGAAGCATAATGCAATGGTGCCTCATTGCAAGAGGACAGCTCCCAGGTCAGTCTTTCTTTGAAGCGTCCACTGAGACCTTGACCGGCTAACTGACATCATAACACTTTAACACTGGTGCCTGGGTCAGTGTTCTCTTCAGACTGGTCAAAGCTTCCTTTGCTCCCAGTGCCATTCCACATCATTCTGTAGGAGTTCTCAGAGGTGCTGTCATGTCTGACATGTTCGGAATGAATTCCCCAAGATAGGTCACCATTCCCAAAAACCTCTCCAAATCTTTCTTACATTCTGGGGGTGGTTCACAACTGCTTCGATTTTACTCGGGTCTGGCTTCAGTCCCTCACTTGTTAGCACATGTCCCAAGTGCTTGATTTCATGAAGAAATATTTCACACTTCTTCAACTTGAGGTTCCTTTCTCCAGCTCTGGCCAGCACCTGCCTCAGTCTGTGGTCGTGTTCTTCTTGTGAGGCTCCCCAGACCAGCACATCATCGATATAGGTTTCCACACCCTGTAACCCTTCAAACAGCTGCTTCACTGTTCTGTGGAACACCTCCGGAGCTGAATTAATACCAAAAGGTAAGTGTAAAAACCTATATCGCCCGTGGTGTGTTGAAAGTACAAAGATAGGAGCTGCGTTCATCCAGCTTGACCTGCCAGCAGCATTGACTCGCATCCAAGACTGAATAGTATTTAGCATCAGCTAACTTACATGTGATCTCTTCTACTATGGGCAGCTGGTAATGCTCTCTTTATACTGCCTGGTTTAGGTCTCTGGGATCCAGACAGACTCGCAGATTCCCATCTGATTTTCTACAATTACAATTAGATTAACCCACGTTGTCAGTTCTTCATTTTTCTTGACGATGTGAAGTTTTTACATTCTGTCCAACTCTGCTTCAGTCGGTCTCTCAGCATTACTGGGTGGGTGTATTTTGGGTGTCACAGTTTAGTCAACCAATCCCCTGGAACACATCTTTATACTCGCTGAGGATGTAATCAGTGGTAACAGTCATTATTTTCTTGATTAGCTTCAGATTTTCACAAGCTTTGATTCCAACAATGGAATGATTCTATGAATGGAAGTGCTTGAGACCATAATTTGCAGTTCATCTTAAGTGTGCCCTTGTCTTCTACTGCAATTTTTTCACTTGTACAAGTAGGCAGCTTCACTTTTGTTTTAGTTAGTTGTTTTTCTTTGCTTATATTATGGTACAGGCTTATGGGATTGACATTTGCTTGTGCACCTGTGTCAAGCTTGAAATTCACCATCATGTTGGCAATTTAAGATCAACCTTCCATTTGCCGTCTTTGGAGTTTGCTGTTACTACACCAATGAAAAGTTCAGTTTCAGTGTCTGTGTCAATTGTGTGCACTTTCTTCAATGTACATATCTTATCAAAGTGATTTAGTTTATCACAGTTTTTCCACTGCGTTCCATAGACTGGATAACTACATGGTAAATGTTCTGTTCCACATCAGCTGCATTTAAATGTTTTAATAGCAGTTTTGTTCTTTTTACTTTCAGACTGTCTATTTGTTCTTTCCCAGGGCTGTTTCTGTTTAACTGCATCTAACTGCTTGACCATGTGCAGATTATCATCTTCTGTCATCTCTTTAATCTGGCATTTTGTTGTCTCTGTCACTCTGCAGATTTATTGCTTTCTCCAGCGAGAGAGCAACTTCTCGCAAAATCCGTTCTCTCAGTGTTATTTGCGATTTTGCAAATTATTCTATCTTAGATGAGTGATTCTTCAAGCCCTCTAAATTCACACAATATGGCTCGTTTTCTCAGCTCAGTTGCATACAGACCAATGTTGTCTTGTGTGCACATAAAAAAAATAATCTGTATCTTTCATACGTGATGTTTTTCTTAGGGCTGCAGTAGGCTTAGAATTTTTCCATTATTTCTTTCAAGTCATTTTGCTTCTCAGCACTTCCAAATGTGAATGTGTTACAGATATCTAGGGCTACTTTGCCTGTTACATGAAGAAAGATGGAGGACTGTACCAGAGGGTCTTTTTAATTACGGCTCATCGCTGTGTACAGCTCAAATTGCTGCCGTAACTCCTCCAATTTTCAGCGAGATTGCCCTCCAAACAGAGCTCTGTTGGTGGTTTCAGGGCCTCCATTATTGTGTTTACTTCTGACACCCTGTCTTGTTTTTTGTTTCAATGATGCACACAGGCTACCGACATTGTAGCTGAGCTAACTTTATTGATAACATGTTCTCCCAACATAAACATATCTCTGCAGTAACTGAATTCTATCAAGACAGGCTCCAACACATGCCATCTGACCTTCAACTCCAAGTTAGGTAACTCACTTCTTTGTACAGAGTACCGTATTGTATCTAATACTGGAGTCCACTACCACAATCAACTATTGTCATGACACCCTACACAAAGTGACTAACTTTACTAACTAGCTTCAGCTCCAGCATTTAGTCTATTTACTTTTTGTCTTGATCTCAGAGTGAACTCAAATTGATGCTAAGCACATTTAATAATTGATAATGATTACTTTACAGAATCACAGAATTGTTACAGCACAGGAGGCCATTCAGCCTGTGGTGTCTGCACTGGCCCTACGAATGAGCAGTTCACCCAGTTACATTCCCCCACCTTCTCCACACAATCATGCACATTCTTCTTTTTCAGATAACTTACAGGAGTGAACTTCATATTCTACATCCTGGCAAAGTGATTTCACTAGAGGCAGAATATCTCGTTTTATTATATGAGATTCAAATTTCCTGGCAACTTTTCCCAGAATCTTGCAGCTAGCTAAACATGACTGGATTGTCTGTGATAATTGAGCCTTTGAAACTAGTGGGGACAAAATCTCTCGTCTGATGGTTTCCTTTTTGTTTTGGATTTCCAGCATCCACAGTTTTTTTGTTTTTATCCTTTGGTAAAGCATTGATTACAGTCAGGAGGGTCTCCAACCAAACATTGCTGACCACTGTGTCTCTGTGATCCAGGTTTGCCAATATGATTGAATATCTTGACTGAACCTGCGTCCACCATGCTCAGGCAATGCATTCCAGATTCTAACCACCCACCGTGTGAAAAAGCTTCTCCCAATGTTTCCACTGATTCTTTTGCCAATTACCTTAAACTTGTATTCACTGGTTCTCAGTCCTTGCATCAGTGGGACCAGCTTTTCCCTATCCACACTGTCCAGATGCCTCAGGATTTTGAATACCTCTATTAAATCTCCTCTCAACCTTTTCTTCTCCAAGAAAAACAGTCCCATTTCTCTAGTCTATCTACATAACTGAAATTCCTCCTCCCTGGAACCATTCTTGTGAATCCTTTCTGCACTGTCTCTAATGCTTTCATATTTTTCCCAAAGTGTGGTGCCCAGAGCTGGATGAAATGCTCCAGTTGAGACTGAACCAGTGTTTTCTACAGGTTTAACATAACCTCCTTGCTCTTGTATTTTATACCCCTATTAATAAAGCATAGGATATCAAATGCTTTATTAATGGCTCTCTCAACCTGTCCTGCCAACTTCAATGGGTGGGATTTTATGGCCCCGCCCACCAGGATTGCCCAGTCCTGCCAAAGGTCAATGGGCTTTTGGCTGAGCCATCAAATCTCCTGCGGCAGCTCCCACCCACGATGGGTCCAGAAAATCCTGCCCAGTGACTTATGCACATACACACTGAGCTCTCTCTGTTCCTGCACCCCCTTTATAATTGTACCTTCATTTTATATTGTCTCTCTGTGTTCATCATGCCAAAATGAATAACTTTGCACTATTCTGTATTGAATTTGTCCTTGTCACTTGTCCTCATCATTTTGAAGTTCTACACTATCCTCCTCACAGTTTGTAATGCTTCCAAATTTTGTACCATCCACAAATGTTGGAATTCTGTCCTATACACCAGGGTCTATGTATTAATATGCATCAAGAAGACCACCAATGCTGACCCCTGGGGAACTCCATTATAAGCATTCCTCCAGTCGGAAAAACATCCATTAACCACTATTCTCTGTCTCCTGTCGTTCAATTCCATATCCATGTCGCTACTGTCCCTTTTATTCCATGAGCTATAAATTTGCTCACAAATCTGTTGTGTAGCACCGTATCAAATGCCTTTTGGAAGTCCATGTGCACTACATCAATAGGATTACCCACATCAACCCTCTCTGTTACCTCTTCAAAAAACTCCAGCAAGTTAGTTGGGATTTGCCCATTACAAATCCGTGCTAGGTTTCCTTAATTAGCCCTAATTTGCCCAAGTGACTATTATATGTGTCCTGAATTATTGTTCCTAGCAGCTTTCCCATTGAAGTTGAACTGACTGGCTTGTCATTAGTTAAATCCGCTCTCTTTGCGGACAGAAAGCTAAAGCTAACACTAAGACTCACAAACTAATAATAAGATAAGGTTGGATAACAGCTGCATACAAGATTATAACCTAATTTTAAAATTTCAGAATTGTCAAGAGTACAATAAATTGTAATATCTTTCTTCTGCCATGTCATATTTTTCTTATTTACTGGAAGTCAGGCTGTAATTGGATTAAGAGATAGAGTGACAGCAAGAGTCTAAAGTCAATAGTAAGAAATGGTTTTGATATGTTAATGAACCAAGAGGAGCTTCAATCAGAGCTTTACATAAAGCAATAAAGGAGTAGCTTTGAACTGAGTTAATATGGTTCAAAGGAGGATATATTCAGGTTGTAAAAAAGGTGTAAGCAAGTGAGGTAAAGATAGGGTAAGTTTGTTTATACAAGTCTAAGAGCTAAAGTAAAGAATAACTTAATCAATTCTGGGAAGAAAGTATTTCTGAAGAGACTGGTTGAAATAATAGAGAGATCAAAGGGCAGGAATGTATTTAAGGAAATACAGAAGCCTATGTGAAGGGGTAGCTGCTTAGATCTCCCAGAATACAGCAGAGTAGCTGGTCAGAACTCCCAGAAGACACGTAAACAAGGCCAGACTGAAAGAGGTAGAGGACACCCCAAGGAAAAAGCTTTGTGTGGTAAAAATTACTGGACTTGTATAGATTCTACATTCCATAAGGGGAAGGTTAGCTCTGAGGGTAGTTAATTTAAGATTTGTGGAACTGTTTTAAAATACTGTTTACTGTGTGAAGCCATTCGTGTGTTTTAAGTGTAATTGTGTTTTATTTGTTTTTCTTTATTCTTTTAATAAATGTTTACTTTACTATAAGATCATCACAAGTTGTCGGGGACATAATTTCCTATTTTCAGAGTCAATCCTCATACTATACAAATTAAAAAAAAACGTTTTGCAGCTGATTCAAGCTTCCCTCTGGGATTTCAGCAGATTGGCTTTCACTATCTGCCATGCCATAACAGAATGCTGTTATAACTGTGAGGCTACAGCCTCAATAGTTCATAGGTATAAACTGACATCAAGATTAAATCCCAGTTTCAAGCTCTTTCCCTGGTATTTCTTAGTTTTTTTATATAAAAGTGTTATGATGCCTGTAGAGACCGATAACTTTTAAAAAGAGATATAAATTTCCCACGACTGTCAGTAAGATTCACACAAGATTTCACATTCGAAGACTTTTACTGCAATAAGCAAACTAAAATCAATGTAGACTAACCATTTACTTATCAGGCAGCTAATATATCAAACTGCAGAAATGGTTCTTCCCCATTAACGAACTAACACAACCAAAAAAACTTCATAACTCGTTTATACATTATGCCACGTTCTCAGCAGATATTTAGTCTTGATCAGTCAAGTCCAAAAATCTTTTCCAGAAGGTTCCCTTCTCCCTGTCACATCAGGGCAAGTCTTTCAGTGTCCTTTTGAAAGTCACTTCACACTTTCAACACTTCCACCAGTAAGGACACTCTGGCTTGGTTCCTAAACCTCCATACGTTCCACCTCTTCGAACAGAATACCATTCCCCACTAGCATTCTGCTTGGGGCTATCATAACAGCAGTCTTTTTCCCTCTGCCTGGCACAGTAGGAGCCATTTTCAGTCTTCCTTTCCAGGTCTCTGTATGAGGCTCAGAGTTTATATCCAGAAAGACTAGCTGACCCCCTTTTGTGTCAAAGTGTGACAACTGCCACTTGAATTTCTATGGGTTTCAACCTGGGCCTCTGTCCCCATGGCAGACAAATCATGTGAGCGTGTCCAGAGCAGAGTTTAGGATGATCACAAACCCCTTCCTCAAGGCACTCTGTTTTACCTTAAAATAAATGAAACATTTTAAAACATGATCATCTTATAAAATCCCGCATTCATAACTAAAGGTATAGTTGCTTGTGGATTTTATTCAGTTTATTTTTCAGCAATGTTATTGATGCTACCAGTGCTTAGAAGTGACAGTGTCACAAAAGCTTAATTATTTGTGATATTGGAAAAAGAAGAGTTGTTATAGTCCCCTTTACCATTCAGCATGTCTTGACACAGTAATTATTCATCTTTTTCTTTTACTGGCCATATCTGGGACAATGTAGTGACCAATTATGTTTCTCTGATTTTTTTTTATTTATTCATTCATGGGATGTGGGCCAGCATTTGTTGTCCATTCTTAGTTGCCCTTGAGCAGGTGGTGATGAGCTGCATTCTTGAATTGCTGCAGTCCATTTAGTGTAGATACACCTACAGTGCTGTTAGGAAGGGCTTTGATTTTGATCCAGCAACAGTGCAGGGACTGCAATATAATTCCAAGTGGCTTGACGGGAAACTTGTAGGCAGTGGTGTTCCCATACATCTGTTGCCCTTGTCCTTCTAGGTGGTAGAGGTTGTATGTTTGGAAGATGCTGTCGAAGGAGCCTTGGTGATTTATTGCAGTGCATCTTGCATATGTACACATTGCTGCCATTGTGCACCGGTGGTGGAGGGAGTGAATGTTGGAGGTGGCGGATGGTGTGCCAGTCAAGTGGGTTGCTTTGTCTTGGATGGTGTCAAGGTCCTTGAGTGCTGTTGGAGCTGCACTCATCCAGGTGAGTGGGGAGCATTCCTGATGTATGTCTTGTAAATGGCGGACAGGCTTTTGGGCATCAGGAGATGAGTTACTGTCCTCAGACTTCCCAGCCTTTGGCCTGCTATTACAGTCAAAGTATTTATATGGCTGGTCCTGTTCAGTTTCTGGTCAATGTTGATAGTGTGGGATTCAGCAATGGTAATGCCATTGAATGTCAAGGGGCGACAGTTAGATTAAAAGGCAGTGGCAAGGAGGCAAGAGTTCAGTGCTGCCACTGTCAACCAGCCATCTTGAGAGTTAATGTATGGTGAATGGGAGGGTGGAGAACAGATGCTATTACCAGGTGACAGCAGAAGGGCAGTGAATGTGGCAGCACTAATGGATGGGGCAAGGTGCATAAGTCACAGAGGGGCAGTGGAAATTTCTCACAGAGGACTAGCTAGGGAAAGCTTTAGGGAAAGTTGGGTTGTAAAGAATATCCAGGACTAAGAGAGACCCCACCAGCCTCAGGCCTAATCCAGCAAGATTTTGTGCCCCGTATTCTTCAAAGGAGGAGGAGGAGCCAGCACAAAGGGAGAGAGGTCCAGGCACTGGCGGGAGCATGGTCGGAATGTCAGAAGCAGCAAGAGGGTCAGCTTCCAGCTGGGCACGCAGGGGAAGGGCAGAGAGAGGCCCTTCAGCTTGAGGAAGGGCCTATTCTTGGGAGAGAGACTATTGCATATGACTCAACTCTCTGCAGATATCCGAGTGGCAATGTCAGGGCAAACTGAGGCTCTCCAGGGAGGCAGAGGTCACTGGGTTGTGTGTTATGTTGCAGAACATGCTAATATCCAGGGCGTTTGGTGGATAGCCAGTGCCAGAGGGCCTGAAGGTGACCCTAACTCTCAACTTCCATGCCCCTGCATTTTTCCAGTGATCAAATTGGGATACGTGTGGGATCTCACAGGCTGCAACCCATCGGTGCCTCAAGGAGGTGAACAATGCCCTGTTCAAGAGGGTTGGTGACTATGTGTGCTACCAAACTGACTAGGACAGTCAGGCAGAGATGTTCATCAGGTGTAGAGCCATCAACAGATTCCCCCATATGCAAGGTTCATCTACAGCACGCATATAGCAATCAAGGCTTCCAAAGACTAGCCAGCGATATTCAGCGACAGGAAGGGCTTCCACTCCATCAATATACAACTAGTCTAGGATCAACAAAATCAAATCCCTTCAGTTATATGCACAGTTCCCAGGAAGCAGCCACAATTGGCATCCCAGGTGCCAGATTTGTTCTGCCCTCCCCCTCCACCCACCACCCACCCCAGCACCATCAGCGCTGCATTTTCAGGAACAAGGGCTATCCATTGAAGATATGGTTGGTTGCCATTTCTTCACACTGCAGTAGACGAGAGGTACGATATCTATCACGTGTTAACCAAAGTGGCTACTGAGAAGGCCATTGCACTGCTGAAGGCGAGATACAGATGCTTAGATCAATCCATTGAAGCCGTTCAGTATGAGTCAATAAGGCATGAAACCAGGTGGACCACCCAGCATTCGACCTCAGCACCGAAAATGACAACACAAACTCAGCCTCAATGACCCTGCAAAGTCCTCCTTACTGGTATCTGTGGGCTTGAGCCAAATTAGGAGAGCTGTCCCACAGACTAGTGAAGCAATAGCCTGAAATAGCCATCCTCATGGAATCATACCTGACAGATAATGTCCCAGAAACCACCATCAGCATCCATGGATATGTCCTGTCCCACCGGCAGGACAGACCCAGCTGAGGTGGCAGCACAATGGCATACAGGAGGGAGGGTTTTGCCCTGGGAATCCAGGCCCTACGAAGTCTCATGGCATCAGGTCAAATATGGGCAAGGAAACCTCCTGCTGATTACCACGTACTGCCCTTCCTCAGCTGATGAATCAGTGCTCCTCCATGTTGAACATCACTTGGAGGAAGCACTGAGGGTGGCAAGGGCACAAAATGTATTATGGGTAGGGGACTTCAATGTCCATCATCAAGTGTGGGTCAGTAGCACAACTACAGACCAAACTGGCTGAGTCCTAAATGACATAGCTGCTGCACTGGGTCTGCAGCAGGTGGGGAGGGAACCAACAAGAGGGGAGAACACACTTGATCTCATCCTCACCAACCTGCCTACCACAGATGCATCTGTCCACGACAGTATTGGTTGGAGTGACCACCACATAGTCCTTGTGTAGAAAAATTCCCATCTTCACATTAAGGATACCTTGCGTGTTGTGTGGCATTACCACTGTGTTACATGTGATAGATTTCAAACATGGAGTTGTATGGAACCTTGGTGAGGCCACAGCTGGAGTACTGTGTGCAGTTCTGGTCGCCACATTAAAGGAAAGATGTGATTGCACTGGAAGGGGTGCAGAGGAGATT